>NW_020837986.1:1355628-1387108 GCF_003676395.1 Aethalodelphis obliquidens | reverse complement strand
GACCACAACAGTGAGAGGCCCGCGTACCGCAAAAAAAAAAAAAAAAAAAAAACCCCACAAGAAACAAATGTTGGCGAGGATGTGGAGAAGAGGAAACCCTCATATGCTGTTAGAGGGAATGTAAATTGGTGCATCCACTGTGGAAAACAGTATGCAGGTTTCTCAAAAAACTAGAAGTTGGGAATTCCGTGGCGATCCAGTGGTTAGGACTCTGTGCTCTCACTGCCGAGGGCCCGGGTTTAATCCCTGGTTGGGGCACACAAGCCGCGCGTGGCATGGCCAAAAAACCCCACAAAAACCCTGAAAATAGAACTACCATGTGATCCAGCAATTCCTGGATATACATCCAAAAATACCAAGACAATAATTCGAAAAGATACACACACCCCAATATTCATAGCAGCATTATTTACAACAGTCAAGGTATGGAACAACCTAAGTGTTCATCAGCAGGTGAATGGATAAAGAAGATGTGGCTTATATATACAATGGAATAGTACTCAACCATTAAAAAGAATGAAATTTTGCCATTTGCAAAAACATGGATGGACTTGGAGGGTATTATGCTAAGTGAAATAAGTCAGAGAAAGACATATACTGTATGATGTTACTTATATGTGGAATCTAAAGCATACAACAAACCAGTGAATATAACAAAAAAGAAGCAGACTCACAGATATAGAGAACAAACCAGTGGTTACCAGTGGGGAGAGGGAAGGGGGAGGGGCAATATAGGAGTAGGGGATTAAGAAGTACAAACTATTATGTATAAAATAAGCTACAAGAATATATTGTACAACACAGGGAATATAACCAATATTTTAAAATAAGTATAAATGGAGTATAACCTTTAAAATTGTGAATTGCTATATTGTACACCTCTCACATATACCTCAACTATATTTCAACCAAAAAAAAGAAAGTAGTCAATGACTGGGATGAGGCACTCTTCTCCAGGTACACTAAGAGGTGAGTCAGTCACTGTCTGAGGACTTTATACATATCCTTATTTAATCCTTGTAACACCCTAATAGGTAGGTAGGTAGGTATCACTATTCCCATTTTATAGATGAGAAAATAGAGGCTCAGAGAGGTGGGTAAATTACCCAAGGTCACGGGACACTCTACTAGTGGTGAAGTCCATGCTTTTAATGACTTCAATATCCTGCTTCCTATATAAATCCTCTTAGTCCTTCCACTATCCTGCCAAGTAAGTATCCTATTCCTCCATTTTACAGATGAGGAAACTGAGACTCAAAGATGATTAGTTATTTTTTCTCCCAGATAAACAGCAGAGTCAGGAGTCAAACCCATGTCTGTCAGGCTCCAAAGGCCATGTGCCCCACCGTGCCCTGCAGAGTTGATGAAAGGTACCATCAGGCCTGGAGAGTGGATGGTTTATCAGATACATGACTCAGGCAGACCTTTTCATGCCATCCACTAGGATTAGACTGTTTAGAAAGAAATTACTTTTGCTGCTTTTGCTATGGGGTTACAGAGCGCTGTATGGAACATCTTCGTGGATGTGAAATACACACTGGCATCTGGGAAACTCCATTAGCTGCTATTGTCTAGACAGAGTTAAAAGTAGGAAGCAGGAGATAAAAGAATACACAAGTAGGAAGTTCTGTATTGAGCTCATGCTGAAACGGAAAGAACCATTACTTTGAAACCATTAATGATGAACTTGGTAAAGATCAAAGTAGTCTTGTGACCTGTAAATCTAATGAAATGAAAATGAGGTAATGGTATGTTTTATAACTGCTGAGGATCTGAGAAGCTGGAAATTATCTCAGCGTGAATACCGTAAGGGAACAGGGAACAGGGAACAGTGGAAGCCGTCTCGAAAAGGATCTTTATTCAGCTTTATTTATAGCAGGTATTCGTCTTGTCTTTCAAAATGGGGATCACAAAGGAGTTTGTTTCACCTTGCTGGGTGTATGAAAATACAACGGTTGTCACAGTCCCTACTGCTTCCTTCCATAGAACATAGCATGTACAAAGGAGGGGAAGGCAGAGAGTGCTATGAAGAGGGGGCTGAATAGCTGGGGCTAAGAAAGGTGACAGGAGGAAAGAGAAAATAGGAGAAGAAGAAAAGAACTAAGAGATTCTTCCCACCATCACCCAACCCCTATTCTCTGGCCCTGAGCTGTCTAATATGGTAGCCACTAGCTATATGTGACTATTTACATTTATTATGAGTAAATAAAAAATCCACTTCCTTGGTTGCACTCACCACCTCCCAAGTGTTTAATAGGCGCATGTAGTTCGTGGCTGTCATATTGGATGGCACAGACACAGAATGTTTCCCTCACCCTGGAAAGGTCTATTGGACAGCACTGATAAACACCCAATTCTACCTATAAGTGTAGGAGAATTTGAAGTCCAGGACAAGTGGAACCCTGTGACTGTAACATCCTCAGCCCATGGGAAGACAAGAGTAGAATCTTCTGAAGTGGGACAGACGAGTGCCAGGCTCCTGTGTGACGTGGCACATATACTCTCTAAGACTCAGTTTTCTAATATTAATGAGTAATATAAATATTTTATTGGATATTATAGGAAAATTACATAATTAACTAAATTCTTATGATAACCATGTGAGCTATTAGGCCCTTTTTTTTTGTGTGTGTGTGTGTGTGGTACGCGGGCCTCTCACTGTTGTGGTCTCTCCCGTTGCGGAGCACAGGCTCTGGACACGCAGGCTCAGCGGCCATGGTTCATGGACCTAGCCGCTCCGCGGCATGTGGGATCTTCCCGGACCGGGGCATGAACCCGGGTCCCCTGCATTGGCAGGCGTACTCTCAACCACTGCGCCACCAGGGAAGCCCTAGGCCCATTTTTAAAAATAAATTTATTTATTTTATTTATCTTCATTTTTGTCTGTGTTGTGTCTTTGTTGCTGCGTGCAGGCTTTCTCTAGTTGTGGCGAGTGGGGGCCACTCTTGGTTGAGGTGCCTGGGCTTCTCATTGGGGCGACTTCTCTTGTTGCACAGCACGGGCTCTAGGCACGCGGCTTCAGTAGTTGTGGCTCAAGGGCTCTAGAGCACAGGCTCAGTAGTTGTGGCGCACGGGAAGCATGTGGGATCTTCCCGGACCAGGGCTCGAACCCGTGTCCCCTGCACTGGCAGGCCAATCCTTAACCACTGCACCACCAGGGAAGCCCCTGATTTTAACAGAGGAGAAACTAGTTTAAGACTGTGCTCAAGGTCACATGGTCAGGAGCAGAACCTGGCTTTGGACTCAGGCCTCTGACTTCAGAGACCACATTCCTACCCACCTAACTACCCCGGTTCCTCATATGCAAATGAAGCCGCCTTTGTTGGATTCTGCCAGAAACAGAAACTGAGACAAGGACTTAAGTGCAGCTGTTTTTTTTGGGAGGTGGCCTCAGGAAGTACACAGGGGAGAGTGGGGAAGTGAAACAGGGAGGGGAAGGAAGCCATTACAGGGTGGGTTAAGGACCAGGTTACACTGTGGGCAATGGAGCTTAATCTTGATGGGGGAGACAGTGTAGAACATGCACCTCTGAGTTATCCCACCTAAGGAACGAGGGAGATAGGTATTCATCCATCAAATCCTTGTCATTTGTAGATGGCTGTTCCCCAAAGCATTAACTCTGGCACTTATGTCTTGAGCTCAAGGGCTAAACAAGCTCCAGTAACCACACAAGGCCCCCCAGGCAGAGGCCACGGGTGCTTGAAGTAGGGAACAAGGACGTGTATATGGAGGGCATGTGAGTGGGGTACCAACATGATGCTACATGGGAGATTGGACTGAGTGCTCTCTTAACAAATTAGTGGCTAGTTGAGCTTGGCATTAGGTATATTTACATCATAAAATTTGAAACCATAATGATTAACAGTCTGCCAGAAAATGTTTACAGGGAAAGCCTGGAGGTACAATTAGACATCTGAGCTGATTTTCAACATGGATGACAGAGGGTTAATATTGATATACAAAGATCTCTTTGAGAGGGAACGGGTCAGGGCACAACCTCTATAAGAATGACATAGCCGTTGAGGATACAACATAAACTGGTTAGAACCAACTAGGTCCAAGATGGCAGAAGATTCGACTTCCAGTAGACCTTGAGCCTCATTATACACTCATTGTAATACACTAGTGTATGCTAAATGACTCACCAGCTCCATGACAGTTTCCGAGGCCGACCATCAAAGATCAAAAAGTGGGCAGTGGCCCAATTCCTGGAAATCTCTGCCCCTTCCCCAAAATAGTTGGAATAATCCTCTTACTCCTTAGCCTATGAAATTACCCAGCCCATAAAAACGAACCATCCCATATTTCGGTCCGTTTCACCTTCTGAGATGGTCCACAGTCTGTCTGAGGAGTATGTTTCTCCCAAGGCCATTCTCGCCTTTTGAGACAGACCACATCTGTCTATGGAATGTGTATCTCTCTAAATAAATCCACTTCTTACCTATCACTTTGTCTCTCACTGAATTCTTTCTGTAATGAGACGTAAAGAACCTGAGCTTCAATAAGTCCTGAGACCAGGTGTGTGATCTCGATGAAAAGTCAGTGAGTTCAGGTCCCAATCTGGGTTCTGGCTAGGTTCAAGCCCTGGCCCGTGGGTTCTAGTCCCATCTGAATTGAGCAGTTTCATCTTCATTAGGTCTGGGACTTTGTCTAGTTAGTAGTGTAACTTCAACATGTGACACACAGTAAATACTCAAAGAATATTTGTTGAATGAATAAATGAAATTAATAAGAAAAAGTCAATTTGGTAGAAAAGTGGGCAAAGGATATATACAGTTAGTTTATAGAAGAGGAAATTCAAATGGTTGATAAACCTTTGATAGGGTGTTGAATTTCACTAATAATTGGGAAAGTGTACATTAAAGCAACAATGAGATATCTCTCTTCATCGATCAAACTGTCAAATAGAAAAATGAATGATGACGTCTAGTGATGGTGAGAATGAAAGTAAAGGTCCCTTCATATCGTTTTTAAAAACTATTTGAAAATATCTGTTAGCATTTATAATACACACACCCACAAATTCCATATCTAGAAATGTTTTATAGAAATAAAAGTACAAATGCCTAAGCATATGTGTACAAGCATGTGTGTTGTTACAACATGCTTTGCAGTAGTAAGAACTTGGATGCAGACTTAATGTACGTCAACAGAAGAATGGTCGAATCAATTGTGACAAGTCCACAACATGGAATATTACACAGTTATTAAAAAAGGAATGTGTCAGATCTGTGTCTACTAGCCTGGAATGATTTCCACCATATATGGTTAAGTGAGAAAGTGATTACAGAAAAGTGATAAGATTTCTTTTTCTATGAAATAAACATATCTGACTTTCCTGGTGGCGCAGTGGTTAAGAATCCACCTGCCAATGCAGGAGACACAGGTTTGATCCCTGGTCTGGGAAGATCCCACATGCCACGGAGCAACTAAGCCCGTGTGCCACAACTACTGAGCCTATGTGCCACAACTACTGAAGCCCGCGTGCCTAGAACCTGTGCTCCGCAACAAGAGAAGCCTGCGCACTGCAACGAAGACCCAAAGCAGCCAAACAAACAAACAACTCCTCCCCCAAAAAAACTAAACAACCAAACATATCCTTAGATATGAAGGAAGATACCTAACAGGCTGTTACAGGGAGGGGGCTGTAAAGACAGAGAAAAAAACAGTTATTTATGAAAGTGAAAATAATACGTATGGTATAATGTTATAGGAAAATATAAAACAGGAAATTTACCTATGATATCCTTGGGAAAGAAAAATCTGAAGGTATATACGGACAAGGACAACAAGGTGACACGTACAAATAAACATATTGATTTAATTTCAGGATGGGACCATAGGTAATATTTTGGTCTTTTTTTTTTTTTGGCCGCTCTGCTTGTGGGAGCTTGTGTTCCTCGACCAGGGATTGAACCTGGGCCACGGCAGTGAAAGCGCCAAGTCTAAACCACTGGACCGCCAGGGAACTCCCCTTTGTGGTCTTTTTAAAGTGTCTGCTTCATATATATACCGTGAGCAGGAAAGAGTTGATTATTCATTGGGCTTCGGCTATATGAAAAGATGCAGAATTGTATTTCTTCATCTAGATTCCCAAACTTTATTTTCTTTCCCTTATTAATTCACTGAGAAGAATAGCTCTTTCCTCAGGGTTTGGCATTTTTGAAGGCAATCAGACTTTTGACTTTTGAGGATATTTCCTCCACATTATTGGGCCAAGAAAGTACCTGCATTCTTTGTTTTTGGGGTCTGGTGTATGCCCAAACTTAGGAGGAGGAAGGGGAAAGGAGAAAATGCCTTTCCACATAAAGAACTACAACTTGTGGCAAATGTCCTGAAGGACTGTGGCAGTGCAAATAAGTTGTTTTGGCTGCTCAGCTTCTAAACATCCTTCTTATTTGAGGAGAATGGGGCAGGGGCAGGACCCACCAAGGAGAACAAGAGGACACAGATAGTCTTTCCTACCTCCTGGCAACCAGAATGTGGAGCGTAAGCCATGATGGCCATTCTGATGTCCCTTCCCAAGACTTTGAGCCTTGAGGGAACGCTCAACTTCAGAGTCATTTAGAGGTTGTATTAGTTAACTATTGCTGTGTTAGAAATTACCCTAAAATTAGTGACTTACAAACATTTATTATCTCACCGTTTCTGTGGGCCAGCAATCCAGGAGCAGCTTAGGTGGGTGGTTCTGATTAGGGGGTCTCTCACAAGACTGCAGTCAAGGTGTCAGCTGGGTGTGAAGTCATTTGAGGCTTGACTGGGGCTGGAGGATCCACTTCTAAACTCTCTTATGTGGCTGATGGCCAGAAGCTGCGGTTCCTTGCCATCCATGTGGGTTTCTCTATAGACTACTTGGGTATCCTCATGACATGGCACCTGGCTTCCCCAGAGCACCTGATGGGAGAGAGAGATATAGGGAGAAAGAAGGCGAGAGGAAGGAGAGGCAGAGAGAGTTTATGCAACAGAGCACATACAACTGAAGCCTCAGTAGTTTTAGAAACTAACCTTGGAAGTGACATATCATCACTTCTGGTTTCTGCTGGTCACACAGACCAACCCTGGCGCAATGAGGAGGGTACTACCCAAGGGCGGGAAGGCCAGGAGGCAGGATCACTGAGGGCTCTTGGAGCTGGGCTAGCACAGAGCTGGTTTGTAAGACCTGTTCTGTAGCAGAGTCTTGACTGTGTCCTGCCTCCTGTGGTTCCTGCCTGAGTCTGATTCTTCAGCCTTCCCATCAATTCTACGAGTTGTCTGACATCCTTCCAACGCTCTCTTCTATTTCAGTTCGCCAACTCTGTCTTCTTTTGCTTGCAGTGGCAACCCTGACTAAAACGGGTGCTACAGGAGAGGACAGCAGTGGGAAAGGTGAGTTGGTAGTGGAGGAACTCACTTTAGATAAGGTAATCAGGGAAAGCCCCTCTGAGGAAGTACCATTTACCCAGAGGGCTGAATGGTGAGATAGCCAGCAGATGTAGTGTGGAAGGACAGACATTTCAGGCAGAGGGAGCAGCAGGGACAAAGGCTCTGAGGCGGGAGCTGAGAGGGCTGGATGGCTGCAGTGTAGCAGGCAACTGGGCAAGTGGGGGGAGAGCTCAGCGGAAGCCAGATCACGCAGGATCTCGAGGTCATGGTAAAGAACTTGGATCCCTTCCGCCAACCGAATCCATCTCTTATTCCAGACATCAGAGTCTGAGAAGGCTGAGGGTCAGACCTGAGGTCCCCTTGTCTGGGTATCAGGATCAGCTAAGGCAGTGAGTGCCTTTAACCAGATCATGATAAAGAACTTCTTTGTCAACTCACCCGTCTGTTTTGCTAGCTTGTGGGTTTCCTTAATTTCTGGTTGGGTTCTTTCCTGAGTTCCTTAGTTACCTTTGATAAATTCCAACCCAACTCTGCTGAGCTGAGGGGAAAGATTTTTGTCCACTGTTGGGCCTGGGAATCCCAGCTAGAGAGTCCAGTCATCTGGGGAAGATGGGCAGTTACCCTGGGTGGTGTGGGAACGAGCAGGTGGATTCCAATGGATCCCTTCAGTCTCATTTCACGGTCCCACATTCATTCAACAGTTGTTCAGCATCCAGCATATGCCTGGGCTCCCTGTGGGCCTCTGGCTACAAAGATCCTCTTTTCCAGGAATCAAGTTAGGTATGAGGGATGGCCCAGTCCAAACATTATTGAGTGACAGTTCCCTGTTACTTAGGAGCTGGTAAAAACCACTGGCCCTATGTACCCTGCGTTCCAAATGGGAGCCAGATACTTCCCCTCCGAGGTTTACTAAGGGGGTAGAACTTGTCCTATAGCCCCTAGCCCAAACCTTGCTTTCCTTTTCCTTGCCCATATAAGAATCCTGGGGAGGGAGGGCTTCTCTGATTTTATTGAGGAATATGGTGTCTATGGCAGAAGACAATCCCCACCTCCACACCTTTAATTGGGAGTCCCTCCTGTTTATTGAGGGGTGACTTCAAGAAGGGGATGCTGGGATGCTCTTTCCCAGTCGGGGTCTACTTGGTGGTGGACTTGCTATGCTTATCCGAGCAGGGAGGGAGAAAGATGGAGAGGGGAGGAAATGTAGTAGCTGGCCAGGATGTATGAGTTTCTCTGGGTCAAGTGGATGCTGCAGTCATTAGCCAGACTTGCCGGGACCCCACTCAAGCAGGCTGACTGCTGAACAAGAGGGTCCCACCGGTGGCAGGCGCCCTGGTGGTGGGGTACGGTAGGACAGCTCAAGTCTGAGCTGGATGCTCCTTGTCAGAGAACCTTGCAGTGGAGAAACCCTTACCTAAGAGACTTACTTATGTGCCCCATGAGAAACCATGTATGGACCCTTGCTTCCCTGGGTTAGCCAGGAAAGCAGGGTCAAGCAACAGGGAGAGGGCTATATTGCAGAGGGCTGTTCCTGCTCCCTCCTCCCAATTTCAATAAAGGGAGGGTGCTAGGGCGTGTCTCCCAACCAGGCCATGCCCCCGCTTCCACTTTTTATCCAAACAGGTGGGGTCCCGGCACGAGTCAATCCTTGGATCAGTAAGGGAGATGATAAAATGAGATTTAAATTGAGTTTGAGAATAAAGCTTTCAAGGGTGGAGGTTTAACAACAGAAAGTGATCCAAAAGTAATGCAATCTGCCCAAGATGTCATTAAAGGATGGAAAACAGAGATTCAGCACAGCAGGGCTGAAAGCAGAGATAGGGGGAAAAAAGCTTTATTATTATATCCCACCAGGTTGAGTTGCCTCAATGCACTGGTACTGTGAGTAAACAGAATAACTGAGACATGGCTTGGTAGGACTGGAGTCTGGCTTAGGCGAGCAGCTCCAGGGTGCTGAGAGGGCCCGGGGAGGCAGGTGTGCACATCCCAGGTTGGCTGATGGAGAGGGCTTTCCAGAGAAGGGGCACCTGAGTTGAGCCTTGAAGGATGAGAAAGAGTTGATACAATGAAAGGACAGTGGGAAAGGGCTTTCCAGGGAGAGATGACAACACAGTCTGGAGAGTAAGTTGAAGGCAGAGAGGACAGTTAGAGAGGCAGGCCAGGAACCCCATGGCCTTGAGGCCCTGCGGGCTTAAGGAGTGAGGGCTCTGGGGAGTTGATTCAAACCTGGGAGCAGCACAATTGGGTTTGCATCTTAGAACCATCTAGTAGCCGGATTCTGGCAGTGCTGTGGACTTGAGCTCCAGGCATGCTTCTCATCCATTCACCTGGCCCTGGGACCCCCACCTCCCTGCAAAGGCCATTTCCTCTGTGATTCCAAAATCCTGGGTCCCCACTCTTTGGAACATCCTTTGCCCTACTCCCATCACTGAACCCTTCATAGTTCCACCCTTTGATGGGACTCTGAAATATTGCCACCCTCCCCATGAGTCATCATCTCTCTTTCCTTCTCCAGCGCAAGGAGAGTCGATGCCTTCTCTGGGCCTGTGCCCGCCAGCCCATGTCTCCTTGGGATATGCATATACTAAAACATCTTCCCTTTATCTCATCTGGTCTTCACCCCATGGGGCCACCCGAAGGCTACTATTTATTCTTTCACATAGTAATTTAAGCTGCTTTAATTGCTGCTATGATATGTTTTATATAACATAATTAATGTTTTAATTCTGTGTACTTGCTTCCCAAGGCAGTTTTGTAAAGGGCCCAATTTTAGAATCAAGCAAATAAAGAATAAGTAATGGCTGAAGTTATTATAGTAACTCCCTCCCTAGCCCCCTTAGGAATTAAAACTGTGCTTGTTTTTTCAGTGTGGGTTAAAAAGGGAAAAGATATTTTAATGTTCTCTCTATCCCAGGCATGCTTGTGTGGCTTTCATGACGTCCTCTGGTCTTAGTTTTCAAGTGTTCTGGGACTACTGGTGTCTGACCATCAACTTGAGGTCTGTGTTGGGACTACCAGCTTTGTATCTCCTTCCCGATGGAGGCTGTGCTTAGAATAAGAAAAACCTACTCATTTATTCATTCAGCAAATGCGTATCGGTGCCCAGGCCTGGCATAGATTCAGTCCTGCCCTCAATGAGCTCACCATCAAATAGGGCCAGGCAGATGGGAGTGATAGTCCAGCATGCTCATGATGTGGGAACATGGGGGCAGGGGCGAAGGTGGGGTGGAGTATCTACCTTTGTCCCAGGGAGTTAAGAGGAGGCTTAACTGAAGAGGAGGAGAAATTTAAACTCATTCGAGGAAGGAGAAGGAAGGAAGAAAACAGCAAGACACAGAAAAAACAACTGTGTGTTTGGAAAGTGGGGGGACGGCAAGTATGGCTGAAGCCAGCGTGCATGGAGGACCTGGCAGGGTGTGAGTGGAGGAGGAGAGGGTGGGTCTGAGTGGAGACTCAGCTGTGACAGGAGAAGGAATTTGGAGCATCCTGAGGGCCTAGGGGAGCGCAGAGTTTTTAAGCAGGGAAGTGCCCTGATCAGACCAGATCCTACAAAAGAGAACTGCAACAAAGTGAACAACGAGGGGGAGAAAGAGAGGGAGAGAAAGGGTGGTGGTGGTGGTGGTGGGGAAGCTGCCTGGAACATAGCAGAGATTCAACAAATACTTATTGAATGAGTGAGGCTGTTGCAACAGCCCAGGTGAAAGATGCTGAGCCTCCGAATTAGGGTAGCGGCAGGGGGGATAGAAAAGAGGCGATGGATTCCGGAGGTAGAATCTGCAGGTCTGCAAATGTGCCCTTTGCAGCGGAAGCCAGGAGAATGGGGTTAGCAGCCCTCTCCTCTCCCATCCTCCCTGATCTGTGCAGTTTGGCCTTTTGGCCCAGTCCAGAAATTCAGAGCTTGGGGGGGCATCACTCCAACCACTGTCTAGTTCAAACTCCTCAGGTTTCATTGAAGAAAACTAAGGCTCAAGGAAACTCAGCCCATCAGAAGCAGAGCCTAGGCCAGAACCCAGGTGCTTCCTGCTGCAGAGCAGAGTGTTAACACTGGTTCAAGAACAGTTAGGAGGGTTTGAACTGGGGAAATAATAGGTACAAGGGTGTGTGTGTTTCTGCAGAACTAGGGGGTCTCCAGTGTCCTAAGATTCTCAGGGGGTCCTACGATCCCACGAAAGGCTGATCTACTCTAAGTGCCTGTCTTCAGGCGGCGGATGGGAACTGGGATGGAACACAATCTGGTGGGGGCTGCATGGATGGATGGATGGCTGGACGGCTGGATGGACGGGGAGGCTGGGACGCTGCGCCCACGCGAGGGAATTTCCTTTGAAAGAGAGCGAAACTGTAAGGTGAGAAACTCTTTTCCGTGAAAGGCCTCCCCAGCCCTCCTCCCACCACTCAGCTGTGACCTTCCCGTTTTCTGGGAACTTCCTCAGGCCTCTCCATCGCGGTGCGGGACGCTTTCGGTTCTGCCGGGATTGCCGGAGGCGGCGGGGAAGAACGCGGGGCGCGGGGCGCGGGGCGAGTCTTCCCAACACCCATAGGGATCTCTCTTCACTCCATTCGCGTCCTCCCCAACCCCAGGAAGCGGGCTTCCTCCTAGGCCAATTCAGTTCGGCCTTTGTAGTCCCGGGGCGGGGGAGGAGTCTCAAGAAGGGCTCTCCTTGGAACCACGCCTCCCGATTCCCCCACCCCTCCCCGCCCAAGGCGCATCCCTAAACTCCTTGGGGAATTAGACTACCCGGGACTGTCCTGGGGGAAACCCCAGAGAGGTGACTCGCCCGGAGCTCCGCCCCCGTCAGCGAGGCTGGTCGCGATTTGTCCCCTAAGACCCGCCCCTTTCCTGGGAGGGTCCATGGGCTGGGACAGTGGAAGTGGAAAAGGCCGGGTCCTGGCGCTTTCTTCTCCCGCCGCCTGGTTCTCACCTCGCCATGGTTCGTCTGCCTCTGCAGTGTCTCCTCTGGGGCTGCTTTCTGACCGCCGTAAGTTTAGTTTCTGTTCCGACCGGAGGCGGGAATTTGAAATTAGAGAGTAGGGAATGGGAAAAGAAACAATACTTCGGGGAGGGGACCTTCCAAGCTGATTTTGGGGGGACAGGAGGGTGGGTGGAAGCTGGGTAGGGTACCCCGGGTCCGGGCTGAATGAGGTGGGCTGCCTCTCTCTCCTCCCAGGTTGGGGTCCCAGGTAGCCCACAGAGGGCGCATAGTGGGGTCGCTGCAGGAAAAGTGCCTAGCCAGCGCAGATGGGGTTGGGATTTTGGGAACCTGAAGGCTTGATCTGGTCAAAAGACTGGAGTCTGGGTCTGCCTCAGAGGCTGGCCACAAAGAGATGGTGAGGGGTTTCAGAAGCGGGAAGGGAGGGCAGCCAAGTGAAGGGGCGGGTCTGGCTAGTTTCCCTTCTCTTTCCCATTGTGGACAGACGCCAGCCTCTGTGAGTGGTTCATCTCCTTGCCAGCTGGGGCTGCCTTCTTCCAGGGCATCTTGTGGGAACAAGGGATGAGTGTAGAGGCCCAGGTGCTTCTTTGAGAAGGCAAGGAGCTTTGAACACTCCCACCACCGGCCGCAAATCCTGGGTGATCCAAGTTAGGAGGAATACCCAAGGCTGTGTCTCTGCCTCCTGAATTTAAGACGACATAGAGGACTCTCGGGGGAGCTGAACAGTTCATGGGACCATGAAAGGGTTAGGAGACCAGCAGGGGTTTCTCTAGGCACGAGAGGGGCTCAGATATGCCCAACCAAGCACATCTCCGGGATTTTCAGAGTTCCACACTTGACTCGCTTTTAGTTCAAGTGTATTTTTGTAGTTCCTCATTCTGGAGGCTGGGAATCCCCCAAGTACCGGACACTCTCATCCCAACCCCCCTGGTCTCCCCCTAACTTTCAAGGGCTGTAGTTTCTGGCATGAAGGCAGGGCAGGAGTGACCCATGAAGTAGGGGGTTAGCAGCAAGGGAAGAGATTTCATGGGAAAGCTGCTTTGGTCCCAGAGCTTTCATTTTCACTCTAAGTAATGGCTCTTAGGGAGAAAGGAGGCAGGAAGAGGGCTCTTGGAGGAGGAGTGGAGGAAAAGCCAGGGGAGGTAGGGTGAAGGGTGGTCGTGGTTTCTCAAGAACAATCTCCCAATTTTAGCTCCAGGTGGAGACTAGGCTGTGACAACAATAACTGGGGCTATTTGTCGAGAGCTTCCTGTGGGCCAGGAAGCTTTACACGCACTCTAGGTCTGATTTCTTTCAACCGCCGCATTATACAGGTGAGCAAACTGAGGCTCAGAGAGAGAAAATGTCTTGCCCCAATCCTCATGGCTAGGTGGAACCTGCATATAAATCTCCATCTGCCTGATTCCTGAGCCTGCCTCTCAGATGGTGAGAGTCTCCAAGCCTTGGTCCTAAGCTCCTTCGTGTCAGAAGGATCGAACCTGTGAAGCGGGAACTGGGGATTGACAGATGTACAGAGGAGGAGCTGTATTTCTTGTGTGTTTGAAAATGGCGTAAAGGACTTTCATTGCTCTGGGAGTGTGGTGGGAAAGCCCATAGGCTTGCGGGGAGAACATTCATGGGATAGTGTGTTGCGACGTGATGGTGGGAGCAGTAGCCTTTGCTATTTCCTTCCCCATTTGGGGTCAGATACACTTTTGTAAGTAATTTGCCCACCCAGGCTGAATGAGAGCCACCAATTAGGCAGGATCCTGGAAGCCAGCCAGTTAGCCAGCTTGCTAGGCATCCAAGCAGATACTCATATATGCATGATAATTAAAGCTGCCATTCAATGAGCACCTACTATGTTCCAGATACTATGCCAGGCCATGTACATCTATTCTTTCTCATCTTCACAACCTAATCTGTGGGGCAGGTATTATCACTCCCATTTTAGAGATATAGAAACTGAGGCTAAGAGAGGCAAAATAGCTAGTTAAGTGTTACAAAGTCAAGATTGGAGCCTTAAGCTCTTTGACCCTTAAAGCTGTGTTCTTTTCACAGGCTGTTCCCAAAGTGTGGGTGATGTAGGCAGCACAAGGACATAGAAGTAACAACATAGGTTCACTTTACAGTTCTGTTTAAAATCCTTTTCATTTTTTCAAGAAGGAAGTCGCTGGAGCTAGAATATAGTTAATACCTCTCAAATGCCTGCAAATCCTCCTTTTAAAACAAAAATCAAGAGCAGGCCTGAGGTAGAGGGCTGTCAGCAAGCAAAGCGATCAGCTGGGGTTTAATAAATAACATCGTTTTATTTCTGTTGAGTTTATTTTTAGGGTTGCCTTTTATTTATGAGAAGTGATACTGGTTTTTCTCTCATGGCAATGATGTGAGGTTTACATTGAAAATAAATGTATTTAAATGAACAAGAAGTAATGAATAGCTTGGGTGGTACCTGGATGTAGTGAAAATAGTGCAGATGAGACTCAAGTTGTTGGAGAGAGGGAGTATTGAAACCTGAGTTCTCATTTGGATTCTATCACTGTGTGACCTTGGGCAATGACCCACCCTTTCTGGTCCTCAGTCTCACCATGTGTAAAGTAAAAGAGTTGGATTTTATTCTTCCGGCTTCTCCATCCTTGCATTTCATGAGAGAGGGGTTGGATGATCAGATGATGAGACTTGGAGAGGGGAAGAGGGTGGGGAGCAAAAGAATAGAAGGAAGAGGCCAGGTGCTAAATATAGCCCCTGTCCAGACTAGGACCAGCTGGAGTCAGCCAGCTTCAGGACTCCAGGGGAGATGCTGGAGTCCTCATGTGCTCTTGGGTTTTTGGGTAGAGGAAAGACTCAGGAGTCAAGCCAGAAGGAAGATCTGTTTAGTTCAGTGACTATTGTGAGTTTCCAGCGCAATTACTTTGTAAAATACCAGATTGATTCTCTGGGTGCCTTTGTCATCATACTAGTTGGCAGTTTAGTTAAAAACAAACACAACAAGTAATATGCAGGCGCTGTTTCTCTGCTTTGGACTTCCACTTCAGTTCTAACCTCTGTCCTGGCTGATTTGCACCTGTCTGCCAAGGCTATATCGGAGATTTCAAGATCCCTTCAAATTGCCCAATTTTGTTTTTAGGTCCACGCAGAACCACCCACTTCGTGCAGAGAAAACCAATACCAAACAAACAGCCGGTGCTGTAATTTGTGCCCACCAGGTGAGATGCTAACCCTTTAGCCCCATAGTGGGACCCCTCTTGGTTTGCTGGCAGATACAGACCCCCTGTGTCAATTATAAACTCGTGTCTTGACCCCTGGCATTTTCCATCCCTGCCCCAGGATGTTCTGGGGTCCCTCTCTGCCTACCCAGAACTTAGGGTTCCTATCTCTTCTATGTCCCTTACCAGACTATGAAAGTTGGAAGAGTCTGAGACTGTCATCGTTGACTCTCCCTCCCTAAAGCCCGGCCTCATCAGTTTTCAGTTCAGTGTCTGACTCACTGAGTGAGCCAGAGCTACCTCATTTCCTGATGTTTTCCAGGACAGAAACTGATGAATGACTGCACAGAGGTCACCGAAACAGATTGCCGTCCCTGCAGTAAAGGCGAATTCCTAGCCACCCGCAACAGTGAGAAATACTGTCACCAGCACAGATACTGCAACCCCAGTGCGTGGGCTGCTGGGGAAGGGGCACTTGGGAGCTGGGCCGATATTCCAGCTCATTGCTGACAGCACAGCCGTTCTGTTTGTTTGTTTGTTTGTTTTTCATAGCGAGGGTCTGTTCTGATCGGTTAGAGTCTGGGTTGTCTTGGTTGTTACTTAATTTGATTGCCACCCCTACTTGGAAGAGGGTCTAAGAGAAAAAGAACAGGAAGTATGAGGATCGGGGCCCCCCAAGCATGGCCAGTAAGGGGTTCCCATCCTTCTTGCCCATCCCTGCCCAGACCTAGGGCTCCAGATCCAGACGGAGGGCACCTCAATAACAGACACCATTTGCACATGTGACGAAGGCCATCACTGTACCAGTCACACCTGCGAAAGTTGCACCCCGCACAGCTTGTGTCTCCCTGGCTTCGGGGTCAAGCAGATGGGTAAGTGGTCTGTCTGGGAATCAGCTCTAGAGGCAGGAGAGAGGAGGTGAAGGCCAAAGGAGTGGGGCTGGGCAGTGGGCACTCAGCCCTGGTGGGGAGGGACCAACCTACGCGGATATCTCCACCAGAGCAGGTGGGAAATAGAAACTTTGCCTCCTGCCTCCTGCCATGGGGATCTGCCTTGAGAGGGCAGTGGGAGAAGTCTTCCTGGGGCCTGCCTGCAGCAGGATGCTGGGGGGAGAAGGGCTTAAGGCAGGATGCTCTTCCAGGCCTGCCTGCCTGCCAGTTCCCTTGAGAGCCAGACAGGTGGTCCGCCGTGATGATTAACTCCTCCTCTACCCTCTCAGCTACAGGGGTTTCTGATACCATCTGTGAACGCTGCCCAGTCGGCTTCTTCTCCAGTGTGTCATCTGCTTTTGAAAAGTGTCACCCTTGGACAAGGTATAAGGACTCATCCCTTGTGTTTCCTGCCCCGAGAGGGGCATGGGACCTGCTTCCATTCTCTCCGGCTACCTGCCCTTCAGCCCCTGCTCCCCATGTCCACACACACTCGTGCACCTGTAGAACTTCTAGAGTGACCTCGTGGCCAACTAGACAGACACTTTTCAGCATTTCTTGCCTTCTCTCTCTTGGTGGTAATAGATACCGCTGATCTCTGATCTTTGGTGAAGCCCTCCCTTCTTGGGGGCACCGTGACGCCTCTCTTCCATTCCTTGTACCCCTCCTCTGCTCCTCCTTAACTGGTTTTCTAGGCCTCTATTCTAGGCTCTACTCTCCCATCACCTTGCCCGCCTCCCCTGGACCATCTATCTCATCCGCACACTTGGCTTCGGCTACCATTGCCCTTGGACGTTTCCCAATCAACATCTCCTGTTGAAATTTGTCTCCTGGGTCCCAGACTGTCATATCTAACTGCCGAGGGTATACCTCTGTGCAGACAACCCACAGGCACCTGCCTGCTCCCCATACCCGCTGTGAAAGGCACAAGCATGCGTCTGGGCACCCGTTCCAAAGTTCCCCTTACCCCCTTCCCCAAATCAGTCACCAGGTCCTGTCCATCTGACCTTCCAGATGTTTTGGGACTCCTCCTCCTTTTCACTTATCCCCACCGTCACCACGTTAGCTTGGGCTTCATCACCAGCTGCCCTGCCTCTACTCTCTCCCCTTCAGCTAGTTCTCCATCCCTTTGGCGAAGGAAACTTTCCACCATTCATTTTGGATCACGGCACTCCCTGTTAAAATGCTTCATGGCTCTCTGTGCCTTTAGGATAAAACCCTGACTCCTGTGCATGGCCTCCGACCTTCTAGGTCCACTTCCTGACCTCTTCCCACATCGTGCTGCTTGCAGTCCTGTCAACACACTGTTCGTTCTCTTGCATCAACCTCTTCTGCCTGGAATACCTTAAACACACGCCTGATTAACCTTTTACATTTAATTTGAAAAAATGAGTAAGACAGGCGTGAGGACAGAAGGCACAGAAGGGCCTCTAGTGATATGCTTCCCTTTCACCCTCAACCATCCAGCAGCCACTGGACCATGTGTGTCCTTCTAGAGAGTCTATGCACGAACAAATACATGCACACACATGCAGACATATTTTTCACACAAATAGTAGCATCCCATATATACTTTGTTATTTGTTTACTGTCTGCCTTTCTCCAGTAGATGGTAAACTCCTTAACTATAGAGACTTGACTTTTTTTATTCCACAGATGCATCCCTTATGCCTAGAACAGTGCCTGATGCATAGTAGGTGCTCAATAAATCTTTACTGATAAATGTTCAATGAGAAAGGGAGGCTCCTTTATGTCATAGAACCAGAGCACTGGGTTCCAAACTCACTCAGCTTAGAAGGGGTGGAAGTGTGACCCTCATCTGAGCCTCGGTGCCCTCATTCAGAAAATAGGAATGACCTTCATTTTACAAGGTTTGAGGAAAAGACATGTAACGTGCTTCGAAAACTCTTAAGCACTCTTCTTGTGTATGTGCTTTCTTTGAAGCTTCTTTCTCTTTTTCCAGCTTTAGATGTTTTGTTCCTTTGCAATGTCCTTCTCTGTCCATCCCTTTCCATTCCTCCTGGGACCACTTTGGCCCAGTCTTCATCATCTCATGTTTGGATTCTGTCGATGGCCTCCTGGCTGGCATTTTTCTGTCATTTCTCCTCCGGGGAGCTCTCTGGCCAACTAAGTCCTCTCACAACTTAAGTCATCTGGTTGGATGCTGACATGACCCACTAGCTGAATCCAGCTGAAACCTTCATGGCTGATTCTCAGTGATCTGGTTCTAAAGACCCAATTTTCCAGAGTTTCCTTATACCATCTGGCTCGTCACCCACCTAATCTCCCATATCGTGTTGTCCTGCTTGAAGAGAAAATACTGATGCTCTAAATTTTATATCCCTCAAGGGCCCACTCAGCTCTGACTTCCCCAGGGAAGTCTTTCTGGATGACCCTCAAACCAGAGATTCTCAGCTGAGCAGTTTTCTCCCTCAGGGAACATTTGACAATATCTGGAGACATTTTGGTTGTCACAGCTGGGGAGGAGAAGGCTACTGGTGTCTAGTGGGTAGAGGCCAGGGAAGCTGCTGAACATCCTACAATGTACAGGACAGGTCCCACCACGGAAGAAGGATTATGTGGCCCCCAAACGTCAGTAGTGCCGAGCTTGAGAAGCCCCCATCATCCCTCCATTCCAGCCATTGTGGATTCTGTCTCCTCTTCTCTGAACAATCCCCTGTTCACATGAGCCTGTATCACAAAGCTTGGCCCTCATCAGAGACTCTCCTTACTCCTTCAAGATATACCATCATCTTTCCTCTGCACTCACGAGCTCTGTAAGAACAGAGTCTGTGTCATCCCCATAGTAACCAGCCCAGGAGGGTGCACATAATATGTGCTCAGTGAACCTGGACTTGCTGGTTGTTGGCTGTCTCCCTCTGGGGTTGGAAATCGCATGGTTGGGGAAACTTAATGTCTCTTTCTTTGTGTGTGTGTGTATGTGTTTGTGTGTGTGTACACGTGTCTGTACACAGCTGTGAGAGCAAAGGCCTGGTGGAACAACATGCAGGGACTAACAAGACAGATGTTGTCTGTGGTGAGTCCTGGAGAACGGGCCCCGGCAGCAGGCTAGGAAGGTGGGGAGCTGAGGGGAAGACTGGGGCACCTGGAAGCACCAGTGGGGAAAGAGGGAGGCGAGGCAAAGCAAGAGGAGGAGCAGTCTGGAACTGTGGCACCCAGCTCTGCCACTTATCTGTGGAGCCTGGGCAAGTTAGTCCCCGCCCCCCGAGCCTCAGTTTCTTCATCTGTGAAATGGGATACTACCACCTCCCTTAATAGGGTGGTGTAAGTACCCGGCATGGGTTCTGACACTTTGGAGGTGCTCCCTCAGTGCTATTCTGCTACCCTGCACGTTGAGGGCCAGCATGGTGTGACTCTGTTTCCTCTCAGGGCCGTAGTTTTTTTTTTTAGGCTGCACCACGCGGTTGCAGGATCTTAATTCCCCCACCGGGGATCAAACCCAGGCCACAGCAGTGAAAGCCCAGAATCCTAACCTCTAGGCCACCAGGGAACTCCCTCAGGGCCTCAGTTTTGATTTTAGAATGAGGAGGTTGGCATACAGCACAGGTCACAGACTCACATAATTACGGGGATTAGGCAGGATCATGTTAATGAGTGAAAAGATCAGGGGTAAGAAAAATACACTCTCTTCTTTTCCTTAAAATTCACTTGCCTCTTGGCAGGGCTGGGACTAGAGTGAGGTGAGAGGGGCACTTGCCTTGGGCACAGTATTTAAGGGCGTGCCAGAAAAATGCCGTAATCAAGATAACCATTTGATGCAAGATTAAAAAAATCAAAATTCATGCAAAAAATCCATAACGAACAGAATAGCAACGTTTTAAATAAAGACAGGATCCAACCCTGTATTTGTACAACCTTGTCTCCCTTGCCTCACCCTAATCCCATCCCTGGTTCCAATAAAACTTTACTTAAAAAAACAGGCAGCTGGCCTGTGGGCCAGACTTTGCTGATATGATTTTTTAAAACATGACATTAAAATAGGACTTATCTTGATTACTGAGTTTTTTAAGAAAATATTTATTTATTTCTTTGGCTGCACTGGATCCTGTGTTACGGCATACAGGATCTTTAGTTGAGGCATCCGGGACTTTTAGTTATGGCATGCGGGGTCTTTTAGTTGCAGCATGTAGGTTGGCGTGCAGGCTCTTAGTTGTGGCATGTGGGATCTTAGTTCCCTGACCAGGGATGGAACCCAGGCCCCCTGCATTGGGAGTGCAGAGTCTTAACCGCTGGACTACCAGGGAAGTTACCAGTTATTGAGTTTTTTTGGTGTCCCCTTAAATTTTGTCCTGAGGCAGTGCTTCACTAGCCTTACCCTAGTCCTTACCCTGTCTCTTGGTCTTTTTTTCATTTTCCCATTTAGAATAGAGACTTAGGCACAAGAAATACTTTCCCTTCTCCTCCATTCTTCTATAACAAAGGCAATGTTACAGACATAAATGATGCTGGGCCTTGGTATTGGGCAAAGAGTAGGGAGGGGTGGCAGTGTAGCGAGCCGGTAGAGACAACTATCACCACTCAGTTCTGGCCAGTGGGCGCCATGTGGGCTGCTGGCCCACTAGGGCTGGATCTTCCCAATTTGCAAGAGAAATCAGATATCCAGATTTTAAATACACAATCTCCCATTTAAAAATGTCGGCAAATATTAAAAAAAAGAAAAAAAATATGCCAGTCACACTAAAGACATCTGCTGGCCACATTTTACCAGGAGCCACCTGTTTGAAACTTCTGATATGGATGAGTTTAGACATTGAAGTCCAGCAAGGTGCAGCAGCTTCGGGAAGGGCGGTGGGGAGCCATCGCTGAAGTCTTGATCTCTCCAGGTTTCCAGAATCGGATGCGAGCCCTGGTGGTGATCCCCATCACGATGGTGATCCTGTTCACTGTCCTGTTGGTATCTGCCTGTATCAGTGAGTCCCCAGGTGGGGAGGTGATGGGGGAAGAGGCAGCAGAAGGTACAATTGACGGGTCACCTGTTTCCTGATCTGGCCTCAGTGACTCCCCATCCTATATGTTTTTCTCTCTCTCTAGGAAAGATGGCCAAGAAGCAGGAGACTAAGGTAGGTCACCCTGGGGAACCGGCTGAGTTTTGTCAGACTGGAAAGAAAGACTGATTCATTGTTGCCTATATGGCAGAAACATTGATTCAAGGTCTGTTCCCTCGCCCCCTCCCCTGTGCTCCAGGGCTCTTCCCCTTCTCTCCCTCAGCACCCGCCTTTTTCATCTCCTGAGCTCACCTTCCCACAGAGCTGCCCTAGCACCGCTGGCAAAGTCTGACATTTGCTCTTCTTTCCTGGCATTGGATATGTGGGGGAACCGCATCTTTGGGGCCTTGGTGTGGGATCCATGGGTGGGTGATGGAGGGACATTTCCTTAACCCCACTGGCTCCTACTGCGGAAGCTTCTTGACACCCTTGGTGTGGCCAGCAGGGGGCAGGACGCACCCATGGAATGAGCACTGACCCTCCGTTTGGGAAAGGGGAAGGGGTGAAGAGTGGAATCGCTTCCAAGGAAGGGCTGAGATGCTAGGGGTAACCCCAAGCCTTGTCTCCCCAGGCTCTGCACCCTAAGGCTGAAAGGCAGGATCCTGTGGAGACGATTGATCCAGAGGATTTTCTCGGCCCCCACTCCACCCCTCCAGTGCAGGAGACCTTACACTGGTGTCAGCCGGTCGCCCAGGAGGATGGCAAAGAAAGCCGCATCTCCGTGCAGGAGCGAGAGTGAAGCTGTGTGTGCCCAGGAGTGTGGTGGCACCGGAATGTGGGCACGTGGCTGGAGAGCCTGGGGCTGCTGCTGGTGAGGGCGACAGCCCCCCTCTGCCTGCACCCCTGCAGTCCAGAAACAGTTCACCTCGGGGAACCTTTCACCCCAGCCGTGGAGCCCATTCAGTCTCCCAACTTGATATCAAAGATGGTAACAAAACTTTGGGGAGGCCATACAAGGGTATCCACCAAACCTTCCAACCCAGCGGTTCGGTGCCAACAGGTGTAACGCGGTGGCTTCTGGGAGCCCAGGAGGCATATGCATAGATACACATCGCAGCACTGTTTGTGACAGTGAGCAACTGGAAGCTGCTTAACTGTCCATCAACAGGGGACTGGCTAAATAAAACTGTAATATATTTATGCAACAGGATCTTGAAAACACTGTCATGGGGGGAAAACAAAAGCAGGTTGTAGAATGGTGGGCATGGAAACTTTTTTTTAAAGCAAGTAACCCAAAACAATATATCTTCTACAGATATGTGTATAAACATAGTATATGTTATATATGTTGGTATGGCAGGGGGGTTCTGGAAGGACACACAGAACATGCACAGCTCAAAGAATTGTAATGTCTTGGTTGGGGAAGAAGGGTCCGGGGGAGGGTTGGTTAAAGAAAGATTTGACTCTCCCATAATGCTTCATTTTTTTTCCCCAAAAGGAGAGTGAATTCACAGACTGCTTATGTAATTAAAAAGTCATCAAACGTGTAAAAAGAAAAAAGGGAGCGGACACGCTGGGTGACATGAGCTGCTTCACATGCTGTCAGGCTCACAGAATGAGGGCACTTTCGAAGGATAAATAAGGACGTCCCCCAGGCTGCTGCCCTTCTAAGGTGGTTTCCACATGCACTCACGTTTGGCATCATGTTTGCAAAGGGCTTTCCCCATTTGATTCACATTCACAACAGTAGCCTTCGGGGCAGGCAGGGCCAGCATCCCTCCTTTCCTCCCTCCCTCTTTAACAGAGGTGGAAATGGAGGCCCAGAGTGGTGAAGTAATTTATCTATGGTCACACAGCCGTTCAGAGTGGTGCCCCTCAGAGCTCCCCACTCCTAGTCCTATGCTGCTTCTCCCAGCCCCACCTGCTCTCTCTGGAGCCTGCATCTGTAGCCCCTTCCCAGGGAGCTCCTGGGCCTTCTATCTCCTTTTGACCTCCCAACTGCTACAGGAGCTGCTGCTTCTCGGTCAGATGGTGTCCCCTTCCCCCTAAGCAGTATCTTAGGATAAAAATAAACCGTCCTGTTCTCTTTTCCTGCTGTGCCAACTGAGGGGGAGCCTAGCCAGGAGGAGCAGCAGATGGAGAGGGAACAGAGGGGAGGGCAGGGGAGGGGAGAGGGGAAGGTTGTAGGGCAAGAAGGGGAAGGAAGAGGATTGCAAAGCCCCAGCACAGAGGTTCCTGGTGAGGGTGAGGCCAGCCTGGTTTACCCCAGGGATCTCACCCCAACCCCGCCTTCGTGAGAAGCTGCTTTGGATTTCCCAACATGTCCTGCCGCCTGCAGGGTGAGCGTGGAGAGGGCTTGCCCCAGTGGAGGCGGTGAGGGCAGCTGAGAGCCAAGGGAGGGGC
The DNA here is from genome assembly GCF_003676395.1 of Aethalodelphis obliquidens. Taxonomy (NCBI): domain Eukaryota; kingdom Metazoa; phylum Chordata; class Mammalia; order Artiodactyla; family Delphinidae; genus Aethalodelphis; species Aethalodelphis obliquidens. The sequence continues at coordinate 1,363,355 of NW_020837986.1, read as the reverse complement.
ACCTGGCTTGGCAGGCTTCCCAGAAGAGAACCATTGGGAGGCACCAGGGGGAGACGTCTGCTTTAGAAAGCAGTGCAAAGTGGTGGTGGTGTGGAGTGGGGGGAGGGGAGCTCTAAGACCTCACCTTTATCCCCTGCCTAGAGTCTAAAATGCTAGTGTTACGTACTGTACATGACCGTATGGTGGAAGGAGACAAAAGACCCATCTCTGCCACCTATTATCTGTGTGGCTTTGGGTAGGTCACTTTCACCTTTTAGCGTCTCAGTTTGCTCATCTGGCGAATGGACACAATCTAACGGACAGACGCTGTGGGTGCTTCCTTCGTTCTCTCCTAGGCCCTTCGTTCTCAATCCTGAGCATGTATCAGAACAACCTATAAGACTTGTTAAAAGACAGATTGCTGGGCCCCACCTCCAGGGTTTCTGATTCAGTAGGTCTGGGATGGAGTCCAAGACTGTGCATTTCTACAAGTTTCCCAGGTGATGATGCTGGTCCAGGATCACACTTTGAGAACGACCACCCTTGGCATTCACATTTCTTGATAAGCAGTCGCTTTCCGATTGCAAGCACTTGGGATTGCTTACCTCGGGGCTTTCCTTGGTTTTATGTTATTTATTTGGTTGCGTTGGGTCTTACTTGCGGAAGGCGGGCTCCTTAGTTGCGGCTTGCTGGCTCCTTAGTCGTGGCGTGCGAGCTCCCAATTGCGGCATGCACGTGGGATCCAGTTCCTGGACCAGGGATCGAACCCGGCCCCCCTGCGTTGGGAGCGTGGAGTCCTAACCACTGTGCCACGAGGGAAGTCCCTCCTTGGTTTAAAAAAAATGCTTGGTGCAGGTGTAGGGCAGGTAAGATGTACCTGGGAGAGCTAACGCCCCCAAAACTCTCAACCAAATAGGAGTGAAAGTTGGAGGATACATGACCCGGCTTCCTTGCCCTTGGGAGGGACAAATCTGAGGTGTGTTCTATACTGTCTCCTAGGTTCCCCAGAGGGCTCGAGCCACAGATGCCCTCCATGGCTGTCTTCCCTTCCCTGTGTCATTCTCCACCACCCCACTGGTGCTTCCTGGGTTCAACTCCCCAGTAAACTACCTGCATTGTTTCCTTGTTGCAGAGTCTGCTTTTGGAGAAGTCCCCCCCCAAGAATCAGCAGAGGTCAAGCATGAGAAGGTATAATTTTGTATATCTTGGCATCCCCAGCAAAGAGAAGGGGTTGTTATTCCTGGCACCTGTAGCAAGTTCTGGGTTCTAAATGGAGCTCAGCCAGGAACCTTCTGTGTGACCTTGGGAAAGCTGCTCTCTGGTTCTGAGCTTTTTTTCCCCCAGATGTGATGAAGGGTTGGGATTCTACAAGTTCTAAGGATCTTGCCAATTCTAAAAATAAGGCGATCAGCCCACTGTAGTGTCTGCTCTGGCCTGTGGATGAATGGGTGGGTGTGAGGCTCACAATAGCCAGAAGGTGGCGCCAAAGTAATGCCCGAAGACTCTGGCGTCTGGCTTTCGCCAACTCTCATTTCCTCCCTCCACCGTCCATCCGCCTGAGCCTCCTGCGATCTCTACTAACTTCATCCGTTCCCCAGGTCTCCCTCTCCACTGCTTCCTTCTTCTTAACAAGCATCAGCTGCATTCCTAGTGTGGCCTCTCGCCGAGCTAGGGTTGTGCATGACAGCACTAAGAATGCACATGGACAGAGGGCTCGCTGCGCTAGGCACAGTCCTAAGAACTTCACATGCACTGTCTAAGTCCGTAGGACAACCCTGCATAAGGCACAGTCTCTTCTAACGCCCATTTTACAGATGGGGCTCAGAAGCTAAATGACTTGCTAAGGTCGGAAGAATCAGAGCTGGGATTTGGATCTAACTAGGTTGATCCAAAAACCTTTGCTTCTTACCCACTCAGCGAGTAAATCCGCGAAAGCCCACGGCAGGAGCAGCTCACCTCTAGGACAGCAGTTGTAGACTCAGCGGAGCGCACAGGAGCTGGAAAGTGAGGGAGGCCAGGTCAGGAGGAGTCAGGATGGCACAGACTCTGGCAAAGCGGCGAGGCTCTGCCCGTTTTGGTGGGACAGCATCTATGGATTGCTTCTAATGGTTGCCCTCCAGGGATGAGAGTTATGTATTGCTGGGGATCCAGATTTCTATGTGAAATCTCCCAATGTTTAAATGCTACCAATCCCAAAAATAAAAGGAAAAAAAAAAGAAAAAGAAAAGAAAAAACAACAACTCTGTGAGAACCCAAGAAAGCATGTCACAGAGGGTTGGAATTAAAAGAGACTGGGAATTTCATTGTGTCCGACACTTTTGTTTTCTATATGGGGAAACTGAGGCCCTGGGAGGGTCCAGAGCCAAGTTAGGCAACATGTCCTAGGCAGGTTGTCTCTTTTCTCTGCACCCCATCTGGGAGGCTGCAGAGAGGTCCTTAGGCTCCACCCTGTGACCCTGGTTAACTGGCTCTATTCAGCATTCTTTTTTTTTTTTTGCGGGGCATGTGGGATCTTAGTTCCCCAACCGGGGATTGAACCCACACCCCCTGCAGTGGAAGCACGGAATCTTAACCACTGGATCACCAGGGAAGTCCCCGGTTAACTGGGTCTAAAGCATTGAAACTCTAGGACCGAGGGGCGGGGGCTGAGCTGGGTGTAGATGTCCTCTTAATCCTATGACCCCCCCATCTCAGCCCCCCAGGCATGCACCCACATACTCTCCTCTTAAGCCTTTAGGGCCCTGTGGTCGATTCCTTGGGCAGCAGAAGTTATTAAAGACTCTGCCTGAAGGATTTCTCTCCCCCCGTGATTCTGGCACAGAAAATTACAAACCCACCGGCAGGGGTGGGGAGATAGTTTTAATTTGAAAAAAAAGGAAAAAACACCCATGCTGTGGTCCTGGAGTCTGGGGGATGGAGACGCTCATGGCGGGGGCATGTCCTCTGGGACGTGCAACGTTGCTGCTGCGGCTTCGTGTTGCTCAGTAAAATCAGTGAGCAGCTTTCGCCCAGACAGATGGGGCGGGGCGGCCGGGGTGCCCTGCTTCTCTACTCCAGTCCCCCCTCCCAGTCCCTGGGGGCTCTCTGCCTCTCTCCCGCTGACTGGCACGTCCCGCTGGGCCTTGGCGCCGAGCTAGTTCCCTGCCACCTCCTCGTTCCAAGACCCCCTCCCACCCTCTGCAGTCTCTGCCCCTCCCCCACCGACCACCTCCTTTCCCTTCTCCCAGCCCTCACGTCTCACCCTGGTTCTCTTTTGAAGAAGTACTATTGTTTGGGCTAATCACAAAAGTCACACCTGTGCGTTGCACTCCCTGTGCCCCCAATCCAAGCAACACACAGGAAAATCAGTCCCCCTGTAAGTCCTCCCCACACCCCAACCGAGAGCTACAGGTCCCTCCAGACTTGTTTTCCGTGCCAAAAATATTGTTTCCACTTGGGCTGTTATTACATACCCTGCTTTGTAAGCATCTTCTTTGCTTAGCTGTGTACGGCAGACATCTCTCCATGCCAATAAATGTAGATCGACAACGTGCTTTTTAATTGCTGCATAGGATTCCATTGTCCAGCTGGAGCCTTGATTCAAGTGAGGGCTCCGTATTGATGGACATCTAGGCGGCTTTTCTCTTTTGCTCTTCAGCCCCTTCCTGCTTCTACGGCGTCTCCCCCACCCCTCCACTTCCTCTTTCACTCTCCCTTCCTCTGCGGAGGGGTTGGGGGTCACTGGTGTTTAACACCCACTCCCCACCCCCCGCCCCGTGTCAGACATGTGCCACCTCATTAGTGAGCTGTCCCCTCAAGTGAGGCAGACAGGAGCCACAGTGGCAGCGAGAGGCCTAATTGAATGTAACTAATTATTCACTCCTTTAAATGGGCCTGGGAGGGACAGAATTACTCACTCTGAACTGGGGAGACAGGGAACTGGCCGGCTGGCAAACAAATCCTGGGGCCTGTGGAGCCAGCTCTCCTTGGAATACTAATTAGGCAGGAGTGCCAGGATCAAATCAGGAACCCAGCTGCCTCTCCCGTCCCCCTCCCATCCGGGAAGCCGGGGATCCGGAGGTGAAACAAATACCGCGAGTGAATCTAATTGCAGGCCCGATCCATCCTGGACCCTGGAAGGGCTACTATGGGGGCTGGGGGCTGGGGGACATGAAATGCTGAGCCTTCGGCCCTCGAGGAAGGCAGGGGGCTAGAGTTTCATGTGGGGAGAGGCAGGAGGGCCCAGCAGCGCCTGGAGGGATGTGCCGGGGTGAGGGTGGACAGCAAGAAACCTCAGTCCCACCTGGAGCTGTGGGGACCCAGCTGGCTCCCAGGAGCGTCCCCTTTGCTCCCAGGCTACCAGGGCCAGACGATGTGCTAAAGACCGATGGCCACAATCCTCACCGCAGCCCTCCTGGGTGGCAGGCTCCTTATCTAAGCTGAGGAACACTGAGGCTGGGAGAGGGGAAGTGAGTGATTCATCCCAGATCAGAGCCAGCTGGGGCCAAGCTGGGGCTCAGCCCTCTTTAGATACCAAGCTTGAGTTCCTAACACTGAGAATGACCCAAACCTCATTCCTGACAAATTAAAATGTCTGTGGGGTGGGGGTGGGATGGTAATAGTTCAGGTCTCGGTATTTTTTTAAGAGCTTCTCAGTGATTCAAAGATTCTACCAGGACTGAAAACCACTGGTTAGACCTTAGTTCCCTGTGAGTGTCTGCTCTGGGTGGTAGGGGGAGGTGAAGGAAGAAGACCTGAATGTGGCCCCAGGCGGCTCTATTCTGGGCAGCTCCTGCAGGTCTGAGGTGAGGCTATGGGGAGATGCAGAAAGGAGAGTGAAGGGGTGTGTGTGTGTGTGTGTGTGTGTGTGTGTGTGTAGTCATCATGATTCTTCCATTAATGTGCCAGGCACTTCTCACACATGATCTCATTTGATCCTCACAACAACCCTTTGAGGGGGTATAGTTATCCTTACAGCTGAACAAGGTGAGGCTCAGAAAGGTTGAGTAAGTGGCCCAAGGAAACACAGCGCAGCAGGTATCCCGAATCCCGTACTCCTTTCTTATGCGGCTTTGATTCTGCTATTGCATTTGGGATCTCTTCTCTAGCAGGTGTTAGTGTGGGTGTGCTACTATTCTCTCTCTGTGTGTATGCTTGTTAGATGTTTGTGTATGAGCGCGCTTTTCCCTCCCAAAAGGGGCTAGCTGTTCACAAGCCTCCCGTTCCTGCCCAGCACAAAGCCTCCTGCTGACCAGTGAGAGGAAGGAGGAGAGGGCACAGCCCCTGCTTCTTGTCCCCTTTCCCCCCAGCCAGCTCCAGTGCCCAATCAGGAGACAGCCTCCCCTCACGGCTGGGGGCTGGTGAGGGGCAGGGGAAGGTGGGTCATCCTGCCAGCCAAGTGACAAGCAGCCTTGTTTGGAACTAATGTGGAGAGAAAACCCTCAATAGTTCTAGGGCAGGGAAATTCCCCCATCTGGGCTTCCCTGGTGGCGCAGTGGTTGAGAATCTGCCTGCCAATGCAGGGGACACGGGTTTGAGCCCTGGTCTGGGAAGATCCTACATGCTGTGGAGCAACTGTGCCCGTGAGCCACAACTACTGAGCCTGCGCGTCTGGAGCATGTGCTCCGCAACAAGAGAGGCCACGATAGTGAGAGGCCCGCGCACCGCGATGAAGAGTGGCCCCCGCTTGGCGCAACTAGAGAAAGCCCTCGCACAGAAACGAAGACCCAACACAGCCAGAAAAATAAATAAATAAACAAATGTGGGGTTTAAAAAAAAAAAAAGAAAAGAATTTAAAATTAATCAATACAATCATAAATAGCATGTAGGTCAAAAAATAAAGCATAATTAAAATGAGAAAAATATTAAAAAAAATTCCCTTCCCCATGAATGTGCCGCCCCCTCTCCTGCCCCCAGAGAGGGTGGCAAGGAGAGATGGATGATAGCCAGGCACACTCACTCCTCTCCACCCACCCTCGCTAAGTGCAGGGGACTTCGTGGGGGCTTCACAGCGGGGCAGTACATTTATGAGCCCAACCCAGATTCCCCAGTCACCTCACTGGCTGATCCATCTTTCTGGAGTCAGGGATGAAATGAAATTATCGTGAAATAAATCTACAGATGATGAAGGCTCTGGCAGGGTGGAGGCAGCAAGGGTGCGAGGGGCAGAGGAAGCTGAGGCTCAGGTGGGGGGGCCGTGGCCACCCTCGCTTGGCTGAGACCCAGAGAGGGGATCCCGCTGACTTTCCTTCCCGTTGAAGCCTTTGGCTGGGGTGGGCAGCTCTGTTCCATCTCTGCTTCCAACTCCCTTTTGAAGTCCCTTGCCCAGCAAGACTCATACCCACGAGACTGGATGCAGGACCCTACCGCTATGAGGCCCTGAGTCACCGGTACTTCCAGACTCCCAGAGTCAGAGAGATAGGCAGGGCAACCCGAACAGGGCAGCTGGACTGGGGGAGGGGTTGGGTCCAGGGCGAGGGGTGGAGGCAACAGAATCAGCGCCAGGATCATAGTCCTGGGCGACGCTCCACCTGTTGTCTACCCGTAATCGTCTGCAGGGACCAATGAGAAGGGCCCTCGGAAGACCAGGTCCTTGGAGGCCCCCTGCTGTGTCAGGTGTTAACTCTTTAATTTCTGGGAATGAGGAGAGAGTCAGGGAAGGGATCCGTGTTGAGGGGTCTGCTTGGCGAGCTTGGGGCAGCACCTAGTTACCAGTATGTTTGGCAGTACAGTTGACCCTTGAACGATGTGGGGCTTGGGAGCGGCCACCCTCTATGCGGTGGGAAATCCACGTGTAACTACAGTTGGCCCCCTCCATACTGGCAATTCCGCATCCAAAGATTCAACCAGTCTCGGATCGTGTAGTAGCGTAGGATGCATCGATTGAAAAAAATCTGCGTATTAGTGGACCTGTGCAGTTCAAACCCGTGTTGTTCAAGGGTCAAGTGTGGTTCAGTATGTTCGCATCCCCTACAGCGGGATGGTGTGCTCCAGCTGAACGCCAGTCTTGGAGCAGAGCAAGGGTTTGAGGCAGCAGCTCCCCAAAGCCCCATGCTCCCTCTCTCTCCACCCTGGCTGGCAGTGTCTGGGTCCCCTCCCCAAAGACCCTGCATGACCGCTGGCCTTTAGGCCACTGAGCCAGGGGATGAGCCCAAGGCTGAAGGGCACGCAGGGACTCGTGCACGCAGGGAGCCTTCCTGCCTCCCCCAACTCGTACCTCACCCAGCTCTCAGGGGATCCCCCCCTGCACCCTGAGCGTTGAGCTGGAATTGGACGCAGCCAGCTGGCTGGGATGCGATCATCCGGCCTCCTGAGCAAGGCCAGCTCCTGCCATGGGAATCGGTGAGAGTCAAGGCTCTGCAGCGGTCACTGGGCAGGATGGGCCTCCCCTGCTCTCCCTGATCTTGTCCTGGGACTCCCCTCCCCCTCCTCTTCCCAGGAAGGGGCACAGTGACTCTGGGGGATGGTAAAGTGCAGACAGCCTGACCATCGTTTCGGGCTGGGTGGGGGGCCTGATGTGTGAGTGCAGCCCTGAGGCAGCAGGGCGGGGGTGGAGCCGGCTCTGCAAATGAGATTCCTGCTGTTAAGTATGCCCGCTTAGGCTGAGGGCCCTGGGCATTAACTAACCTATCCAAGGAGTTAAGAAGTGGGGAGGGGCCTGCAAGCAGAGGGGTAGCAGGAGCTGGAACACAGGCTGCAGTGGACGGAGCACATGCTGGAGTTTGTGTGTGTGTGTGTGTGTGTGTGTGTGTGTGTGTGTGTGTGTGTGT
>NW_020837986.1:1349668-1355618 GCF_003676395.1 Aethalodelphis obliquidens | reverse complement strand
TGTGTGTGTGTGTGTGTGTGTGTGTGTGTGTGTGTGTGTGTGTGTGTCCCTGGGGCGTTTGTGCCTTTTTGTCTCCCAAAGTGTGTATGTGTTTTCCTGGTTTATGTGGATGGCCTTTTATTTTTTTTTAACATCTTTATTGGAGTACAATTGCTTTACAATGGTGTGTTAGTTTCTGCTGCATAACAAAGTGAATCAGTTATACATATACATATGTCCCCATATCTCTTCCCTCTTGCGTCTCCCTCCCTCCCACCCTCCCTATCCCACCCCTCCAGGCTGTCACAAAGCACCGAGCGGATCTCCCTGTGCTCTGCGGCTGCTTCCCACTAGCTGTCTGTTTTACACTTGGTAGTGTAGATATGTCCATGCCTCTCTCACTTCGTCCTGGATGTCCTTTTAAAATGCGTGCGTGAGTGCTTTGCTTCCCGCTCATGTGTTGATATTCTCTTGTGTGTGTGTGTACACAAGCACACACTCCCAGTGGTTTTATCTGTACATGCCCCAGTCACACCCCAGCCCCCTCAGCAGCCTGCAGGTCTAGACACAACCTAAGAGACAGAGCCGGGGGGTGGGGGGGGCAGGGCACCCAGAGGGCGGTCTGGGGAGAGCTGGGCCCTGGAGGTGGCCCTGGCCTGGCAGGGAACAAAGGGGCAATCAGTTGAGAGGCCATGAGAGTGCTGTCTGATTGAGGAAGAGGAATTAGTGAGGAGCCGCCCAGGGTCCTGCAGGGGGGCAGGTGTGGGGGGCCTGGCACCCTGATTAGGGAGCAGGCAGCCCGGGGTGGGTGGTGGGTTGGGGGGAGCCCAGGGCTGAGCCAGGGACAAACCACAGCAGGGCCTAAGCTGAGGACCTGGACTGATGACCGGGGTCCCCGGGGATGGCGAGACAGACTATAAAGATGTCACCATGACCCTGGCAGCTCCCACCTGCCCAGAGCTCTCGGTGGGCCTGGCGATGGACCAGGCACCTGTCAATCAATCCTCACAACATGGAGGCAGGTTCAATCATCAGCCAGGCTCCTGAGTGAGGAAACTGGTGCTCAGAGCCGTGAGGGAATGCACAGCTACTAATCCAGGTTGGCTTGATCTCAGAGCCCTCCTGTTACCTTTATGCCACCATCCATGACAGTCCCCAGCCCTCTGCTGTATCACCAGTGGGGAGAAGTTATAGGGAGACAGATTGTAGGGATGGAAAAAGAGGGATTTCTGAACCAACCTGACCAGCAAAGCAGACTGACCTGGGAGGTGGTGAAACTCCCATCGCTGGAGGTATGCAAGGAGCGGCTCACTGACGAAGGGCTTCCTTGAGAGATAGGAGGCTGGGTTCCATTTTCTCCATCCTTGTAATATGGACTTGAGTCAGAGCCCCTGGGTTGGAATCTTCACTGTGTGACCCTGGGCACCTTGCTAGCCCTCTCTGTGCTTCAGTTTTCTCATCTGTGAAATGGAGGGGTTAAATTCTAACACTGCGTGTTAGGCGTATGGCAGAGTGGGAAAGGATGGGGGTGTGGGGGTGGGGATCAGAGAGAGCTGCGGGAAAGGAGGGCCTTAAGATGAACAGAAGGTAAGGTGGAAATGCAGGGGCTGGTTCTGAGGTTTTTGAGGGGTTAGGCTCAGGTGACGTCACCTGAAGATCCCTAGGCTTCTCTCTTCAGACCAGACCTCACATCTCCTTTCAGGGCCGTTACTCCTCCCTCCCTCCCTGCTTTTCCTGCCCAGTTTCTCCTCTATTCCATTCTCCATCCCCATTCATTTGACCATGTCACCCCCTCATCCACAGCCTTCGCTGACTCCCCTTTGCCCACGGATGTGATTCTCCAAGTGCGCCAGGAGAACCCAGGGAGTTGGGGGATAATCTTAGGTGGTGCATGATCTGGGGTTCCTCTGAGGCTTTCCAGTTCTCTTTCAATACCATCTCTTTTGGTGGTGTTTGTCTCTCACGCCTTCTACCAAAGGGAGATCAGGCTCAGACTCAGAGCCATCAGCAAGCAATTGCCTCTGTTCGAACTCAATATCGCTGACGTGTTTCTGAACTAGGTTTCTCCAACCATTTCCTTCCTCTCAAAACACCTCTCCTCTTTGCCCCTCAACTGCACGCTTTCTGCTTTGTATCCACTTCACTGGCTGCTTCTCCCCAGGGTCCTGGATTGTCCTCTGGGGCTGGGCCTCTAAGGCTCATGTACCATCAGGTCGCTTCTCGTCTGGGGCTCTATCCGATCCCGTGGACTTCAACACCACCACCAGTGAGTCCCAAATACTTCTCTTCAGACTCAGAGAAATGTCCAGCTGCCTTCTTGACAACACCACTCAGATGTGCATCTCTACCTAAAAGTCCAAAATGGAGCTCTAGTTACCCCACACCTCTGCCTCCCCTCTTGCCCGCCCTGTTGCAGGAGATGCTTAAACCTCTAGGGGTTATCCTTGGTTCCTCTCTATTTCTCACCTGCGACACCCAATCCATCAGCTATACCTGTCAACTTTACCTGCAAAACATATTCTGAAGCAGCCACTTCCCTCCATGGCTTCTTGCCCCGGCCCAAGCCATCCTCATCCCTCACTTGCGCGTTACAGTCATCTCCTCACTGGTCCTGTTGCTTCCACCTTGCACCCCTACAGTCCACCTCACAGCAGCCGGAAAGGCTTTTAAAAACATTAATCAGATGATGTCACTCCACTGCTTAAGAGTCTCAAAGGGAGTTCCCTTATGCTTAAAAAATCCAAGCCCTTTGCTCTGGTTTACAAGGACCCATGTAACTGGGATCCTTTTCTGTTTGTTTCTCACTCTTCTTCCCCACGTGACTCTCCGCCCTGCCCACTCTGTTCTGGTCACACGGAGCTCAGTTCCACCTTATTCTCTCTGTCCGGGATCCTCTCAACCTTGATCTTTGCAGGCTCAGTGTCTTCTTTTCCTTTAGCTGTCCACTTGAGGGTCACCTCCTCAGAGAGGACTTCCCTGACTATCCAATAGCCAGGTTACCCCCAGACGGGACCACATCTGCCTCTTCAAGCACAGCAGGACATGACATTTTTATCTGTTTCTTTTGTTTGGTTTTTGCTTTTCCCCATATACTTGTAGACCAAGAACTTTAGTTAGTAAAATGTTCAGTAGGAACCTGTCTGGTTCATTGCTGTATCCCCAAAGCCAAAGAATGGTGCCTGGGTCGTTGGAGATGATTATTAAGTATTTGTTTCTTGAATTAATGAATTATATATGTTTTTACAATCACCTTTGATTTATGACAGCTGTCACTGGTTTTTCTACTTTAGATAGTGATATAAACTTTCCTTTTAAGAATAAAGCCAAAAAAGGTCTTATAAGAGACTTGTATCTAGAATATTTAAAGAACTCTTACAACTCAACAATAAAAAGACAACACAATTACAAATGGGCAAGGGATTTGAATAGACATTTCTCCAAAGATGACATACAAATGGCCCATAAGCACATGAAAAGATGCCTAACATCATTAGTCATTAGGGAAGTGCAAATTAAAACCACAATGAGACGCCATTTCAAACCCATTAGAACTTAGCTGCTAGAATGGCTAAAATGAAAAAGACAGACACTCTTTGCAAGTGTTAGCACAGATGTGGAGAAACTGGAATGTTCATATATTGCTGGTGGGATTGTAAAATGGTGCATTCACTTTGGAAATAGCCGGGGTTATCATATAGCCCAGTCATCCCATTCCTATGTATATACCCAAGAGAATCGAAAACACACATCCACACAAGAACTTGTATGAGAGTGTTGACAGTGACATTATTCAAAAGAGCCAAAAAATAGACACAACTCAGATGTACAACTGATGAATGTGGTATATCCATACAATGGAATATTATTTAGCAACAAAAAGGAGTGAAGTACTGCCACATGCTACAGCATGGATGGATCTCATCACCAGTCTGCTAATTGAAAAAAGCCAGTCACAAAAGGTCTCGTCACGTATTGCATGATTCCATTCATCTGAAATGTCCAGAATAGGTCAGTCCATAGAAACAGAAAATAGATTAGTGGTTGCCAGGGGTTCTGGGGGGAGGGGAAACGGGAAATGACTGATAATAGGTGATGAAAATGTTCAGAAATTAGATAGCGGTGATGGTGGTACGACTGTGAATGTGCTAAAAACCACTGAATTGTATACTTTAAAATGGCGGATTTTATGTTATGTGAATTATATCTTGATAAAGTCATTATCAAAAAATACAGTAAAAAAAAGTGATCATTGAAAGAAAAAAGCCAACAGTTGTACAGAAACACATGGACCTCTGGCAAAAATCATGGAAGAGGAAAGTGAGTAATTAGAAGTTGGCTTGTAGGCTTACAAGGATAAAGTCTAGACCTCGTAGTTTAACACTCAAGGCTTAACGCCAGCTTCGTACACAGCTCTTCTCCTTTATCTGGCCACATTGGGCTGCTCCCTGTCTCTGAAACTCTTGGGAATCTTTCATGCTGCCTTGTCTTTGCAAATCTTGGCTCATGACTGGGATGTCTTTCTCCTTTTCTCTGCCTGGTTTAATTCGGTCCAGTCAATATCCATGGGATTGCTAGGCGCTGAGGCATATGCAAGGCACCGTGCTTGGTGCTGGCGACACGGTGCAGAGGAGCGAGAAAGACACAGTCTGGGCCCTGAGCTAGCTCCCAGGCAGGATGAGGGAGATGCATGAATACCTGGCAACAACCAAGCTGGAAGAAGAATCTGGGATTCGGGGAGCACTGGGGCTGCAGAAATACAGTGGAAGAAACTAACGCAGCCTGAGAGATCCAGAGGGGACAGAGGGGATGTTTCAGCTGTGCAACTTAGCCAGGCAAAGAATAGGGATAAGAGTGTGGCAGGCAGAGGGAACAGACTAGGTGAAATCCTCAGGACAGAGCACAGCAGGTTGGAGAAGTCCTCAGAAGGTGGACATGGCTGGAATGTAGCCTGAGAGGCGGGGAGAGGCAAGAAATGGTCTTAGAGGGAAAGTGATCGGCTGACTGGTGCTCAGGGCCCTCGGTGGCCATGCCAAGGACTCTGGATTTCTAATTCCAGAGCTCAGTTAGATTCCAAAGAACATGATGCTTATTTTTTCTTCAAATCACTGGGCACCCCTGGCATTATACATCCATCTGATCATTGCCTGCCCCCCTGCTAGAAAGGACACGAACTTTGTACTGTTGACTGCTGTGTACTCAACGGCCAGAACAGCTCATGCAGACGCTCCGTAAATACTCATCAAATGTACGGATTTACGTGCCTGTCTCCTCTGCTTAATAGTTACTTAAAGTCAGGGAATGGTTGGATTCATCACTGTGTCCTCGGGACCCAGCACAGAGCTTGGCACACACATGCTGCTTAATAAATATCTAGAGAATAAGTGAATGAATGAATGTCTTCTCCAATGGGCTGCAAATTCCTGAAGGGCAGGGACTGCCCGTTTTATGTCCCCAGTGCTCGACACATTGCCTGGCAGAGAGCAGACACTCAGTAAAGATTTGTTGCACTAATCAAAAGTCTCCTCTGGATGCGGTCCCTGGCAGGCCTGCGGTGGGAGGTCAAACTTGCACACCTTCCATGACACTAGCTTCCAGGCAGGCAGGCAGGGGAGATCCCCAGCTGTCAGAGCGTGTCAGGACCTGGGGCCACAGGTCTTGCAGACAGGATCAGCCTGGATGTGCCGGGTAGCTGGGAGACTGGGAGCATCAAGGAGCACTTCCTGAGGGTCAGAGGCCCTGCCTCCCTCTGGCGACTGGCAGGCAGCTCCACTAGTGAGGTGTGAGTGCAACTGGGGGTGGTAGTGGTGGTGATGGTGGGATGGGACAGATGGTGGGAGACAAGGAAACCCCCATGTTCTCTTCCATCTGTTACATTTAATTGACTTCCCGCAGAAAAAAAAGAATAAACCAGTTGCAAGGATGAAATTGCTAATTAAAAGACCCTCTGGGGCTTCCCTGGTGGTGCAGTTGT
>NW_020837986.1:1211793-1349568 GCF_003676395.1 Aethalodelphis obliquidens | reverse complement strand
ACCAATCGCTCTCCTGGGGCTCAGACTGGCTACGGGTGAAACAGGGTAGGAGAGAGGCAAATACTGGCAAATAGTCATTCAACAAACACTCACAATGCCTATTGCATGTTCAGGCTCAGTGCTGGGCCCCAGGGAGCCGGATCAGGATTTCCACGCACAGTTCTTCAGGTTATGTGCTGCATAAAGGTTCATCCCCGGGAGAGTGGGGCTCCATTTGTCAAACTGAGACCCCTAGTGGCAGAAGAAGATTTTTCTTTCTTTTTTTTTTTTTGCACAGTGGGCCATTAGCTTGACAAGCTATGTTCAGGGGATCATGCTTGCTTTTTTCTAATCCATACAGAATGGGCTAGTGACAGCTCTATAGAGATGAATATAATTCAGTTCCTGATCCAAGGGCTCTTGGGATAGCCGGGGAGAAAAATATACATATGGTGAGTCATTTAAAATTTACTGAGAAAAAACCCATTTATTAAGCACCTAACGTTTGCCAAGCACTGTGCTAAGTGCTGGGGGAGAGATGCACATTTCCTGCCCTCCAGGAGTCCAGTCTATTTGGAAGAGATAGATACACAAACCTGGGTCTGCCCTTCCTGATTTCTTTTCCTTCCTTCATTCCAAATAATCCTTAAGAATACCTGGGAGATGAGTCATAGCTCTGGACTCACACAGCCTGCATTCAAATCTTGGCTCTCCCTTGTCCTGGCTGTGTGACTTTGGGCAAGTTGCCTCAACTCTCTGTGCCTCAGGTTTCCTCTCTGTAAGCTGGAGATAATAATGGTAGCAGCATCTTGGGGTTATTATAGTGATTAAATGAGTTAATGCATGTAACTCATGCCTGACACACAGTAAGTGCAATAAAGGTTAGCTATGGTTATTATTTTTTGAGTCCTATTGTGTGTCCCTCGGGAACACAGAGCTGTACCAGTCCAGTTTCCTCTCCCCTTAGAACTCACAGTGTGGCACACACACAGAGAAACCCATTAACATACACAAGCTCACATACACTTGGGCTGTGCTGAAAGGAAGTTGTGATGGCAGGGTGTGGTTTTAGAATGAATGAGTCTTAGCTTAGAAGTCAGATGAGTTGAGGTTGCCTTACACCCAGGCTGGGGAAAATGGAATGATTGCCTGGTAAGGTCATGAGCTCTCCATCACTGGAGGAATGCCAATGTGTGAGGTTGCCACAGAGAAGATCCCAGCTGTGGGAGAAAGGCAGGTCAATTCCATCAGGCAGACACTGGTTCTGGGGTGTGACAGCCCCCTCCTGGGACAGTGGGATAAATTTTCCAGGACCAGGGAATTCCCTGGCGGTCCTGGACTCAGCTCTTTCACTGCTGGGGCCTGGGTTTGATCCCTGGTTGGGGAACTAAGATCCTGCCAGCTGTGTGGCATGGCCAAGTTTAAAAAAAAAAAAGAAAGAAAGAAAGAAAAGAAATACTAAAGTTTTTCAGGACCAGCTGGGCAAGCCTGGAAGCCCGACACTGGGCAATGCCCTGGGAGCCCATTCCACTAACAAAGGGATGGCCAAGCTTCCCTCCATGAATGTCCGTCCATTTCCTGGGGCAAGGCCCTGAAAGGTGGGGGGAACCACAGACAGAGGCAGAAAAGTGGCAACATTCAGCTCCTTAGGCGGCCCAAGTTGGGGTGGAAGAGAGTTGGGATGGCTCAGTCCTGAAGAGGTGACTTGGGAACCCACTCTGCTGTGTGACCACCGTCTACTTACTCCCCGTCTCAGTTTCCCCACCTATAAAATGGGAAGAGAATGGACCAGATAAATGTCAGCATCCAGCCCTTGTTTCCCTTCTCCCATTCCCAAATTACAGACAACACATGTCAAGTGCTCGCCAGCCATGCGCTGGGCTAAGCCTATTTCATGCAGCATCTCATTTAAATTGCACAACAACCCAGGAGGCAGGCACTATTATCGTTATGCCCACTTCACAGATGAAGAAACTGAGAGGTAAAGGAAGTTGTCCAGGTTCTCCCAGCATGGAAATGACAGAGTCAGTTCTCAAATTCAGGCCTGGCTGACATTGGGACCTGGGACATCAGTAACCTTGTCCTCCTGCCTGCCAGTTCTGCTAGGCTCCCCGGCATGGCCACCACCCTGTGCCACATCCTAGGAACACTCCTCCCCTCCCCGTCCCCCTGCTGGGCTCATACCATGAAAGCCCCATGCGGAGCCTTCTACTCTAGAGGGATATATGTTATCTAAATTTGATAAGACAACTTCATTTCACTCCGTGCCTGTTACCAGCGATAAAACCAGGGGACTTTTATGACCCAGCGTCCTCGGCAAGATTGTCAGGAACTTATTCTACAAGGTCTAACTGGATTTCTCTCTGCAGATGGCTGGGAGCCATAGGCTGGAACACAATTTGGCATCACATTTGGGGGAATAAATGCAAAACGCTTGTTCCAGAGGCTTAGATAAGGAAGCAGGGCTCTGAGCTCCCCAAGAATCGGATCTGCCTTTCCCAGGCCCTGAAGGGTGATTTGGGGAGGATTTACCCTGTTGGCGGAAGAGATGATGATGGGTTTTCTCTCCCCCTCATCCCTTGATCCTCTTCACCCAGGGAAGGAATGTGGAGGCGTCTGAGTCTTGGGCTTCAGAACAGAGGTTTCTGGAGAGTGAGAAGTTCAGGGCAGAGATGGGGGTAAGGGAGGGGATATGAATGGGTGATGGTGAGGTTTGTGTGTGCTGATAGAGGGTAAAGGATGAGCAACAGGACGGGGAACTGGGTGGGGCTTCACCTGCTGCCCGGGGAGCCCCCCAAGGCTCATTCCTTCCTCATGCCCTGGGATGCCTGTCTCCTTCCTCAACACACCTCGAGAGCTGGTGTGTGGACCCTCACACACAGGGCCCCTAAACAGACCGCATCCGTCAGATATGAAGTGCACATACTTGGGCTCGAAGATAGCCCAATAGTTTAAGGTTCACTCTCAGCATATCCCACATTCAGAGCTCACTTCAAAGTCTGAGATCTCCTAGGCTTGGGCTCACAGACAGACTTGGGATTCAGCTCAGTGTCAACACCAAGTGCTGAGTACAGCCTCCTAAACCTGGAACTTCACAACCAGGGCCAGCCCCAAGTTCAGAGTTAACTCCCTATACCGACCTCCCCCAAATGTGGGTTCAGCACAACCCCGGATTTAGACGTCTCCTTGAACTAGACTCTAACCCTTAGCTTGGGCATCCCCAGCCTTGGGCTGCCACCAGAATCCAAGGAATCACCCTCAGATTCATGCCTCACCCCTAAACAAGCTCACATCAAACCTTGAGGTCACCTTAGGCTCTGGCTCTCCCAGTGCCCACCAGGGGCAGAGATACTGTTTCACTGGCAATGACTTAGGAAGCAATGACCTAGGAAGTTTCAGGTCTGCCCTGGCCCTTACTACTGGCCAGGGAGGCAGCCGAGCTATTTTCGTCTGTCACCCAGCCCCTGATGCCTCATTCATCTCCCTTTCAGTGGACTCGGGACGCCATTAAAGGAAGTCTTGTCTCATCTTTCCAGCCCTCTCCTGCCTCCTCTTCCATCTAGAATCCCCATCCCAGCTGGGCCTTTCACCTCCCAGTTTTTGGAGGGAAGAGGGTAACATTTATTAAGCATCTTCTGTGTACCAGGGCCTGGCATGACTGTGGTCTCATGGAACACTCACCATAACCTTCTGAGCTAGATTTTTTTTTTTTTTAACTTTGGCTGCGTTGGGTCTTCGTTGCTGCGCACGGGCTTTCTCTAGTTGCGGCGAGTGGGGGCTACTCTCCCTTGTGGTGCGTGGGCTTCTCATTGTGGTGGCTTCTCTTGTTGCGGAGCACGGGCTCTAGGCGCGTGGGCTTCAGTAGTTGTGGCTCGCAGGCTCTTGAGCGCAGTGAACTAGATTTTTATTATGCCCATTCTGCTGATGAAGATACAGAGGCACAGAGAAGTTAAGTCACTTGTCCAAAGATACACAGCCCTGAAGGGTGGGAACTTTGTCTCTGCCAAGGTCCTGCCCCAGAACTTGTAAGAGAGCTTGGGAGTGCCCTCAGGCTTCGGGGAATTGGGGTGGGGTGCTGTTGCCTATGTAGAAGACACGGTGGGGGGGTTGCTCTTGCTGCTGAGCCTAAGTTTGTATTGTTTCCACATCGGCAAAACAAATTATTTCCAGTAGACAGGAGGATGGGGGGAACACGGAGTGGAGGACACTGCAGTGAGATCAAGGGCACCGGTTGCCAGGGCCAGTCACTGTGGGGTGGTGGTGGCAGGAGCTGGCCTTTGCCAGGAGACAGTGATGAATGGGTTGGGTACCCGCTGCGAGGTGCTGAAGGGCAGAGACCTAGTTCCTGTGTGTGTGTGTGTGTGTGTGTGTGTGTGTGTGTGTTGGGGTCCAGAAATCACTGCCCCCCTCCTGGGACTACCCCACCTTGAGTGAAGGTCAGGAAGTTCATGGCGCCTCTGGAATACTAATGACCTCTGGCAGGCCCTGCAGGATGCAGAGGACAGGCTGGAGCCCACCTGTGTCCCCTCCTCAAATCTGCTGGTTCCTAAAGCAGGATCCAGAGTGGGTCTGAGGCTTGGACCAGGATCTGGGGCTAAACAAGAGCCTGGCTGCAGTGGGGAGCACATGGCTGTTGGAACCAGGCTGTACCACTTCCCAGCTGGGTGACCTGGAGCAAATCATTTCACCTCTCTGAGCCTCAGTTAAACAGGTGCAATGATGCTGATCTGTGGGGTGGTGAGGGTTGGAATGTACACGTGCTAAGTGCTCATTCAGGAAATGGTGTTTTATATTATAAAGGGGTTACCATGCCAGCACTCTAAGAGGCTGGCCCTGAAAATTGCCTCCGATGGGGATAGAGATGGAACCCAAATCCCTCAGCTGAGAATGGCTTTTTTTAAAACAGAAACAAGTAATAAAATCCTCAAAGGATTTTCCCTCTTGGCTCTTAAAAAAAAAACAAACTAATATCTTCATTTCCATCCCCCCCTTTTAAGCTAATTTGTGGTAAATTAAAACAGGGAACTCATGGTGGCCGGCATTTTAATTAAATCTTGTCTGGCGTCCTCGCTAGGATTCCCTGATTAGCCCCCTCCATTAAATCCTCTGTACTCCTTTTAGCTGAGTTTCTGCCCTGGGCAGGGCCTGGGACAGGCAGGGCCACCCAGGGCCCAGGTGACTTCCCATGCCACGAAGAAGGCTTCGAGCTGGTGCCCTGGATGCCCCAGAGGCTTTGGGGTCAGAGTGACCCAGGTTCCAATTTTGGCTCCGCCCCCCGATGGGTGACCTGTGCAAAGGACTTGCAGGCTGCACCTGTGTCCTCATCTGGGAATGAGACTCACCTGAATGACTTTACCCCACACACAGAGACCTTTAACACATGGTGTTTCCTTCTTCAGCCCACCCCCAAGATGGGCGGCCATGGGGTGGGGGCTTTCACAGGGCCGGAAGACGGGCCACCCCACCCTGCCTCTAAGCCCCAAGGGCAGAGCTTTCTCCTGCCTCCATCAGCCCTGCAGCCGCTGGTTAAAAAGACAGTTCAGGACTTCCCTGGTGGCGCAGTGGTTAAGAATCTGCCTGCCAATGCAGGGGACACGGGTTCGAGCCCTGGCCTGGGAAGATCCCACACGCCACGGAGCAACTAAGCCCACGAGCCACAACTACTGAGCCCGCATGCCACAACTACTGAAGCCCACGTGCCTAGCGCCCGTGCTCCACAAGAGAAGCCACCACAATGAGAAGCCCAGGCACCACAACAAAGAATGGCCTCTGCTCGCCGCAACTAGAGAAAGCTGCGCACAGCAACGAAGACCCAACACAGCCAAAAATAAATTAAAAAAAAAAAAAGATCACTGCTTTTCCCACTTTCAGGGATTCGGGAAATAATAATAATAATAACGGTATGTTTCCTGAGTGCTTACTTCCTTTCAGATCTTCTTTTGTCCTTATGAAACTCAAGGAGGAAGGGACTATTATTATCTTCCCATTTTGTGGATGAAGAAACCAAGGCTCAGAGAGATTAACTTGCCACACAACTAGTTTAAGTGGCAGAGGCAGAATTAGAATTCAGGCATTTTGGGCCCCCCCGTAACTTCCTCAACCAGCCTCAGCTCCCCAGTTTGGGAGTAAAGTGTGTTTCCCCAGCCCTGGGTTTCAGGGGGCATCCCTCCAGGGCTCAGATCATAGCCCCCTGGCCTGGCGAGCGGGCGACCAGATTCCAGAGAGGAATCTCTAGCACCTCGGCGCCCTTACTCTCCCACCCCCCCGGCCCCGCCCCGGGTGGGGCCCCCTCCTCTTCCCCGCGGCCCCCCCCTCGCCCCCCGCAATCAGTGCTAATCAGACCCAGATAATGACTCAGCCCATGGGGAGGTGAGCACAGTGGTGCTAGGAGGGTTCCAGCCCTGGCTCGCTCCGTGGGTTGCTGGTACAATGCTCTCTCTTCCTTCCTGGGTCCGGGTTTCCCTGGCTACACTCAGGTGCAGGTGAAGGCAGTAGGTCTTTAACTCTGAAATACAAGACCCGCCCAGTTCAAAGATAGCTATGGTGGTTTCCTAGCTCCTGACCAGAGGTGTGGGCTCTGCCCAGCTGCCTGGTTTAAAACCTGGCCCTGCCCTGATCTGCTGGGATAACTCATTTAACCTGCTCAACTCTCACTTTTCCCATCGTTAAATGGCGATAAACTTCAAGTACTGACATATGATTTAAATGATTGTTATGAGAGAGGCCAAGTCCTAACCACCAGACCACCGGGGAAAAATGATTGTTGAGAGGATTCAATATGGTACCTGGAACAGTTCCTGAAATATTATAAGCACTCAATAAATGGCAGCTATGGTTAGAGAGCATTTTGCGTGCATTATCTCGTTGAATTCTCAGAACAACTTGGTGAGGGAGGCGTTATTACAGATGGGGAAACTGAGGCTCAGAATAAGAAACCCCTTTGCTTGGGGGAGCTGGCATCCACTCACTCTGAGCATTCGCTGGGCACTTACCATGCTCCACGCCCATGGCTGAAACAGACAGACGCTCCCACCCTCCTGGGGCTCATGTTCCAGCAATTTGAATCCCCCCACCCCGGCTTTCCCTGGGAGGGACACCTCCCCACCATCTTGCAGTAGCTGGGGAGGAAATCAGGGAGGGGGTCCCAACTAATGGATATCCTTGGGGTTTGGGTGCTTAACGATCCCCCTCCTTCTCATAACCATCTCATGTAAATTTCTTTTGTAATTACACTGAAAGCTATCAAACTATCTAATTTAATTTCTTTGCAGAAATAAATAGATAAAGTGGCCCTAGGTACTGGCATAAATATTTCAGGCAGAACAGTCTGGGGCTGCTGCTTGTGCAAGCCTGACGGGCCGCAATACACACTTCATAAGTACATATTTATTGGGCCTGGCTTCCCCGCTCCCCACAAGCAGAGGCAAAGATTCTGCTGACTCAGCCAGAAGGAGAGGAAAGTGATTGGGGCCATGGTGGTAATGTGGAGGAGGGGCGGGGGAACAGAGGGAAAATATGCTGGGTAATTAATTATCCATCTTTGTACATCCATAACTTTTTATTAAACAAATATGCAAATACTGCCTATCTGCTGCCTTTGCCTGGGTCTGCCGTGGGGATGACTGTTAATTTGCAGCTGGACCCGTGGGGAGGAGGCCCGTTTGGAAAGTGGGCCAGGGCTAGGCCAGCCTCTCTTCTCTCCCTCATTTGCCATGGCTTCCCTGGTCCACTGGACCCAGCATCATTCCTCCGATTTGCTTGCACAAGGCCAGTGGATTGCGCCTTCTTCATATCACCCCTCGGCATTTCCTCCTTTCTTCCCTGCTACCAGGGCTGGGAGTCAGGTGCAGGCTCTCTTGTTTTGGCTTCTGTCTACTTCTTCAGCCTCATTTCTTGTCCTTTTCCCTCTTGGCTAGTATGCTTCAGCCGTACTGGCCTCCAACCAAAGCCACTCCACCTCAGGACCTTTGCACTAGCTGTTTCTCTGCCTGGAATGCTGTGTTCCCATGGCCAGCTCTTTCTCGTCATTCAGGTTTAAGGTCAATGTGGCTTATGTGGTCACTTTTGCTTTTATGCTACTTTGCTTTATGATTATGATTTTTCGTAGCACCTATCACCTTAGTAATTTTCATTTTTATTTATTAGTTTTGTAAGTTATATTCTCCCAGTAGAATGTGACTTCCAAGAGAGAATAGCCTTGTGTTATTGATGGCTGTATCTCCAGTGCCTAGAACCGTATATATACTTGGCCCTTGCTAAATATTCATGACCTGAATGAATGAATAAAACAAGGAAGAACCTCCTCACTCCTCTCCTTGCCCCCAGCCACCCTCTTCCATTCTCCACACCACTCAAGATAGTCTTTTTTTTTTTTTTTTTTTGGTACACGGGCCTCTCACTGTTGTGGCCTCTCCCATTGCAGAGCACAGGCTCCGGACGCTCAGGCTTAGCGGCCATGGCTCACGGGCCCAGCTGCTCCGTGGCATGTGGGATCTTCCCGGGCCGGGGCACGAACCCGCGCCCCCTGCATCGTCAGGCGGACTCTCAACCACTGCACCACCAGGGAAGCCCCAAGGTAGTCTTTTTAAAACAAAAATCTTAGGGCTGCCCTGGTGGTGCTGTGGTTAAGAATCCGCCTGCCAGTGCAGGGGACACGGGTTCGAGCCCTGGTTCGGGAAGATCCCGCATGCTGCAGAGCAAGTAAGCCCGTGCGCCACAACTACTGAGCCCGTGTGCCATACTACTGAAGCCCATGCACCTAGAGCCTGTGCTCCACAACAAGAAGCCCGCGCACCGCAGCGAAGAGTAGCCCCCGTTCGCCGCAACTAGAGAAAAGCCCTCGCGCAGCAATGAAGACCCAACGCAGCCAAAAATAAATTAAAAAAAAAAATCAATAGTCCTGAAAAAATTAAAAAAAAAAAATCTTACCGTGGACAGCCTTCCACGACTCCCTAGTTCTTTAGAATAATATCCAAGCTCCGTTACCTGCCCCTTTACACCCTGGTCTCTGTTTACCTCTCCAGCTCCTGCTTTCCCAGCCCAGCCCTCCCCTCTTCTCCCCATACACGCATTGGCCTTCACGCAAAGCACCAGTCTTCCACGTGAGCCTTGGCGCAAATTGTTCCAGCTGCCAGATTCTTTTCCATACCCCTCTTTGCTTACCAACTCCATCTTGTCTTTTTAAAAATATTAATCAATTAATTTATGGCTGCGTTGGGTCTTCGTTGCTGCGCGTGGGCTTTCTCTAGTTGCGGTGAGCGGGGGCTGCTCTTCTTTGTGGTGCGCGGGCTTCTCATTGCGGTGGCTTCTCTTGTTGCGGAGCATGGGCTCTAAGCGTGCGGGCTTCAGTAGTTGCGGCACACAGGCTCAGTAGTTGTGGCTCGCGGTCTCTAGAGAGCAGGCTCAGTAGTCGTGGCGCGTGGGCTCAGTTGCTCCATGGCATGTGGGATCTTCCCGGACCGGGGCTCAAACCCGTGTCCCCTGCATTGGCAGGCGGATTCTTAACCACCGTGCCACCAGGGAAGCCCTCCATCTTGTCTTTTGCTTCTCAGATCAGGCACCTCCCTCAGGAAGGCTTCCTGCTTCATCTGCTCCACCCTCCTCTGCTGCTGTACCTTTCATCTCACCCTCTTACTTTTCTGCTTCTCTCTCTAGATGGAGAGCTTCAGGAGGGCAGGGATGGTGTCTCACTTCTCATCTTTCAGGCAACAATTGTGGAGCTGGGATATTAACCAGATTCTGGATTTAGAACAAGGATTCTGGACCCAGCCTTCCTAGATTCATGTCCCAGCTCCTCGCTTTACTGGCTGCACTGGATACCCACTAAGATGGCCTCCGATGGGGTGGTGGCATCTGGTATTTATGCCTTTGTGGAGTACCTTCCTCTTGAGTGTCGGCTGGACCTAGTGACTTGCTTCTAATAGATACAATATAGCAGAAGTGATGGAATGTCACCTCTGAGAGTAGGTTATGGATGATGGCTTCCATCTTGGGCACCCTATCTTGCTCATTCTCTATGAGGGAAGACAGCTACCATGTTATGAATTGCCCTATGGTCTATGGAGAGACCCACGTGGCAAGGAACTAATATCTCCCGTCAGTAGCAGTGAGGACCTGGGGCACCCGGGTAAACTGTGCCTGTGGAGTCCCGACCTACAGAAACTGTGAGATAATAAATATTTATTGTTTTAAGCTGTTGAGTTTTGGGCTAATTTGTTACACAGCGATAGATAACTAAATACTGACTAGGTGGTCATGGGCAAGACCTTTCTGTGTCTCAGTTTCTATATCTGTAAAATGGGGATAATAATCACCCTTATCTTGTAGGGTTGTTGTGGGGATTAAACGAGTGACTTAGAACAGTGACTGGCATATAGTGAGTGCTGTGTAAGTGTAGCTATTATCATATTCTCAGCACTCTGGCGGTGCTTAATAAGCACTGAACAGAGATCGACATGATAAGAATAATAGTTCTTGTTTATTGCTCCCTAGGCATGAAGTTCTAGCTTCTCAAGATGGTGTTCAAGGCCTTTTATGATCCCTTAGACTCCTGCCAGCCTCGTGGCCGTGGTGCTGTTCACTGTGTTCAGCTTCCTTCATCTAATCTCATCCTTACAACACATCTGTGAAGTAGGGACTGTCTTACCAATGTGGAGCTTGGGTTCAGAGAGGTTAAGTAACTTGCCCAAGGTCACACAGCCAGAACAAGCTTAAACTAAGTTTTGAATTCAGGAATGTCTGGCTTCGGGTTCAGCTTATCTGTATGGCCTCAGTGCCTCCCACGGGCCTGGCATAAAGTAGGAAGTGGGTACATGGTCACTGAACTGCCTGCCTGACTGCCTGCCTGGATGAATATTGCCCCTTCCTCCACCTCCCATTTGTCAGGTAAAAAAGCAACAGAAAAGCTCACCCTGGCCAAGAGACTTTGGAAGCAGTGTTTAACCCAGAGGACTGACTCACCCATGGGGCCCTGGGGCATCAGCCCAGCGACCCTGCTCAGTGGCTCCCTTTAATAAAGGAGGAGAAGGCAGCGGGAACCAGCAGGGAGAGCTGCCCATTAGCCCTAATTAGCAGTCCGTCTGGAGAAGAGCTTGGGCTGAAATTAAGATGCTGTCAGTGGGTCCCAGCTGGGTCGTAGCAGAGTGGCAGCTGCAACATTTCCAAAGGCTGAGCTTGAAACACTCAGCTGGGAAGGCCTCTCTGACTCCACCTGTACCCAGTGGCCCCTGTGAGGCAGCCAGACCCTCTCCCAGCGAGACGATGATCACTGAGAACCCCTCATGACTCAGAGCACTCGCAAAGCCCCCACTGCCTTGGTTATCTCCATGGGTCCTTCCACGGTTCGGGGAGATTGCACTTCTATACCCATTTTGCAGGAAGAAACAGAGATCTTGAGAGTTTTAATGGTGTGCCCGAGGCCACAGAGCTGGAAGCGGCAGAGTTTAGGGGGCTCCTGGGACAGTGCCCTGAGCCCAAGGCTGGGGGTAGGAAGGGGAGATCCTGACTAGGGCTTGGGTGGGGGGAATCACCAGGAGGACAGGGGACAGTGCCTGGGCTCCAAGTCATTATCTTTCACTCCATCCCCTCCTCCCATCTCAGGGCAGGGCAGAGGTCCCCGTTCCACTCCCTTTGGGGGAAGAGACAAGTTATGTAAAAGAGGTGGGCTGGGTTTGGGGGTGAAGTAGGGTGAAAAAGCAGGAAAACCAAGTGGCAGGAAGGAGCCAGCCTGCCTTCAAATCTCCACTTCCTCTTTTAAGGTGCTGAGAATAAACCAGGATTTAAAATCAAACTTAAAAAAAAAAAAATCACAAAATCCCTAAAGCTGCTTTCCAAGAAATCAATGGCAGTGATTTGTGTAGCAGATGTGCTGTGGGAAACCCTGCCCGACAGTGGGCGGGGCTGCATGATGGGAGGTGGGCCAGGAGGTACCCGGAACCGAGAGGGCCCCAACCTGGGTTGCCGACGTTGTTATTCATAATAATAACAGGCAGCATGTTGAGGGCTGGGAATGAATGCGTGTGGAGTATATGGCAGGCAGACGGAGCATTCCCCATCCTGGAATGGCCCTCTGGGCGGCCAGCTCTGCCAGAGGTCATGGCTGTTTCTACACAAAACTGGCATCTCCAGAGAGGCTGAGCTGCTCCCACAGCCTGCACACCTCGGCCTCCCTGCCCACCCGCTGCCAGGCGGGGCTGAGAGTAACTGGCTCCCCAGCCAGCAGGCAGCTACTGATGTTTTTATGGGCAGATTGCAGGTAATGAGCTCTCCCTCCAGGACGTGGGGACATTCTAGAAAATTGTATTCAGGTTGGAGAGTGGGAGGGAGAGAGGAAGGCCAGGAGGTGAGAGGTTCTTCTGCCCAGCCGCCCACCTGCATCCCTGACCCCAGCCCCATAGCAAAGGAGGGAATCAGGTGAAGCCACCACGGGGGGCCCAGAACCACTAGGGGTGGGGCAGCAGGCAGGCTTGTCTTCTCGCTCGGGATTACTTTGTGCTGAACTCTGGTCTTGGAGGCTGATTGCCTGGAATTACAGATGGCACTGACAGTGCTGCCAAGGTCATCCTTTCTTTCTTCCATGCATGCAGCCACCATCCATCCGCAACCCACCCACCCGTCCATCCATCCATCCATGCGTCCACCCACTCATCTATCCTTTCATCTACCCACCTAGCCATCCATGCAACAGATAGTTATGGAGCACTTTCCTTGGCTAGGCAGTGGGGTAAGGTCCTGAGGATAGGGTGGTAGGGGGGTGAACAGGATAAAGAAGTTCCTGTCCTTCCTAAGAACATTCACCCACTTATTCATCTCTTCAAAAGATGTTTATTGAGTTGCTACTATGTGCCAGGCACTGTGGCTAGTGGAGATATGATGATGACCAAAAAGGATACAATCCCTGTGCATCAATGAGGATGCCAACCAAAGGCTTTGGGGATGGATACGGATGGGGACTCCTGAGAATATAGGTGATGGACCTGCAAGGGCCCTGGTGATGAACATCGACGGTGCCCCAGAGTCATCACTGGTGAGCACTGATGGTATCCTCTGGGTGTTGGTGCTAAGCATTGATGTACTCCCAAGGTTACTGGTAATGGGCATTGATGGTACTCCTTTGGCATCCGGGGTGGGCACTGTTGCTGAGCACTAGTCATTCTCTCAGTGACATCAGTGATGGCATGGGGAGGAGCCAGTCTTTGCTTCTCCTGGAGATCTCATTCAGTCTCCTTTTCCCCAATCAATTAAAATTCCTGCAGGCAGACAGAGCCCAGGATGACCCTGCAGCTTGCGGTGTGATGTGATGGTGGCCCGCTCGTGGCCTCCCCCCAGCTGCGGAGCCAGCCTCCCAGCTAGTGGCCTATTGATCCCCCTGCCAGGGATCCTCTCTGTGGTGAGAATGTCATTTTCCACCAAAAACCCCTCTTTCTTGCAATTACTGAGAATTACTTATGAAGAGAGAGAGAGTGTGTGTATTGATTACCACCCCTGAGAAGCTCAGGGGTCATTTAGAGTAGATTAACTTAACTTTCCTTTGCCTTTTGGGAAGTTGGACTGCAAGTTATTTAAGGAGATTAATCAGCTCATCAGAGAAGCAGACAGTCTTCCTACTTCTTCTATCTCTTCTTGGACTAGCTGGGACCATGTCATTTTTACCGTGCCTTCAAAATACGTGTTGTCCACGACCCCGCCTGTATTTTTACCACAACTGCCCAGGTCACTTAAGCAGGGGCCTCTGCCAGCTCCCCTTTAGGGGACAGGTAGGCACATCGCTGGCTGCCATTAGTTTACTCGGATGGCCTTGTTGCCCCGATTCCAGACTGAGCAAAACCTCAGAGAGGGCTGGACCACCCCAGGCCAGTCTCCCCCATCCAACCATCCAAGTCCTGGCTCAATGTAGGAAGGACTCAAACATTCCATCCACCCAAAGGCAGTGGCTTCCAGAGGCTTTTCTGCGAGGCTTGCTCATTGATTCTGCAGATGTCAATCCCACCCATCCAGTCCTCTGAGTCTCTAGGTGCAGCTCAGACCTGCTCCTCCCTTCCAGGAAGCTGTCTCAGACTGTGCCATCATTCTGGGAACACTCATTCTGCTTAGAGAGGCAGAGAGGGGATGCAAGAGGAGAGAAAGAAAGCAGAGAGAGGAAGGGGAGGAGAAGGGAAAGAAGAGACAGAGAAAAGCAGTGGGAGGGACTGGGGAGGATTCAGCATCTGCCTGACTCCACGACACATAAGTTCACCACACGCAGGTGGGAAAAGGGCAAGTTCTGGAGCCAGACAGACCGGGGTTCAAATCTCAGCTCCAGCCTTTTCTGGCTGTGTGACCTTGGGCAAGTCACTTCACCTCTCTGAGCTTTGGGTCCATCACCATTCAAATGGGATGATGACAGTTCCTGCCTCACAAGGTTGTTACAGTTGCAAATGAGGTCACGTATGTAATGTGCTTAGAACACAGCCTGGTGCTTGGTAGGTGCTCTACTGATGACAGGGAGCGATCGCCAGGTCACACTTGATGGAGGGATTCCCGGCAGACCCTCTGTGAAGACGTGCTGATGGGCTGGAACCTCGTCTCTTCCTTGGGAACCTCCATTCCTCTTCCCCATCCCCCTGTCCCCAGGTAGATGCAGATGGGGCAGCCAGTGACCCGGGGTCTCTGGGAGGAGGGGCCGGGAGTCAGCTCCTGGGGTCTGGGCTGGAAAGCAGCTCCTTGGCGGAATACGGTAGGCCCTCGCTGCCCCGTCTCTGCCATTTCTCTCCTCTTCCAGGAAAAAAAGTTTGAAGTTGAATGGGTCCCGAGGTGGAATATTTTCCAAATGTCAGTGCAATCTGTACTACGTTACAGCTAGACGCGATCATCGCAGTGCCGGGCTTTGAATGTCAGCACACCGGTCATGATGGAGTGACAAACAGCGGGTTGACAGGTGGGGTCTTCACCCCCCCTTTCATGGGAAATCGCCCTGACAGAGGAGGGAACCGGCCATCTCTGGGTTCAGCAAACGTGGACCATGGGCCTCGGAGGGACACGCCATGGGCCAGTGAGGGTTTCGTGTGTTTTGTGTGTGTGTGCACGCATGTGTACACCTACTCCTGTGTTTCTGTGCTGTGTACCTTTTTTTTTTTTTTTGGCCTCACCGTGTGGCATGTGGGATCTTAGTTCCCCCATCAGGGACCGAACCCGTGTCCCCTGCAATGGAAGTGTGGACTCTTAACTACTGGACTGCCAGGGAAGTCCCTGTGCTGTGTACCTTCTTACTGTCACTGTGTTTCGGTGTGCATATGCTCAGACCCCAGGAGGGTGTTCACTGAGCACCCATGGAGATCTGTGCATGGCTGTGTATACATGTCCTCCAGCTCAAGGTATCACCCTATGTCTATGTGTTCACACGCATTAGTAGAACTTTTGCAACGATGTACACACATTCACACCACCGATCAAGAGACCGTGTGTCTTTGTAGATACAGACACCCTCTATCTCACCGTGGCTTAATATCTGTTGTGTAATCTATCTTCCTATGCTTCTATGTGTGGTTGTGTGTGTGTATGCAATTGTGTGTTTCTGTGTATACATGATTGTGTGTGTGGTGTATACAGTCTCAAGACTTCAGCACGCGCGTGTGTGTGTGTGTGTGTGTGCGCGCACGCCCACGCGCGTCTAGGTTAGTAAATCCCATCTCAACTACAAAGGTGGATGGGGAAACCAGAGTGGGGAGGGGACTCTCTGCCTCGCTGCCTCCATGGTGGGGCACTTTGATTGCTGCCTGCTCTGTGGAGACTGCAATTGGCTGGGCAGGTGGGGGATTAAATTGCTTCCAATTACCAGGGAGTGGATGGTGAGCTGTGAGGCCAGAGGGATGGTGTGTGCATGCCAGGCTCTGCCAACCACAGTAGGATTAAACAATCCTGTGTGTGCAGACAGCCCCTGTGTGGGTGTGTGTGCATGGGAAAGCCTTTGTCTATATGTTCTGTGTCTGTGTGTGGCTATAAGGGCCTGTGAGAATGCACAAGCAGGTCTGCATCGTGTAGGATTGGGAGGCCATAGATATGTCCCTGTGCGTCCATCGATGTGGCGGTCACTGTCCCTGTGTGGGTCTGCTAGCACGCATCTGGAAGATGTGTGTGAGTTGTGGTTTCTGTGTGTCCCCGTGGCTGTGAGCACGAGTATATACACATGTGATTCTTTGTGTGTGAGGGTTCTGCCTGAGTGTCTTTGTGTATGTGCCTTCATGTATATGGGAGGGTCTCAGGGGTTTTCTCTGAGTAGACAGTCTGTGAGGATGTGTATATATGTGTATGTTTGTGTGTGTGTGTGGTTAAATGTTAAGTTCTGAGAGAATCGACCAGTAAGAAAGAAGAAGAAGGGAGAAAACTATGCCCCATTCCAGCTTGTGGTCAGGGTCCCAAGGCCTCCTCCCTCAGACTGTACAAGCTTCCACCAAAGGACGGAAGTCCCACATGGTCCCGGTTAAACAGTCTGTGAGCCCGGTGTCTCTGGTGCTGTCTGGTGCTGAGGCTGGCATGGCGGATGCTTCATATGTTGAAGTCCTAAACCGCAGTACTTCAGAATGTGTCCTTATTTGGAAATAGGGTCATTGCAGATGTGATTAGCTAAGAGGAGGTCATCCTGGAGTCGGGTGGACCCCTAATCCAGTATGATTAGTATCCTTATAAAAAGGGGAAATTTGGACAGGGAGACAGACATGCACAGAGGGGAGAAGACAGCCATCTACCAGCCAAGGAGAGAGGCCTCTCTCTCACGGATCCTTCCCTCACATAGCCTCACATACCTGGGCCTCACCTAGGCCCACATACCCACACGCTAGGAACCAACGCTATTGGCACCTGCATTTCTGACACCCATCCTCCAGCACTGTGAGATAATACATTTCCGTTGTTTAAACCACCCAGCTTCTAGTGCTTTGGTACAGCGGTCCTAGCAAACAGATCTGGGGATATGAAGCGTTAAAAGCGCTTCTCCTGGGACTTCCCTGGTGGTCCAGTGGCTAAGACTCTGTGCTCCCAATGCAGGGGGGCCCCCGGTTCGATCCCTGGTCAGGGGACTAGATCCCACATACCACAACTAAGAGATCACATGCCACAGCTAAAGATCCCACATGCTGCAAGGAAGATCCCACACGCGGCACCAAAGATCCCGCGTGCCACAACTAAGACTCGGCGCCACCAAAGAAATAAATAAATACACCTTTTAAAAAAGCGCTTCTCCTTTAGCTCTTCTGTTTCCTGCAGACCCATTTCACAGGCGCCCGAGCTGTAATCAGCAGGCTAGCCCACATCTTCGCTCTGCCCGGTGGAATCCACTAAGCTCCCTCTAGTGCTAAGCACACTGCCCTCAAGGCCTCAGGGCATCAGTCCCTCCTCTGGGCTAGATGACCTCACCTCTGTCCCTTTCCCAATCCCTCCCTTGTTCCCAGATCTCAGCTTCATCTAAACTCTCCTGGCAAGGCTGGGCTTCATCACCTTTCCGAGAGCAAGCGTATCTTTTTCTCCCCATTTTCCCCCTCTCCCCACGTGGCTCTGTGTTCTGCATACAGCAGGTGCCACTAAAGGTCTCAGTGAGGGGTCCCAGGGTTTCAGCCTCTTTCTCGGTTTGGAGTGGGAAAGAGGACTCATCCCCACCACTCCTTCACCCAAGCCAAGCCCCCAAGGTGGCTGCTTGAGTGCTCGCCATCTCAGCTGTGTTCAGCCAGCAGAAAGGAGAAAGGAGCAGGAAAAAGAGGCTAAAAGCATGGGTCGACAGTCTTTTAAGGAGGTGTTCCCAGAAGCTGCCACTTAACAATTCTGCTTAGACTGTGTTGACTATGACTCAGTCCATGCAGTACATAGTTGTGACGGAGACGGGGAAATGCGGTCCTTGTGATAGAGGGCCATGTGCCCGGCTGAAAATTGGGGGTTTTCTGATTAAAGAAGAAGGTGAGAATGTGAGCTCCTCATCTCTTCACTGGTCTCGTTCTCTTCTCTCACCCTCTACTCTACCCTGGACAGAGCAAGCTAGGGCGATTCCTCTAAAATGCAAATCCATATACAGTGTTGACAGATTTGGCAAATAAAAAGACAGGATTCCCAGTTAAATGTGAATTTCAGATAAACAATGACACATGTTTTATTATAAGTATGGCCTGTGTAATATTTAGGACATACTGATACAAGGACAACTATTTGTTATTTATCTGAAATTCAAATACCACTGGGCACCCTGTAGTTTATCTGTCAACCCTTTCCATACACCTTTCATGGTTCTCCATTGTTCTTGGGAAAAGGCCCAAGCTCTTTGGAAGGGTTTACTGGGCCCTTTACAATCTGTCCTCCAACTGACCTGTCCAGGCCCAGTGATTCCTGGACAAGCCTGGCACTACTACCGTGTCTCCCAGCCTTCAAGTCTTTGCTTAAGTTGTTTCATCAGCCTGGAATGCCCTGCTCTATCTGAGAAGCCTCATGCAGCCAGGAGGGACCATGGCCTCTGTATCTCTGCATTCCTGGGACGTGGTAGGGGGGAGAAATTATTTGATAAATGAAACGACAAGACCAAGCCTACCTAGCAAATGAGGGGCACGTTTGCAGCAGCTGCCTGGACTCATGATTCCCTCCCAGTGCTCTCTGCACCCAGCTGGCTCATGTGGGCCCAACGCTGGGATCTCTGTCTCCGGGGCCTTCATTTTCCACAAGCCCACGTCGGAGCGCAATGTCCCCAGCATTCAGGGGGTTAAGCCAGCCTTGGAGACGGGAGCTGTAGCCCAGGGAGTCCTTTCTGACAATAAAGCTAATGAATCCCTCCTTGCCGTTTTCTCTCGCACAATAACATTTAATCATCGTTTGCACAGCAGATGAGAAGTTTGCGGCAGATGCAGTTCTGCGTGAGTGGTGATTTCTGTGAGTGGGCACCATTCCTGCTGTCCCCAGCACACCTGACAATCTGGGGCTGGGATATGCTGCTTCCCAGAGTGGGTGTGTGTGCTCCCACGTGCCAGGGCTCTGACCCCACACACGTGTGGGAGACGGGCTTCGGAGGCACGTGTCTGTCTGTGTGCATGATTGGGTGTGGAGTTAGACACACGTGGCATGGCTGTGGGTGAGCCATGGTGAGCCAGCCTGAAGGCGCATGTGAACAGAGGTGGTTAGGTACCCGAGGACAGGTGGTGTGAAAGTGGAGGTACACACACGTAGGCAGGCAGATGTGCGGGGGTATATACCATTGCATGTGTGTGTGTGTCCTTGGTGCAGATCCAAGCGCTTACTGGAGGATGCCTGTGTGTTTAGATGCTTGTGAGTGATCGTGTATATTATGTACACACAGACCTATGTGCTCACACGTGCAGACACATCTCTGGGCATCATGCAGTTAGATTGTAACCAACAGTTCCCGAGGCTATGTACACATGCTTTCCCATGCACACATACAAATGTGCATTTGCATTATGAATGCACGTGTGGAGCTATGAGCTCATGTGACCAGGCACATAGGAGGGGATATGCATATGTGTACCACGTACCTGCCTGGGAGTGTCTGGAGATACACATATGTTCATGAATGTGTATATGTGCATGCGTGAATGAGGAAATGTGTTGGCTCCTGGAAGGGTAACAGTGGACACACACGTACATGCATGTAAGAGAACACAGCTATGGAAGGCTGTGTACAAATTTTGTGTACAAGTGTCAGTGCACATGTGAGAGTGCCTCTAGTACGTGCATAGAGTGCGGGCACATGACCACATCTGCAGACCTGCAGGGGTGTGCTCTACGTGCATGGCTGCAAGCATGTGCGTGTCTGCAACGCGCACCCAGCTAGCAACATGTCTGAAGGTAGACACGTGCCTGTGTTGTGTGCTGGCGTGAGTACGTGGGCGCACTCGTACCGCCTGTGCACGCACTGAAGCGTGAACCCTCTTGCCTCCGATTGAGGGCTGACAGGGTTACATTTTCCAAAGGCTCAGCGGCCAGTGACAGAGCTGGCCTGAGAGCGCTGGCTGGCAGGAGGTAAGTGGAGCTGCTGATTCGTGACCCGGGGGTGGGCAGTCATGACGGCTGGCTGACAGATGCAGCACTTAGCCGCCCCGTGACAGCAGCCAGCTCTCTGAGCCGCCTGAAGCAGGAGGTGGGAGGTTAGTTCTTGACCTGTGTGCTCTGCGCTGCCTTCTCACTTCTCCGTGCGTGCCCACATCCACGTGCAGACACACACATGTTGGGACATACCAGAGACACAGACCCGGGCTTGGACTCCACCTTGCTGCCCAGCTCTGCCATCTGTCTCAAGTGCCTCCCCTTCTCACCACCTGCTTCTCTCCCCTCCCCACACTCTCCCAGAAACTCCACTCAGAATCCGAGCTGCCCTGGTTCCGCTCAGAATTGTGGTGGGGTGCGTGTGAAATGGTCCCAGCCCTTATACGCTCTGTATCCCAGAGCTAGTCCCTCCCCTGTTGTGAGCCCTGGGTTCCTCATCTATAAACCCAGGAGCCCTGGGTTCCTCATCTATAAATCATCTATAAAATGGGACTAATGATGTATCTGTTTAAAATTAAACAAGGTCACTTAAATAAAGCGCTAAACACAGTAAACAAAGAGTCCACCTTGCATGGGTTTTACCTGTATTAGTACTAATTACATACAGGGCTTAGAACAGTGCCTGGCACGCAGCAAGCGCCATGTATGGGCGCTGTCACCATCCTTATTACCATCATTGTCACTGTCATTAACACCCCTGCTTCTAAAACTCTTGGCCAATTATATATCGATTCTTGCTCATGACCCTGACTGCTCTTCTATCCCGTGCTGACGACAGTGATGGAGATGATGACAATAAAAGGGAAATTTTTTTCTTTTCATTTTCTCAGATGCCTTGAAAGGGGGGCAGACACGGGAAAGGGAAGGCTCTTTGTTTTCTGAGCTCCGTGATAGAGTCGGGTGTGCCCAATTAGAGCTTGGAGCTGGGGTGGCTGTGCTCTGCGTAACACAGGGAGAGGAAACGGAGCTCGTGGGGGAAAGTGGTGGCAACCAACGAGGGCGATGGTTAAAGTCTGTGTACGCCACAACCAGGCCCCTGTCTGTGACCCCAAACCATCAGAAAAGTGTACAAAGCTCACGAAATGTTTGGCATTAGTGGACACCTTGTGGAACCCAGAGAAGGGGCCGGACTCACGTATTTCACTCCTGGGTTGGCTCAGGGCCCAGTGGAGAAGGCAAATGCAGGTGCAGGAGCTGGAAGCAGAGGGGATTAAGGGAACGTGATCTATCCCTCCATCCCCACCCCAGTATTAGCAGAAATCACGGGGAGGCTTGAGGACTCCCACAGGCTGTAGACTGTGGCGGTGAGTGAAGTTCTCCCAGGGCACAGGCGGGGACATCAGATACTCCCAGGCCACATGTCCAATGCTTCCTTTGTGCCAGGCACTGTGAGTGCTGCAGACGGTGTAGGTTCTGGGGGCCAGAGCGCTCCCATTAAATCTTGGCATCTCCACTTATTAGCTGTTTGATCTTGGCAAGTTACTTAACCTCTCTGTGCCTCACTTTCTGACCTATAAAATGAGGGCTACCTCACTGGGCTGGTGAGGGATTAAAAGAGTTAATTCACGTGAAGTGCTTAGAGCAGTGCCTGGCGTGTGGGAAATGCTCGGTAAGTGTCAGTGGTTATTTCTGCATTTTATCCTCGCTGCAACCCTATGGAGTAGGTGTTCTAGTGGGTGCACTTTTTGGATAAGAAAACAGAGGCACAGAGAGGGTAAAACACTTGTCTGAAGTCACACAGCTGGAAAACGGAAGAGCCAGAGGCTCAGAAGGTGACTCTGGATGAATAATGTTTTTTTTATTTCTGTAAGCTCTTTAACCCTGTGTGACCTTGAGAAAGTCACTCCCCATGTATGGGGTTTGGACAAGATGTTCAGGGGTTTTTGTGACTCTGTACTTGTTCGTCCCTCTGGACACATAACCTGCCTGTAATCGCCTTCTCGGCAGGGTCAGAGTCTGTCAAGGCAACGGGCATATGTGGAAGGAACAGAGACTTGGAATCAGAGGTCCTGTGTTATCCCAGCTCTGTCCCCTACCAGCTGGGTGACCTTGAGCCCGTCACTTTACTCCTCTGGGTCTGGGTCTCAGTTTCCCTGTCTACAATGGAGATGGCAATAACCAACCTGAGAATAGTTGGGATTCTGTACGTGAGAGCTGGGCACACATGGGTGAGAGAGGGGATCACACATCACCCCAGTGGTC
Organism: Aethalodelphis obliquidens; assembly: GCF_003676395.1. Classification (NCBI taxonomy): domain Eukaryota; kingdom Metazoa; phylum Chordata; class Mammalia; order Artiodactyla; family Delphinidae; genus Aethalodelphis; species Aethalodelphis obliquidens. The sequence goes on along the minus strand of NW_020837986.1, from coordinate 1,327,377 downwards.
CTCGAATTACAATACCCATTCATATCATGAGCTACAGGAACCATGGGTTAAGGCTCCTATATGGATGAGGGTCCTGATGTGTCCCCACTTGGGCTAACCACACTAACCCCCTATCCCTCAGGGGACTTTAGGAGACATGGTCAAGTTGAACAAAGCAAACTTTCTTAGCCTGGCCTTAAAGGTCTTTTCACAACCCACCTCCAAGCAGCCTTCCCTGCTCACATCTCACTATTCCTCCTCCCAGTGGTCCAGCTCTGGGGACCACACACTACTCCTGAAGCTGCCACACGCTTCCTGCTGCCCCCCTGTCCCCAGCCTTTGAGGATGCTCTACTTTCTGCCTGGAATGTCTTCTTGCTTGGCCATCTCGTACATCTCATACTCATTCTTCAAGATCCAGTTAGAGTCACCTCCTCTGGAAATTATTCAATCTTTCTTTGGTGTTTCCAGGATCTTTTTCTGTTAATTCTGCTACAACTCTTACCCAATGCATTGTTATTGGCTGCTTCTGGCCCCCTGCCTCCTGCCCCAACCCAGGTTGGAAGTTACTGGAAGGCAGGAACTACTCACGCTCTGTGTAACCTTGCACGGGTTACTACTCTCTGAACCTCAGTTTCCTCACCTGTGAACTGGGGCTGACAGTATCTTAGGTGAGATAATACAGGCAAGGCACTCAGGACATAATGACTATCTCCGGATCTGTCACACTGGACCTTGGCAAATGTGGAGGGAATGAATGAATGCTCCCTGGGAGGGTAAAAGAATAAGGCAAATGAGCATTTATTTACTGAGCACTTTCAATGTGGCAGGAAGGCACTGGGATCGGAGCTTAACATTCTTTATCTCCTTTAAGCCTCTTAACATCCTTTAAGGTAGGGGCTATCATTAGCCCCATTTTACAGTTGAGGAAACTGAGGCTTCAGCAGTTGAGAACCTTGATGAAGGATGCTCACCTAGCAGGAGCTGGAATTCACAGCCAATCAATGTAGAATGAATTAATCACTTGGGTGTGGGGCAGGAGGACAAATAACCTATATTTTATAATCAGATGGTTTCAGAGCTGGAGGCTCTTAGTGGTGACTTAGCCCTGGGGTTCTTAACTTGGGTCCATGGATGGGGAAACTGCTGGGTTCCCAGAACAAACAGATAAGGTCCCCATCACACTCAGTGGCTTCTGACCCTTCCATCTCCCATCAACCCTCCCACTTCATCCAAGTCCTGGAGCTGCCCACCTTGTCATCTCTTGGCACGCCTGCCAGGTGTCCTATTCCACTGTCGCCTGAGACACCGGAAGGCTCTCCAATTTCTGGGAACGTCCCTATCCCCGACTCAGAGCAGAAGCAACACCAATAGTCAGGTTTTCTATATCCTTGGAGATGTTGGGAAAAGGGGGAGAGAGCTCAGATCCGGGAGGCAGACATGCTGGGCTTCTAATAACAACAAAGATAATAACAGTATCAAAGGCTAACATTTATTGAGCACCTACTATGTGCCAGGCACTGTCCTAACCACTTGACACATACGAAGCCTTTTTATCCTCAAGACTCTTCGAGGTAGGTTCTGCTATTTGCCTCGTTTGACACAGGAGGAAACTGAGGCCCAGAGAAGAGAGGTAACTTGCCCAAGGCCAGGTAGCCGGTAAGTGCTGTGGCTCCACGGTACACAGGCAAGGTGTCCTTGGACAGGTCCCAGCCACTTCTCTGGGTGGCTTTCTCCAACTGTTACCTGCAGGGCCCCACCTCAAGGTTTGTGTGATGACTAAGATGGTCTTTGTACAGGCCCAGCACACAGTAGGCGCTTAGTAAATGAACGGCCCTTCTTTCCTCTTAATGCTGATGGGGCATTCCTGGGCTGGCACTTCTGCAGCATCCTCCCCCCAGCTTCTCCCCTAAGCCAGGAGGGCTCCACACCACCCTCTCTCCCTGTCTAACCCCAGAGCCACGCAGTGCCCGTTCTCGCTGCAGTTTTAATGATGTTGGTCATAATTCCCGCACTTCTGGGCAAAAGCTGCCCAACCCCCCCCCCGCCCCCCCAGGGGAGGGATGCCGTCGGGGAGTCCGCTGCCCGAACAAGGTCCCCCTCCTGTCCCACCGCCCTGGGAGGGTTGGGGGAAGGGGGTGAGCAGGGGACGTGCTTTGTCATGGGGTCCAGTTGGGTCCTGGGCTGCAGGGAGGGCGGGCTAGGAGGCCGGGGCCTCGCCTTCTGGGCGGTGGCCGGCGTAGAGGGCGGCCAGGGGCCGGAAGCGGGGACCCCAGCTGCTGAGATAGGCAAAGTCCTGCTCGGAGCCCGAGGAGCCGCTGTGCAGCGAGCTGAGCGAGGCGGCTGGCGAGTCCGCGCCCTCGAAGGCGTAGGTCTGGAAGGCGTCGTAGGGCGGCACCGACAGGTCCCCGTCCGCCAGCGCCACCTTGCGGCTGATGAAGTCCCTGAACACCGAGAAGTCCGGCTCGGGGCTCGGCGGCCCCTGCGGCAGCGAGTGGTGCTCCGAAGGCAGACGGGCCTGCGGGGGGCTCCCCGGGCCCCCGCCCGGGCCCACGCCGCCGCCACCGCCGCCGCCGCCGCCGTCGCCGCCGCCCTTGAGCTCGCCGAAGTCGTAGAGGCTTCGCAGTGCCGACATGTCGTAGGCTTCGGTGTCCTGCTCGCCGCCCCCCTCGTCGTTGTATTTGATGACGTTGTCCCGCATGTCCTCGTCCTCGTCCGAGCTCAGGTGGCTCTTGTGGTGGCGCCTGAGGGTGAGTATCAGCAGCACCAGCACTGTGCGGGAGACAGAAGGGGGCGCGTGAGGGCAGCGCCCCCCCAGGGCAGTCCGGGGACCACCCTTCCCCTCCTCCCCAGAAGAGCTGGCTCAGCCTAAATGCTCATGCAAATTTCCTAGATTTCTGTGCAACAATACCTTTCTCACAGTCAGACCGTAGCTGGCTATCTGGATAGGTAGTGAGCTGCCCATCTTGGGAGGTGTGCAAATCAAGCCTATGCCACCACTGGGGGTGGGGTGGGGACAGAGAGCAGTGTTAAGAGATTTCATGGGTGTTGAGGGCTGGACCCAAACTCTGAGGTCTCCATCCTTAACTCTATGAAGAGATACATCCCCTTGAGGTCTCTGGGTGCTGGGGGGTGGCGATGGGAATGGGGCAGCTGAGGTCTGGGGGGAGTGAAATGTCCTTGACCCTGACCTCTCTTTCACCCTTGCCCTCCTCTGTCCACTCCAGAAGCCCTGAACACCCTATTCGCCCTCTGGGTCTCTGGTCCAGATATCTCCTGCAGGAGCCCTTCCCTGAGAGCTCAAGGCCGGGTTCAGGATATCACCTCCAAGCTCCCCTGATGAGGGGTTCCTCTCTATCCCCTGGTTCGGACCCTGGACCAGCATCAGCATCTCCTGGGAACTTATTAGAAATGCAAATTCTCAGGTCCTGTCCTAGATCTACTGGGTGGGGCCCAGCAGTCTGTTTCAATAAGGCCTGCAGGTAATGCCCAGGCAGCTCAGGTTTGAAAGTCACTGCTCATTCATAGCACAGACCTGCCATGTTAAGATGTCAGTCTCACTCCGCCTCAAAATACACACTGTGAACTGCCCTCGGGGACCTGGGGAACGTTCCCCGAGAGTGGTGCCTGGCATGCAGTAAGCAAGAGAACCATGCTTGTTGAATGATTGACTGAATGAAGAATTGGATGGAGACCTGGGTGATGCAAGGATGAGCAGATCTTTTTGGCTTTCTTCACTTGCCTTCCAGGACTCTGCATACTCTTCTTCCTCCCACCTCACTGATAACTCGTTCTCAACCTTATAAGCAAGCTTCTCTTCTCCTCTCCTCTCTGACTTCTTAACATCAGATGTCCCAGGACTCAGTCCTTGGTCTTTTTTCCACGCCCCCTCTCTTGTCGCTTTCCTTGCCTCGCGGCTTTAAATTCCATTTAGAGGCTGACAACTCCCATATTGCAGCCTCCAGCCTGGACTTCTCCCCTGAAATCTAGATTGTACATCCAGTTTCCTCTCTAGCAAGTCCCCGGGGTTGACCAGGAGAATCTCAAACTTAATGTGTCCAAATTTGAAAGGATAATCTTTCCCCCTTCCCACCCTCAGTCTCCCAGTCTCAGCGATGGCAACCCCAACTTTCCAGTTACTCAGGGCTTTTTGTATCTTTCTTTCACTGATGAATCCCAGTGCCTAGAATAATTTAGCACATGGGTGGGGGTACTCACTGGACGGATAAATTAGGAACCGATGAGCAAATGAGAGAATTAAATGGATAGGTGGGTGGATGGATGGACAGACATGTGTTGGGTATCCTCTCAGGCACTGGATTCTTCTTGCAGCTCCAAACAGCTCAGGCCAGGCCAGTGGGCAGAACCAGCTGCGAGGGCCATGGGGCAGGGTGCTGGCTCACGACCTAACAAGGTGGATCATGACCGGGAAGGAGGTGGGATCCAGGGGCAGGTTGGGAGGGAGGAAAGGTGTCAGGAGAGAAGTGGGAAAGATGGATGGTCGGCTTCTGAAGCTGGAGGCCGGGAGCTGCGGAGGGGGGTGCCCGTGAGAGCAGATGGTGGGAAGCGCGGGCGGCAGGAGACAGATGTGCCAGGCCTGATCAGTGATTCTGCCCGTCACCTTTAGAGCACTGATGTGCACTTTCTTCGTTTGTGGGCAATTAGGCAGAAATTTGTTTGCACTGCCTCGGAAAATGAAACCGCTGTAAAGTGCATCCTCTGGAGAAAGGGTTTCTGAGCCACGGGCTGGGGAGTGGAGAGGAGGGGGGGGCCTCCCAGCTAGGAGGGGCCTGCCCAGGACCTCCGCAGGTCCCAGGGGTGGGTGGTGAGGCGTGGGAGGCAGCTGAATCTCCCAGGGAACTGAGCAAACCTGGGACCTGCCATCTGGCCCTCCCTGGAGTTCCTCCAGCTCTGACTGTTGTCCAGTAGTCAGGACTGAGGTGAGGCCTTTCTGCTTTAACAGTGAGAAGCGGCATTGCGGCCACCTGAATCCAGTTTAGCTCCTGAAAAAATTGACCTCTTCCCTGGGGACACTCTGGGGGGTTCAGCTGGCTGCTGGTGGAACTGATACCCGAGTAGATTTTTGCCCCCTCCCCAAGTGCCTTAAGGTTTTACTCCAGCTGCCTCAAAATCTTGCCCCCAGTTTAGATTCCCAGCAGGTGGAGTAGTTAAAGGAGCAGGGAACACAGGGTGAAAAGACCTGATTTCAAGTCAGAAGATGAACTGGGTCCCCTTTTGCAAGCCACTTAACGACTCTGAGCCTCAGTTTTGTCATCTAAAAAATGGGGATGATACATCTGGCTGAGGGGTTGTGAGGTTCCCAAGACCCCTTTTTTTACTAAAAGTACTACATAAAGACTAAAATAGGACAATAGACATGAGAGAATGTTAAAAAATAGGCTTGGTTTTTCAAAATTAGAGAGACTTTGGGCCATGTAGAGGGTTGGCCAGCATGAACTTAGTCTCAGCTGGGGGCTGACACCTTCTGGAGTTGGTGGTAGGGCTGCTCCGTACTTAGGAGACTTCTCGTAGGAGCTGCAGGTTAGAACCTGGACATCAATCGAGCCAGCCCTTCCTAGGATGGGGAGGGAAAGTGAGACCCCCATGGAGGCACCTCAGGAAGGACATCCAGGGCCCAAGGATGGGGGCCAGTCGGGCGGGGGGGGGCTGGCTCTTGGTGGACTTACCGACCAGGATGAGGACACAGACCAAGAGGGCGATGAGGGCTCCAGGGCTGAGGGAGGTGGCCACGACAAAGGCCGTGGTGTTGCAGGACTGGATGGCGCCGGAGCTGTCGCAGCCACAGATGCGGATGGTGAGCGTCCCCGTGCTGCTCAGCGTGGGCGGCCCACTGTCCACCACCAGGATGGGCAGGAAGAACACGTCCTGCTCCTGCCGGTTGAAGCCCATGTGCTGCGTGTGCACCGCGGCTGTATTGTCTGCTTCGAAGAAACGGAGTGGTGTGTGACTTGGGTTCGGCCTCCCCCGTCCCAGTCACCTCCCAATTCCACCTCGGGATTTCCCTCACTCTGCCCCCAGCTACTGTCTCCCAGCTGACCCATGGGTCTATTCCCTGATCTCCTAAAATTCTGTGACCAACTCTCCCCAAATTCTGCCCCCAGCTGCCTGAAGGTCCTGTCCCCAGCCATAGAGCCCTCAGTTCTGTCCTTAGCTGTCCTAAGCTTCTATTCCCAGCTGTCTCAAAATTCTGTTTTCAGCTATTCCAAGATTTTGTCCCCAGTGGTGCCAAGGTCCTGTCCCCGGCTATATCAAGAAAATTGTTTTTGCCTTTTGTCTCAACAGCCTTTTTTTCTCTCAGATTCCACCCCAGCTGTCCAATGCATCCTGATCCTGGGGTCCTGTGGTCCTTGGGTTGTGGCTTCCTGGGCACTGACAAGCTCTGGGTCATCAGAGAAGACGGGGAACACGGGCTGGCACCTGCCTTTGGCCGAGGCATGGTTCTGTCAGGAGTCTCTTTAAGAGCTGAGCCTGGAGGGCCGGGGGCATGCCCCTTGGGGCCTGATGGGGACGCCCCAGGGTACCAAGGTCACCTCACCAGTCTCTTTCCTTTTGATGCATAATGGCCAGAGGGAACAGTGAACTCACATGAGTCATACTCATCGCACTGCTTCGGCCTCGTGCTGGGAGTGCCAGTCAGGACTCGGGGGGTGGGTGTAGAGCACGGGCTCCCCCGCCCCGGTGACTCCCCCACACCTCTCCTGCATGGGCCAGGCCATCACTGACCCTCTGTCATTCTGGTGGCTGCCAATGCGGTAGTCGAGAAGTACTCAGAGCCCAGCTCCCTGCTGCTCCCATCCTTGACAGCCAGCTCCACAAAAGGGGTCCCGCTTCCCGCTGGGGGCCCAGACCTCCCTCCTGAGTCCTTCTCTCTGCCCTCGCAGGCTTCAGGCTGGTCTCCCTGACCTCAGACTTTGACAGCCTGGGTCCCTTCCCCAGCTTTGCGGTCCCAGTTAACTCAGCCTCTTCCCCGCAGCCCCCAATTCAGTGCGCCTGCCTGGCCTTCCCCATCATGAACACAATGCAGGAAGAAGAGCCCTTGGAAGGGCCGACTCGTGACCTTGGGCACACCTGTGAAGTGGACTGGAGGTCCAGCTGAAACAAGACTGGTCATGGGTTAAAGCTCATGTGATGGGCACATAGGAGTTCATTGTGTTATTTTATCTACTTGTATACATCTTTGAAAGTTTCCATTAAAATGTTAATAACTAATGCTGAGTTGGTCATTTACCAGCTTGGGAAACTCATTTAGCTTCCCTGGATCTCAGTTTCCTCATCCGAAATGGAGGAAAATAGCATCACGTAGGTGTGAGGATTAAACAGTGTAATTAGCACATAACCCTTAGAACAGTTCCTAACACGTAGAAATGCTGCGTGAATGCTGGTTGTTAATTTTTTCATGCCCCACCCCCACGTGCTACACCCCACGCCCGCGCTCTGTCTAGGCTGCCCTGCCTTTTTTCACTAAGTTCCTGCTAGCTGGAACACCCTCTCCACTTTCTTGCCTGGGCGAATTCCTCATCCGTCATGCTCCAGCTAAATGTCACCTCTTTTCTGTGGCCTCCTTTCTACGCTTCCCTGGGAAGGAAGGATTTATGGCTTCCCCCTCCCTGCTCTGACTGTGCAGGCGCCACGCACACTTCTGTTACAGCACTTGTCATGCTGTGTTAAGGTAGCGTGTGCCTGTCTCTTCCCTGGCACTGAGCCAGCCTTGAAGAATGATGCTTGAATGAACCACATCTTTTAGGGTAACTGGTGGTCCTGGGTCAGCTCCTCAAGCTCCGGCTTGAACTCTAGCCCTCCTGCCAAAGGGTGAGTCAACCGAGCTGTGACAACATCTGCCTTCCCCTGGGAAAGAAAGGCTCAAGGGCAAGATGAGGAAAAGAAGGAACGGCGTGGGGCTCCTTTGCACTGGCCGCATACTTCTTATGTATCGAGGACTGGGTAGATACTTTAAATACCTAGAAATGTTTAATCCTCACAACCACCAAGAGTTGTAACATTATTCCCATTTTACATACATGGACGTTGAGGCTCAGAGAGAAGGGACTTGTCTGAATTTATCCCGTGAATTGGTGGCATAGCTACCGTTTCCAGCCACCCATCGAATCCTCCGTCCATCCATCCATCCATCCAATAAATCTTTATTGAGTAACTACTCCGTGCTTGGCACCATGCTAGTCATGGGGGGTGGGGAATAATGGGGAGCTAAATCAACCATAGTCCTGGATCTGGCCTTGTATTCTGATGCGAGGGACAAAGGTTAATCAAATAAGCTCACAATTTAGTGTACAATTGCAAACCATGGTGAGTGCTAAGAAGGAAAAGTATAGGAAGAGCATCTAACAGAGGATCTGACCAGTCTGGGGGATCAGGGAGAACTTTTTGGAAGAAATGATATTATTGTGAGCCCTGAACAATGAATTCTAGGGGAGGGAATAGTCCATGCAAAGGTCCTGAGGTTAGAAGAGGCATAGGAACTCAGGGAACTGAGAGCAGTCCTTTGCGGCTGGAGGGATAAGGATGATGACTAGAGCGAGTCAAGGAGAGGCTGGAGGGGGAGGCAGGGGCTCATAATAGCAAGTCTTAGAGGCCATGGTAAGGAATTGGGTGATTTTCTTAAAGGCAACAGGAGGCCATCGATTGATGGGCAAAGAAGCAACCTAGTGGCATATCATCCCTCTATTCAATAGCGAATACGAATTAAACACCCTCTACAGGTCAGGATTATTCTAGCCCCTGAGGATACAGCAGTGAACAAGACAGACATGGTCCCTGCCTTTGCTAAGCCTACCTTCTAAGCAAGGGAGCCTCTAATCTAAAATACAACAGTGGATGTGGAAGACCAGTTAGGAAGCTACTGTGTGTTCTAGATGTGAAATAAGAGTGGTAGTGGAGGCACAGAGAAGTGGACAGATTTGAAAAATGAGTGGATGGCTCTGACTCAGCCTCTAATTCCCAAGCAAGAACAGAGGAGAGGAGAGGAGAGGACATATTTGTTTCTCAGGGTTGCTGTCTTTGGTCGTGGAACCATATGTCTGGAGAGCTCTGGTTCCTGCTACTCTTTCACCCCATAAGAGGAAATCCCTGAGCACCATGTCTTTCCCTCTCAGCTGCCCTCCTGGGCAGCAGCTGGCTTCATTTGGGGAAGCCAGTGGCCACCCCAGGCCCCTACCCCACCCTTCTAGGCAGGATCTGCGCCCAGCACTGCATTCATCCATCTGGCCTGACATACATCAGTGTCAATCCTGGCTGCAAAAGCAATATTTATAAATCACGTTTCCAAACTGGCTACAAATTTGTACAAAGAAACAGATGGGTTGGGGTAGCCGTTTGTCAACTGGGATATTTATATGGTGAGGAGGAGGGGGCTTGGCGCACCGTGGGAGGGGCCGGGGGACTGGAGGAGGAGCCCTTTCCTGGCAGTGCCGGCCTCAGCACGCTGCTGCCGGCCTTGCTCCCAGGGCTTGTACGCAGCTGGTCACGCCGGATGGGAGCCCTGGTGGCCAACCCAGCCCCCAGCCCCCACCCCCCGTCAAAGAGAGGCAGCTGGGGCAGAACCTCAGGCCCCTCGGGTTGGAAAGATTGTGAACTTGGTGAGGTCAGTCCAGGGCTATTTGTGTCTCTGGCGCTCAGCTTGGGGTACCACTGCCATAGTGAGCAATCAGGGCAGCACTAGTCGTTAAAAGTTCTTAAAATACTGAACTACTTCCAAAGAGGTTTAAATAGCCATGACTCTGAGTCCTCCGAGTCCTTCCCTGCTGCCTCAGCCTCTCCCTCAAGCACACCCCCAACTTTAACACGATCAAGTCACTAAGGGGCTCAAGCCTGGCTCAGCAGAGGCTCCATGGTCCTACTCCAGATTATTCATGACCAGGGTCCTTTCTGATTGATTATCTGAGCTGCACTGGTTGTTAAATATTTTTAATATTACTCCTGGAAATACAGATGGGTCTGGCTTCAGAAGCAACTGAGGGAAGGGGTGTCAAGGTCTTGGGGGTGATACCAGACCTGGAACAGGATCAGAAGGAACCCACGTGATCTGGCCCCTAGTACCTCTCTGACTGCATCTCCTCCAGTCCTGTCACTCACTCACCCCAACTATGCAGGTCTTGAACGTCCCAAGCCTGTTCCCACCTCAGGGTCTTTGCATTTGCTGTTTCTTGCACTTGGATCATTCAGCCCCGCACTTCCTTTAGATCCCTACTCACTATTGATTCCTTCAGAGAGGCCTTCCTAGATCACCTTATTTAAAACAGCTTCTACTCTTGCCTTGCTTTATTTCCTCCTGTTTCGTCTAACACGCTTTTGTTTATATGTTTCTCTCTGGCCACGCCGCGTGGCTTGCGGGATCTTAGTTCCCCGATCAGGGATCAAACCCGTGCCCCCTGCAGTGGAAGCTTGGAGTCCTAACCAGTGGACTGCCAGGGAATTCCCTAACACATATTTTTGAATACCTACTATGTGCCAGGCACCCAGGGTCCAGCACTGAATAGAACAAAGTCCAGACTCGTGAAGATTGCATTATTCCTCCCTGCCAGCCACTTACCAACCCCATCATAATATTCATTTGTTTAATTTCTGTTTCCCCTCTCTAGAATATAAACTCCATGAAGGCAGGGATTTTGTCTTGCATGCCGCTGCATTTTCGGGACCTAGAACAGTGCCTGACATGTAGGGACTGTATTTCAATAAATGGGCAACAAATAATTGCCGAATGAAGGAAAGGCCATGTTCTAGGTACTGACAATATACCTCTGTAACCCACATCTCACTGGGACCACCTAGCTGCCTGGCCAGCATCTTCAGCCCCATTTTACAGATGATGAAACTGAGGCAGGCATTAGGGTTGCATAGAAAGCCTTCAACTGAGCCTGGGCTGGGACCCAGGTCCCTCGCTCCCAGTCCATTGACCACCCCGTCCCCCAGTCTACTCCTCAAAGGTTCAGACCTCAACTTCTCACTGAAGGGGAACTTGCAGGGGTGGGTCTCACAATGGGATCAGCTCAGGATGGGAGGGGCAGTTTGCTTTCAAGGTAGCAAGCAGGAAGTACATTGGAACTGAGATAGGTGTGGGTTTGAGTCCCAGCCTCACCACTGACTCCCTATATGACCCTGGGTAGGTCCCTTATCCTCTTAGAGTCTCATCACCTGCACAATGGGGGGAGGGGTAAGAAAACCACCTCCCAAGGTGACCGTGAGGTTGTAAAGAGAAACGCAAGTGGGATAAAGCACTTTGTAAACGGAGGGGTGGGAGTGTGTGCGTGTGGCTGATTCCAATCTTCACTTAGATCAGGGGCTCTTTCCACCCTGGATGCTGGGTCACTGCCCCACTCCTCATGGATTCCCTCTCTGTATCTTTCCATCTACCATTCTCTATCCTTGGGAAGCCCTCCTCCACTCAGCCAACCCACCTCCTGCTTGTTCTTCAGGGTCTGGCTCGCAGGCTGGGTAACATCTCCAGCTTGGCTCAGACTTTCTGTGTGATCTTGGACCCACCGCTGGCCCTCTGGGCGCCGCTGTAATATGGGAAGGGGTTGGGGAGGCTAAGCCCCTCCCCCCATGGATCCTAGGATTTGCCTGTTCTGAGATAACTCACCTTGGATGTTGAGCAGAGAGAAATGAGGGCTGCTGGGAGCTTCGGGCACCAGGCGGAAGTAGAAGCGGTGCCCGCCCTGGGGCTCGTCTCTGTCTACCACACTGATGGTCTGGATGAGCTGAAGGGTGAGGAGGGGGCAGGGAGCGGAGGTGAGGCCAAACCCACTCTGGGCTTGAGTAGAGGGTGTCCTGGCCAGTCCTGACAGCGACCCCCAGTCCCCAGCCCCTCAGTGCTACCTGGCCTGGCTCGGCATCCTCACACACGTCTGCCTCGTAGGGTGTGGCCAGCTCTGGGGGATTGTCGTTCACATCCAGGATTCGGATCCTTAGGGATGCCCGGGATAGCTGGGCATGATTGTCTGTAACAAGAGCACAGCCGTAGGGTGGGAGGCATCAAGTGTGAGATTTAGACAACCCCCCCCTCCATCTACTGCTAGGACAAGAGTAGGCAGTGAGGTCACACTGAGAGATCTGTGGGTTGATCAAGCTCATATTAGGACCAGGACCAAGGATGTCTGGCTAACTGGGTCATCACCACCACCACCATTGCTATCATCATCACCACCATTAGATCACCACTGTAACCATCGCCATTACTGTCACTATTGCCACCACCACCACTGCCATTAGCACTGGTACCACTGGCGTCATCACCACAACCTCCATCACCATAATCACCAGTACCACCCCATCACCATCACCAACACCGTCACCATCTCCACCATTACTACCTTCACCATCACCATCACCATTACTAGTACCACTACTACCATTAAACCATCACCACCATTAGCATTATTATTGCCACCTCTACCAACATAACTATCAGTACCACCATCACCATCCTCACCACTATCACCATCACCAATGCCATCACCACTCCTTTGTTACCATCACCATTAGATTATCAATACCATCACCATTAGAATTATCGCTGCCGCCACCACCACTGCATTGACTAATACCACCTTCCTCATCTCTACCATCATCACAAACACTAAGGCCATCACTCTCACCACCCTTACCACCACCATCAACCCCCTGTGGCCACCATCATCAATATTACCACCATCATCACCAATCATTCACTATCTCCACCATCTCCACCACAACTTCCATTACCAGCCCCACCAATACACCATGACCTCCGCCATCATCACCCACATCACTATCACATCACCACCCCCCACTCCCACCTCCAACAACACTACAATCAACATTGCCATCTCCATTCCATCACCGTGGAGTGCACAGATTTCTCCTGGAGTATCCGTATCCATTATTTCAGGTATCCTTGCAGAAATCCTATGGTTTGGTACAATTTCTATCCCCATACTGCATAAGGGAAACTAAAAAACATGCTAAAGTTTAAAGAATTGATCAGCTGACAACTAAAGCTGTCTCTGCTCTTTTAAGACCTGATCATGAGAGGGCAAGACAAGTCCACTGGAGGTGGGTGTTTGTCAAGGTCCTCAGCAAAGCCACAAAGTCCCCACTCCTCCAACTGCAATGTCTTTGAGGTCAAGGCCTCTGTTGTATTAACCCCTGGGTCCCCAGCATTGTGGGATGTGGCATAGAGCTGGTTCTAATAGATTTGTTGAATGAATGAATGAAGCCTGGAAACATTTAGACAGAAAGAGTCTTGAATTTCAGGCATGGCTCTGTCTCTGACACAGTGTTTGACCCGCTCTGGTATCAGTTTCCACACCTGGAAAATGAACAGCGCATAGAGATTAAGAGCAAGGACTTGGGAGCCAAGTGGTTCCAATCTCAACTCTGTCACTTAGTAGCTGTGTGATCCATGCCAGGTCACTTGAGCTCTCTGTGCCTCAGTTTTCTTACCTACAAAATGGAGCTACTAGTAACAGGTTGGTTAAGAGGACAAATTGAGTTAATAGGTGCAAAGCACTTAAAACTGTGTACATAGCACATAAGTGTTACATAAGGATTTGTTAAATCAACAGATATCCTTGAATGACACTCAGTGACCCTAGGCTGTTGGGATACCTCATCCGAGAAGCACCCTGAATGTTGGCCCTTTATAGCCCCCCACCCAGACCCCTGAGTGTTCACTGGTGCCCTGTCCTTGGCTATCTTAGCCATGAGTTCATTACTGACATGTTCTACCCGCCAGTGAAATCAAGGACATCCCCTGGGAGAGGAAACTACCCGCTTCCAAGCGGTGACCTGAAGGCTGGGTCTCTGACCCGGCTGACAGGGAGCTATTTTGGGGGCAGCCTGGAAGCTTCCAGGCAGCCAGGAATCCCATGAGTTTTGGGGGCAAGTCGGGGCTGGGCGGCTGCTTCCTTCTCTGAACTCAGGGCCCCACTGGATGCCGACTGCAGCTGCTCCTGTGCTGATAAAAAGAGAAATGGAGATTGGGAGGCAGGTGCAGCCACCTCCTGCGGGGGTCAGGGAAAGGAAGCAGGGGGAGGGGGGGAGTCCTTAATTAACTCAGACCCCGACTCCCCTCTGGAGCTCCCCTTAGGCAGGGGCGCCTTATCTTCTCAGCTCACCCAGATCTGCTGCTTCAGCGATTAGTGGGGGATTTTCTGGGGGTGGGAGATGGCAGTCGTGACTGGGAATGTCGGGTGAGCTGTTATTTTTAAGAGTGTTTTGCCAGAGAACTTAAACAGCCAGCCGGGGGGTGCTTCGGAGGGGAGGTTGAGGTCCGCTGTCAGGATCAGGCACCTCTCTCCCCACTGAGGCAGAAGGAGGGTAGGGGGTGGCCAGGGCCCCTCCCCTGCAGCGGGTGGGGTGTGCAGGGCTGGAGGGAGAGACAGGGTCCTATGGGGCCATGCAGAAGGGGGACCTCAGAGTAGGATAAGATCCTCAGTGGGCAGACACTCTGCTGGAGGGTTGGGTCCACTGCTGGTGAGACCCCCATTATTGTAGCATTCCTCTGGGTTCTGCTGGGCCTCTCCTACCTCTTTTTTCCCCCAGCTTTATTGAGATGTAATTGATATGTAACACTGTGTAAGTTTAAGGTGTAAAATAAATGTAGATATTGCAATGTTTGTCACAATAAGATTAGTTAGAACATCCTTACCTTACCGTCTTGCTGTTGTCCTATCTCCTCCTTTCAAATGTCATGGATCACCTCTTGGGAAGGCCCTGAATCCTTTTTGGCGTGAGGATTTGGCAGATCTGAGAGGCAGGGCAGCCGAGAGGTGTGCCTCTACGTCGCCAAAGTTGCCACCTACAGAGCTTATCCCACAGACCCCTGAATTGGGGGCTGGTCTGGACCCCCCAGAGCTTGTGGTCCAGCCCTAAGTCAGCATCCTGTGCTCTTGACATCGCGGCAGTCTTCAACTTGGCTATTAGAATCACCTGGGAAGCCTTTAAAATGTTCGAAGCCCAAGGCTTGGTCATTGATGCTTTTTTTTAGCGGTTCGCGGGCCTCTCACTGTTGTGGCCCCTCCCGTTGCGGAGCACAGGCTCCGGACGCGCAGAGAACCCGTGTCCCCTGCATTGGCAGGCGGACTCTCAACCACTGCGCCACCAGGGAAGCCCGTTGACGGTTTGTTTAACAGCTCCAGGTGAATCTAATACGTATCAATAGCAAGTGTTGCAAACTACTGCCTAGGGGTGATTGGCAGGTGCTGGGGGAGGTCCAACCGGGTATCTCGCCTCTGATTGGCTTCCTCCAAACCCCTCCCGATCACAGTTAGCATCATTTGTAATAATTGATAATAATGCGTAATTTTTACCAACTTAAATGTTTCTAGTATAAAATAAGAACATTCCTCTTTGTGCAGGATTTTCCAATTTATAACAAACTTTCTTATCTATGACATCATTGGACCCTCAAAACAACCCATAAAGGAGGTCTTGTTAAAACCATTTTTTTTTAAATTTAATTTTTGGCCGCGCCACACAGCTTGCAGGATCTTAATTCCCCGACCAGGGATCGAACCGGGGCCCCGGCAGTGAAAGCACAGAGTCCTAACCACTGCACTGCCAGGGAATTCCCTAAACCCATTTTGTAGATGGAGAAACTGAGGCCCAGAAAGGGGCAAGACTTTGTCTAAAGCCACAGGCAAGTCAGTGGCAGAACTGAGGTTGGGTCCTAGGTCTCCCGACTCTTAAGTCCAGTGCGTGGTCTAGATGCAATGCCAGTGGGCCCTCCTGCTGCCTTAATATTTGTCCATCCAGACGCAGCTACTGCTCGGACCGAGGCCCAGGCTGACCTCACCCAATGCCCAGTGGCAGGTGCTGTGTCCAGAGGCTGGATCCCCCATGGGTCCCACGCCCCTCCCTTGGCATTTCAGTTCAGCTGACTGACATGCAAATTAGTTTAATTATTTCTTCTTCTAAAATAAATTATATTTTGCAGTAGCTGCAATATGTTGTGTCAGGCAAAATTACATTCAATATTTTTAAACTAATTGATGCAGCCTTGAGGAAGGCTGATTGACAACCCAGAGCTGAGCAGGCCCGCAGTCTTAACCGATTCCTAAATTAAAATTAAACGTGCTTCAGCCCGGTGCTTCCTCTCTGAGCTGGCTCACCGTTAACCCGGGGAGGTGGCAGGTATAGCCCTGGGGGGCCGAGGGGCAGAGGAGGGTGGGCAATTCCTTGGGTGCCTTGGGAAGAGAGCAGGCTTGGGTGGGAGAGCTGCTGTGCTGTGTGGGCAGGCCCCTTAACCTTCTTTGGGCCTCAGCATCCCTTACGTATAACAGACGGGGGACTGAACCAGGCAATTTGAAACTGAGACTTCTGGTATTTCCTGACTATTACAGTTTGAGCGCCTCCTTTGTACAAAGAACACAACATTGAACAAGACCGACACGGCCTCTTGGTCTAGCGGCAGGGACAGATATCACTCTAGACTGTGATAAAAGTAGAGAGAAAAAAGTCCAGGACTGTGAGAGTATGAGGCAGGGGTGCCTACCCTGGTGGGGTGCAGGGATATTTGCCCTGGCGTAGGTGACCTTTAGGCTGAGATCCAACTAGGAAGTAATCAGATGAAGGGGATGGGAAGGAAAGTGTGCCCCAGGCAGTAGGAACAGCATGTGCAAAGGTCCTGGGGTGGGAGGGGAGGCTGTAGATAGTAAGATTCTGGATTCCTTCTAAGGAAGACCCCCACCTCCTAGCAGTTCCTAACCTGGGTGTCTGGACCAAACTGGACTTGGAGGGCTAGAGGCCAGTAGGAAGTGTAGGGGGGATGGGGCCTGGCCTGGTGACCCTGTTAGGGAACTCCTAGGGATATGCTCCTGCCAGGACACCAGCAAACACATATTGAGCACCTGCCATGGGCCAGGGTCTGTGCTGCCTCATTTCATCCTGTCCACCGTCGTGGGAGGTAGGGATTTGAATTATTGCCGTTTTGCTGATGAGGAAACTGGCTCAGAGAGGCTAAAGAACTTGCCCGAAGTCTCACAGGGAACCATCAATGGAACCTGGGTCTGGGTCCAAAAGGGGAGTTTTAACCATCCAATGGTACTGCCTTTCTGACCATCTTCAGCTGCCAGAATCCGACTTGCCTCAAGGCCCCAAACAAGTGTCTCTGCCTGCTCCAGGAAGCTTTCCTTGACTGCCCTAGTCCTGGGAAATCAGACTATAAGCCCAAGACCTACATGCCCGTAAGGCCCTTGTGATCTTCCTCCCTGGCCTCGTCCCTCACCTGGCTCTCCCCTTCCCTCTGCTCCAGGTTTCCTCCTTTCCCTCCTTCAGATCTTTGCCCAGATGTCTTCCCAGAGAGACCTCCCCTGATGACCTTATTTAAATTTGTTCCTTGTCATCCCACCAGCTACCCACTTCCCTGCTCTACTTTTCTCCACAGCACTTATCCAACACCCGCTATATTTTTACTCACTTAACTTGCCCATCATCTATCTCCCTCACCAGAAAGTAAGCAGAATTTTGGTCTCTTGTGTTTGCTGCTGTATCCACAGCCCCTCTGTGCATGGCACACAGTAGGTACTTAAAGATTTAGCGAATGAATGGATTTCACTGTCTGTGGCACCCCTGACTATGCTGGGATGCTGTGGAGGTGACGACAGGGAGAGACTGAGACCTCTGGATGGACTAATTCTGTGAGGGTTTCACGCTCCCCCCGCCCAGATCCCACCATCTAGGGAGCAGTCAAGCTGTGTGACCCTCTTCCTGCCTCTCTCTCTGGACCAAGCTTTTCTCATTTGTGAAACAAATGGAGCTGGACTCTGAAGTTCTCCTTGGCTGTCACAGAGAGAGAGAGAAGTGGGGTCACAAGAGCAGGAGTGGGAAGGAGAGTGAGAAGTGGGGAGAGGGGGGAGGAAGGGGGGCAGAGAGGTGGGGGGCAGCTGGAAGGTACCTCCTTGCAGTGGTGCAAGGGTGGGAGGACCAGAGCCTGGACCCTCTTCTCCACCGTCCCCTCAGCGCCTCCCTCCTCTCGAGGGAATTAAATTGCATCCAAACACCAGGCTCTGATTAGCGCTGGCCAGCTGGGCAGGAAGATTTATCATCCCAATTACGAGCTGGCCAAGACAGGCAGGACGTCGAGGGGGGCTGGGTGAGCAGGTGGGAGTGTGCCCGGCGGAGGGGGGTGTCAGGGCTGCCAGAGGCGGTCGCCTTGCACTCCCTGCCCCGTGCCCACTCACCTCCATTGGGAGCATGAGGTTAGGGTGCCCTTCTCTGTTTCTTTGATTATCTGTTTGGCGTCCAAGTGGAGATTGGAGGTTTGACCTTATTGGGGTGGGGATGTTTGGTCCTCCGTAGGGTGCTGGAGGACTTCTGGGTAAAACAGGGGCCCTGGCATTGGGGGGTGGGGTGAGAGAAAGTTTTCCTCCCTAGGGCTAGGCTGGTCCTGATACTCTGGGCTGTCTTATGAGACTCCATGGACATCACAAAAATCTTTGTTCCTGGTGGCATCTGTTAAGTACACAGGTGGCACAGGATCCCGGGAGTTACCCAATCCAAGAGGAACCCAGGCCTCATTTCCACACTTCTGGTGACGGGGAGCTCACTGCCTTACGAAGCAAGCCCTTCCGTGCAGGGCTGTGCCAGGCCTCTTCCCCAGATGGCACCACAGTCAGCCTCCCTGGTACTTCCTTCTGCCCGTCCCCACCCTGCCCTGTACCCTCAGCACATGTCCAAGCCCGAGTCTTCCCGACAGCCTCCCGTCTGTTGCCTGCTCCAGGCTGCCCCCATCCCGTCCACCCTCCCCCAGCAGCCCGAGTGACTGCTGCGGACTGCACAGCTGACCATCTTCCTCTTCTGCTCTAAAACCTGCACTGGCTCCCTGTCGTCTCCAGGAGATGCCCGGCTGCTCACAGAACATCCGGGGTCCTTCCTGTAGAGGCCCAGTGAGCTTCCGCACACTCACCTCACCCCACCTACTCCAGCCATTCTCTGGCTCCAGCCTCTGGCCACGCCCAGTCTCTCCATTCTCAGAATGGACAGGGGTCTTTCTGCCAGCCTAGCCTCCAGGCCTGAGCATGTGGGGCTCTTTCTGCTGGGAGCTCCCAAACCCCCTTTCCTTAGCCTTTGAGACCCAACTCAAATGTCCCCTCCTCTGGGGAAGTCTCTTGCCTTCTCCTGTAGGGAGGCAAGTCCCTGGCTATACCTCCTGAATGCCCACCTCCCCCTTCCTTGCACTCTGCGTTGCCACTGACAGTTGATGTGTCTCTCTGCCCACCTGTGAACTCCTGAGGTCAGTGGCCAAGACTTTTTATCACCAGATCCCAGTGCCCAGAGCAGGTGGGTGACAAGAGGCCCTCAGCAGACACTTTATATAAAGCATTCAGCACAATATCTGGTATATTGTGAGCTTCAAATAAATAGAAGCCACTGTTATTAATAGTTAACAATACAGTTATTATCCTTATAGCTATCCAATACGGTACCATTTAATAGATGAGAAAACTAAGGCAAGAAGAGGGGAAACAACTGCCCAAACTCACAGCCGGGAGCCATGCCACTAGAACCAGTTTTTCTCCATCATGTCGCCCTGCCTTCCTAACTGGGTGGGCAAGCCCATCTATCTATCCATTCGGGAAATGTTTATACACAGCTTCTAAGTGCCAGGCCCGGTGTGAATGCTACAGATACACATGGGACCCTGCCCTCATGGAAGGTACCGTTTCCTGGGGAAGAGAGATGAACAAAGCACGCACACAAATGCATATATAAATCATAAAGTGTGCTTTGCGGTATAAGGAAAAAATCAGGGGGCTGTAAAACCGTGACTTGGCCTGGGGTGACCCAGATGGGGAAGCTCTAGCTAATCTGCTTAACTCTTTGCGGTCCGGGGCGGCTAGAGACCACCCCTCCGGACCAGCTTAGGGCCTGGAAGAGGGGGCCGGATGCAGCCCCCCGGCACCGGCCACTCCAGCACTGGTTTTCCAAGTCTCCCCCTCCACCCCGCCATCTCTTTGAAGACTGTCCCTTTACAACTGCCCTTTCCACTGAAGGATTCAGACACAAATTGTACTTTAAATTCAATAACGGTCATTAATATTTCATGATTACAAAACGTTAAAGATAATGTCAGTGGAAGGAGCGTCTGCATGGGCAGAATGGATGACTCAGAAGTTTGGGGCGGGGGGAGCGGGCATACTAAGTGGTTCGGGAGTCTTTGAGGTAATCCGGTGTGACAGGTGGCGGCTCCCGGCTGAGCGCTGCATCCTCCGAGGTGCTGGCAAAGCTCAGCGGCTGTGTATAAATATTTTCCCTCTGATTCTTGTCACCTCGTGTTTGTTACACCCAGAGCAGGCGGGGCACCGTGACCCCACCACCATCCCCCGTTTCTGAGGAAGCCAAAGGGATGCTTCAGCAGGAAGACACGGGTGTTGCACTTGGGGGACCGGCTGGCTGCTGGGAGCCCTGGCCCTGCGTGGACTCGCTCTGTGACTCCGGGCCATCGCTGTTCCTTCCCGAGCCTCTATTTCCTTGGCTGTAAAGTGGGGATAATAATTTGTCCTTGTCTCACAGAGATGGCAAGAAGCCGGAGTGGGTGGATTCTTTGCAACACTCCTGGCTTCATGCCTGGTACCAAAGACATATGACTTGAGGGGCATCTGGGTGACAGCGGGCTGTGCAGTCTGACAGGCTTGCGCTGGGAATTTGGACAAATGACTTCACCTCTCTTAGTTTCCTCATCCACGCACTGGGGATAACGGCAGAATCAACACCTGATAGGTGGCAAGATTCAACGAGCACAGCATTGTAAAGTGCCTGGCACAGAGCTGGTGCTGAAGCCGAGTGCACAGAGTCGAGATCGATAGATACCATGAACTGAGAGCTAAGTACTAGGCTAAGTCCTTTCCATGTATTATCCTAGTTAATCCTCCCACCAGCACTGTGAAGTGGGAATCATTCATTTTCCCATTGATTAATATCCTCGGTGAGGGTTGGGCAGGGGTTGTGAATTGCAGCTCAGAGGGGAGTGATCTCTAGCCCAGCGACCAGTCCCTTCCTTGCAGAGACTCATCTCCTTCCCCAGCTCAGTTGCTGGGGAGGGTTGGGGGTTGGGGTGGGGTCCCGAGAGCAGAGTACCAGGGAAAGGGAGGCCACGTAGCAAAGCTGCAGAGGAAACCAGGAACACTTGGTGCAAATCCCAGTTCTGCCACCGCACGTCCTTGGACAAATCTCCTAATGATCTGAGCCTCGATTTTCCCATCGGTAAAATGGGTGCGGCTCTGTAACAGATCATGATCAATAAAGTACGTGCTAGGAAGCATGGAGCTCAGTAGCTATTAGGTAAACATTGTAAAATGTTTGTGGGGGAGAGTCCCCCGGACACGCTCTCTCCTGTGAAACGGCAGCACTGCAGACTTCGTATGTGGCTCTAGCTGCTTTCTGAAAGAGACTCATTGGGTAGAAGCACAATGCTTAACCCCAGAACGGGCTTGCTAGTGGTGGGCCTTTGGGCGGTGTGACAGCTGGTAGAGGAGATGTATCTGTGGGTAGGGAGAGGAGGCATCTCTGCCCAGCAGCTGGGCCAGTCCCCATGGTTGCCCAAGGGGCAGGTTCGGGGAGGTAAGGAGGGCGAGCTGTCTTCCTTCCAGTCCAGCCACCACTTCCTCTCCAGCCACCTTTGTTATCTCCCTTTCATGCGGTGGAGAAGTGGATTAAAAGGCTCGGGAGCAGCAGGCACTGAGGTTTGAGCCAGCATTGTATTTTCTTTTAAACCGAAGTTGAAAGAGACAAGGGAACTTCAGCCTAGGGACTTCCTTGTCTGGAATGGGCTAGTGGCGCCTGGGAAGTGGGAGGCACCAGCAGGCGGAGGAGGAGGGAGGCCACCAGGAGGCCTCGAAGTGGCAGGAGGGGCCTGGGGCTGAGGGGAGTTTGAACGGCGCCCACCCCACCCAAGGCTCAGAGACTCTGAGTATTCCTGTTGTCACCACTGCTTCCTGGAGGCTTTGCTGGCTCCTGAGACCTGGCGAGCTGACAGGGTGGGGGAGCTTGCAGAGCAGGTCCAGGCAGGGGCAGTGGCAGTGTTGCTGTGGTTGTGGAGGAGGCCTAGAACTGCCCTGTCCCCACTCCTGGGTGGCGTGACCCTCCATGCTCTTAGCTCCTCCTCCACGGCCTGACTTGTCTGGCCCCCATGTCCCAGGGCCCCCTCTTTCTCTCTCAGCTCACACTCCTCCCCAGCTGTGCCAAATTGCATGTCTCTCTCTCTCTCTCTCTCTCTCACACACACACACACACACACACACACACTTCCAGAAACTCAGGCCAAGCACCTTGGAGTCATCCTTTGACCCCTCTCTATCTCTCCTCTGTACCATCCCATCAGCAGGTCCTGCGGGCTCTGTCTTCAGTCTGTTTCCCAAAGCTGACCACGTCTCACCATTAACATGGCTAATCATCCTGGGCCAGGCCACTGTCTCATCTTCTGGGCACTGTCGCATGTAACTTCTGGCTGAGCCCCTGTTCCCCCTCCACGCCCCCGCCCCCGCCTCGGAGCTCCTGGTCTATTCGCAATGCAGCAGCCAGAGGTATCATGTCAGGCAACCTCCCTCCTCTACTCAACACCCCCCCAGTGACTCCCACCTCATTTGGAGTCAAGTCCAAAAACCTTGCAATGGCTGACCACTTTGCCCCTCACCAACCACACTGTCCTTGCTGTTCCTCCAACGCTAGGCAAACTACTACCTCAGGCCCTTTGCACTGGCTGTTCCCTTTCCTTGGAACACTCTTCCCTCTGACGGCGGCAGAGCTCAGAGGGAGCTTACTGAGCTCTCTGTTGAAATGTCTCCTTTTCAGAGAGCCCTTCCCCTAAGAGAAACAATCCCCTCCCGATCCCCTTCCTCTACTTCCTTCTTTCTCAGTTTCTTGTTAGCACTTAGCACTTAGCATCAGCTGACATGCGTACGCCCTCTCAGTTTGTTGATGGTCTAACTCTACCCCATGGAGAAAGGAGTTCTTCTATCTTGTTCAGGGCTGTATCCCCAGCCTCTAAAAAAGGGATTGGTGTGTAGTAGGTGCTCAATAAATGCTGAGGTAAGAAAGCCAGACCCAAGACTGGCCCTCATTTTTTGGCTTGGGAGCCTTCCCAGATCTTTGTTCCTGCGGGTCAGCTTTTGCTGACCACTCCCCCACCCTAGCTTTGCCCAGTTTCTTACTCTTTGCCCCGCCCCCAGCCGTTGGCCCCTCCTCCCTGGGCTTTGCCCCGCCCCAGCTCCAGCCCTCAGCCATCGCCCCTCCCTCCCATATTCGCCACGCCCCCTGGCTCACCCGCCTCCATGGCCAGCACAGTGATGTTGTGCCAGCCGGCAGTCTCTCGGTCCAGCCCCTTGCCGGTTACGATGGCGCCCGTGTCCGCATCGATATCAAAAATCTGGTCCAAATCTGAGTCACGGTCAATGGCGTACCTGAGGGAGGCAGGGCGGGGCTGATTGAAGGTGGCCTGGCGCCAGCGGAGCCTGTGCCCATGTCCCTCCACCCTACCCGCAAAGAGGAACCACCTGCCTGGGAGACACAAGAAGCAGAGGAGTGGAAATGGATCTGAGTTTGCATCTCAGCTGCACTGGGTACCTGCCATGTGTCCATGGGCAACCCTCAAGCTTTCTGAGCCTCAGTTTCCTCAGCTGGGTAATGGGGCTAATGATTTGCGTCCCACGGTCGTTGTGAGGGCTGGAAGAAGGCAAAGGGCCCAGCATAGAGTTAGCACCCGCGGGATATTTGATTCTTATCTTTCCGTAAGAGGTGACCCTAGAGTTGGGCTTGAGAAAGGGACAGGACGGCATTCCAGGCAGGGGGAACAGAAGCTGCAAAGGGCGGTGAGAATTACTTAGGGAATGGCTTATGGTGCAAAAACGGCCAGAACTGGGAAGTGGGGAGGAGGAGGCATCAGAACAGGCAGAGTGCAGAATTCAGGGGGCTGAGCGTCCTGGGGCGCCAAGGGGGGTTTTGAGCAGGAGAGAGTGGGTTGACTCTGTCGCTCTGAGGCTCTCCGGAGGCCCCAGACAGGGCACACGGGCTGAGCGGAGGCGGCGGGAAGGGATCTGGGGGGATGGCCGCCGGCCCCTCCCCGCCAGCTTAGCATGCCTGTGCTAATCTGCGGCTTTTTCGTTTCCGCGTGAAAAAGCCCTTTGTTCCGCCTTCTTCCCCGGCCTTTGTGCGGCTACTCCAGGCCTGAAAGGCCCGTGTCCAACACATGTCTCGGAAGGCGGCGGCCCAGAGAGGCCCCGCCAGCTCTCTCCGCCGCTTCCCGGCGCTGATAACGCGGGAGGGGGCGCCGCCAGGCTGCACGGCCGACGAAGGCCCCTAATGCCTAGCAAGGGCTCTTTGTGAAGCGGGGACAAAGGAGCGTGGTGGGGTGGGGCTCCGCCCCAGCGGGGCGCCCCTCCCACTTCCACCGGCAGAAGGAAAGGGGCCCTTCCCCCATCTTCCAGAGCGGGGAAACTGAGGATACCAGAAACACCCTCTGTGGGAACCCAAAGCCCTGAGATGACCCTTCAGTGGGGCCTTGGCTGCATTACCAAACCTCTCTGGGCCTCAGTTTCCTCATCTGTTGAATGGGGATAATGATGTCCAGTGGGACTGCACAGATCTGGGAGCAGCTGGAGCTGGCTTTGAATCCTCTGCTTCTTATTCCACCTGTGTGACCTTGGACAAGTCACTGGACCTCTTTGGCCTCTGTTTGGTTGTCTGGAAAATAGGGTGATTCATACTCACCTCACACTGGTGTGGGTTAGAGGAGGTAATTCATGGAACTGGGCAGAGGTGACAGCCCTTATTTTCATATTCACTGTTGTAGTGGAAGTGGAGGCTCGTGTCAAACTGAAAAGGCCTGGGCACGTGGGTGTAGTGGGCATCTCCTGAGTCCCTAGTTTATTGCCCCTTCCTGTCCCTAAGCTGCTAAGCCTATATTCTCCTTGGCCCTGATCAGCCTGGGTCCTCCTGACCTGGGTGAAAGTGTGTGGGGAGGTTCAGATCCAAGATGACAATTCCTCTCACCGGTATAGCTCCTAGCTGTTTGTAGCTTACTTTTCCTCCAGCCATCCCTCCCTTCGTTCCTTTACGCCTAAACATTAACTGAGTGCCTTCTCTGTGCTGCTATGTGCTAAGCCCTGGGGATAAAATGGCAAACAAGACAGACAATGTCCATCCCTGCCTGGCATCTTGTGAGGCTGATGTGATCTCACCCCATTTTGCAGATGGAGACACTGAGGCTCAGAGAGGAAACTTGCCAAGCTTAGGGCTGCCAAGTACGGTTGTGCAGGTTGTGCCCTGCACAGAGTTAACAGGCGGAAGAGGGGGGTGGGGGTGAAGTCCAGCCAGTGTTCTGCTTGCCCAGCCATGTGTCCTAGCCCAGGGAGCATCTTCTCAAAAGGCGACGTTTTTCTTATTTACGAAAGGTGCCATATGGGCTAGTGATAACCCCGCCCAAGGTTGCACAGGGACTGTCACAGAATTGGAATCTGTACCCCAATATGGGCCTCTACACCCAGAGTTCTTTCTAGCGCACTGAACCATCCAAAGTGGCAATGCATGGAGTCTCAGGTTGCCTTTGCCCCGAGCCTGGCCTGTCGGATGTTTGGGTCCAAAGGAGGTAGAACCAGACTCTGAGTAGCGTCAGCTCAGCTGGAAGGAACGTGGAGACCTCCTCCTGATTTTACAGGTGGGAGAAGTGAGTCCAGGAGAGAGCCAGGGGCATGACCTTGCCTTGGGCTCCTGATCACCTGGTCAGGGCTGGGCGTGAGGCCGGGCTGGTGGGAGGATGCCCACCGCCTTCTTGTTTCTCCTCCCCTCTCGGCTCAGACCTGTTTACTCTCTTCTCCCTCCTCCTCCCAGTTCTTTTTTGTTCCCTCCTGGAGGGGAAGGGGGGCTGGAATCTAAGTGGAGGCAGCTGTTCCCAAGGCCATGGGGCAGGAGCCGCGGGGAGCCTCCGTTAACCAGCTAAAGACTTGGGGCTGCAGGTCAGTGTGGCCGCTGAGCCCAGGTGGCTTTGTTCCAGCTCAGGGAGCCAGCGAGTGAATGGGAGGGAGGGGCGGAGGGCGTGGTGTGTGGCAAGGAGTGTGGCCTGGCAGATGTGGGGGGCAGCAGGGGACGCTCGTGTACCCCTCACGTGTAGGTGCAAGAGTTGTGTGTCTGTGTTGTGGGTGGAAACTGGTGTGTGACGCTGTGTTGCAGTTGGAAGGTACAAGAGGCAGCCGCTCAGCCCTGGGTCTGGATCCACGATGTCCCCGGACAAGTCACTGCATCTTTGAGCCTTAATTTTCAGCAAAATGGAACCGATTTTACTCCCACCTTGCAACTGGTTGGGAGGATTAAGTGCCTAGCTAGGGGACAGGTGCCTAGTTGGGTTCCAGGAAAATGACTCCCGGAGTGAGAACTACTGTTATTCTAATGAGCATTCCGAAATGTCTGGTAAGGGGGACACAGATGACCCTTCAACCCAGTGTGTGGTCTGTGTGCCTGGGGGTGGGAGGCACCATGTATGGACATGGCAGCATTGCCAGCGGTCTGAGAAGGACAGGAGGCATCTGTGGTCTAGGTTCTGCTCAGTTCTCACTGCCCTACTTCTCATTTGGTCAGCCAGGATCTGAAGGGCAGGAAGGGGAACAGCAGCTGGTGTGGGTGGAAGAGTACAGCGACAGAGTGTGGGTATGTGTCTGCTAGTGTGTGTGTGCGTGTGCACACATGCAAAGAAAGCCTGGGAATGACGGTCAAGAGTGCGGATCTGGTGGCCATCTGGCTAGGTTTGAAACCTAACTGTGTGACCCTAAGCAAGTCACTTAACCTCTCTGGTCTTTGGTTCCCTCTTAGAAATGGCGCTAATAATAACACCTACCTCACAGGGTGGTTGTGAGGATTAGACAAGTACTACCAATAATACACTTTTAACAGCGCTGGGCACCTAGCACATAACGTATGGATTAGCTCTTATTTTTATTTGCTCAGCAAGACTTTGTGACAGGCCTGTATAAGGGCTTCACATGCACGAGCTCCTCCAGTCCTTGCAGATAACAGTCATCACTGCCGCTGCCGTTTTACACATGAGGAAGCTGAGGCTCAGAGAAGCCAGGTGCCTCGCCCTGGGTCAAACGGGCTGGTTAGTGGCAGAGCCAAGTTCCCAAGCCACGTCTGTCTGTCCAGATTCCCAGATCTAACTAAGGGCACCCTCCTGAGGACCAGCCAGGTATACCTGCGGGTGCTCCCACACCCTGGGCACAGCACAAAACGCTGCTGCTGTCAAGGTCAGGGTGAGAGAAGTGGGGAGGGTATTCTTCCTGCCTTGAGTGCATGTGGGTTTTCTCCACATAAATATGTGTATAGATAGCTCACACAGGCACGATAGATATGAAAGTCTGCAGATTCATGTGTGTCCAGGCTGCCCGGTGCTCCTGTGTCCAGGCTCGTGTACATGCAGCAGGCTGAATGATGCGGCCCCCACCTGAGCTACTAGTGGGGGAAACTCTTCAGATGCAAAAGGGGCTGCTCCCCTGACCCAGGGATTCTTCTCTGCTCACCCCATTCTGTCTTCGACTCTTTCCCCTCCCCCTAACCCTTTTAAAGCACACACTCAAAGCCTGCACATGACACCTAGAAATTTGTGTGTGGTTAGTTCTGGTTGCAGAATGAAGGGGAGAAACAGTTGTCCAGAGCACCGAGAAAAATGGTAATGTTCATTTCCTGAGGACCTATTATGTACCAAACACTTAATCCTCCCTCTAATCCCGGTACCACCGAGCGTAGAACCTGGTCCATGATAGACATTTAGTACCTATTTTTTTGAATAAATGAATGAGGCAAGAACTACCATGACACCCATTTTAGAGATGGGAAAACTGAGGCTTGGAGTGGGTGCAGTGATTTTCCCACAATTCTACAACTGAGCTAGGATTCATGATTCTAAAGTGCATGTACTTTCTGCTGCACCCCACTGTGGACTGCTGGGAGGAAATGAAGTGTTTACTCTCTCTCTGGTCCAGTGTGGGCTTTCCTGTTTTTGGCATTCAAGCAAGACTCACGAGGGGGCTGGGGCTGGTAGGGCTGGGGCTGGGCTGATAAACAGCCGGTCTATCTGCAAGGCTGCCTAATCCAGGCATGGGCCCATCTGAGCCCTCTCCTCCTCCTCTCAAAAGCCTTCCAAGACTTCCCACTGCCTAGGGATAAAGTCCCACACCTTCATCTGACATTCAAGGCCCTTCACAGCTTGTCCCCAAGTGCCCCCCATGACCTCATCTCCAGCCCACCCCCCTCACGTGAGCTCATCCAGCTGACCTCCCTGCCCCTGAACTTAACCTCCTGGCTCCATGATTCTGTTCCTGCCATCAGGCCCTCACTATCACTCCACCCTGGAGTGCTGTCCTCCCATTCCAACCTCGTCCTCTTCATCCTTGCTCGGGGGCCATCCCTCCTTGATGCCCAGAGTCCTTGCCCCTGCTTGGAGCTCCTTAGTCCTTAGCCCCTGCCTCAGCCCACTCAGGCTTACATCTGTCACTAGATTCACTCACACGGGGCCCCAGCCTTCCCATCGCCCCCATCTGACTCTCTGGGCCTCACGCACAGGGAAGGGCACAGTGTAAGGTTGGAAATAGTTCTAACTAAAAAGAGAGTCAGAAGCAGGAGTGAAATGGCAGGAGGCTGGACTCAAGAAGCGGACAATCATGGGTTAAATCTCATTCCTTCCCCTTTCAGGCCGAGTGACACTGGGAGACTCCCTTCTCCTCTCAGACCCTCAGTTCCTTCATCTGTAGAATGAGTTAACTACATCCTGAGGGCCAAACGCCACAGTATGAGGCATCTTCCACTCTCTCCAGTGCAGCGACTCAGAAAAACCACTCTGTACATCTGTATTTCTGTATTTCCAAGGTGCCTACTATGCTAGGCAAAATCTCCCAGGATACCACTTCATTTCCAGGAATGCACTAAGCTTGTTCCTGCCTCTGGACCTTTGCACTTGCTGTTCCTTCTACCTGGACAGCGCTTCCACACATCTTTGTTTGGGTGGCTCTCTCTTGATCATTCTGATGTGAACACATTTGCCAGCTCCTTGACAACTTAAGCCAAAGTAGCCCCCTGTGGCCCCAATCCTCCTTATCCCATTACATAGTAGTTTATTTTCTTCATAGCTCTTATCAGCAATGATCCCTTTTAACCATTTGTTGATGTGTCTCAACAGCTACTTGTTGACTGTCTGCCCCCCCCAACGGCCCGCAAACTCCATGAGGGGAGGGACTGGGTCTTATCACCGTTTCCCCATTTCCTGGGTCAGTGGCTGACATGACATGACTCAATGCGTAGGTGCTGAGTCTAGGGCCTTTGGAACTGGGGGAGCTGGAATATAAGCTGGGCTCTGGGCCGCACACGCGGCCTGTGAGGACCGCTTCTCTGGCCTCCCATTTCCACGCCTGTCCCCTATGGACTGGGCGCTCCTCTCCAGCTCTGCCCGTGGCTGAGTCATCTCAGGCCTGGCTCAGGGCTGGGCATGGAGGAGGAGTTGGGTAAATGTTTGTCGTATGAAATTGGACCTGTCTCAAGCTCCTCACCGCCTCCATATCTGAGGGGCCCCAGGGAAGAGGCAGCAAAGAGAGATGAAAAGAGGTGAGAGCAGGTTTCCAAGTTGGCCCTTTCAGTGCAGATAAAAGCGGGGGGTGGGGGGAGGGAAGTCAACGGAGAGTGGGAGGGAGAGGACTGAGAGGGGGTGTGGAGAGCTGTACTGGAGAGGGGGGGGCCAGGCAGACTGAAGCAGGGACCTGGGAGGCAAGGATGAGGCTCCTACTGCAGGTTCTTAACTCCTCCCCTCCCTGGGCCTGAGTTTCCTGCCAAACATGGGTGATAATGCCCTCCTGGGAGAGGTCTGGGCTGAGCCCAAGGCTGATGGGGATGTTTAAAGACTGTACCTACCAGTAGCAGGGATGGAAGGGCGGTGGAGGAGTTCAGAGGCAGTGGAGGGCAGTTTTGGCCTTGAGAAGGGTGGAGGCAGCCCAGGAGGCATTCTGGACCTCTGGACCAGTCTGAGCCCCTTGGCCTACCTTTGAGGCCCGTCAGACCTCTCTCACTAGCTCATCTCCCTCCGCCTCCTGTAGCTATCACAGTCTACTCTTTTCCAGGCACACCTACCACTCCCCTGCCTCCATACGCCTGCACCCGGGAATGGCCTTCTCTTCATAGTTGTACCTGACCAGGCTCAGGTATCCAGCTTAGTTCAATTCCTCCCTCCTTCAAGAAGTCTTTCTAGACCCCTGAGGGTAGCTCCTAGTCTGGAAGTGCATGAGTAATTAAGCAGGATGGCATCTTTGTGTCCTCACCTCGGGTTGCCATGTAAGGTTGCACAGCCTGCACACTGTACAAATCTGAGCCGTTCACACGGATGATGGTGGGAATGTCACGCATCTGGAGTTATGTGATGCAGAGATCCTCAAAGTAACTTCCCTTCCCTCTTTCTCCAATGCTCAGCACAGAGCTAGGCACACAGTTGCCTGAGGGATCATTCACTGACTATATAACAGGGGTTTTAGGGAAAAAGCAGGAAGCTACAGGCTCTTTTTCCCATCCATCCAACAATGGCCATCCGCCCCACCCCGACCTTCTCCTCTGGATCACTTTCTATCTGACATTCTTCCAACCTGGGCCACAGTCAGGGACTCCCTAACCGCTGCAGCTCTCAAACCCTTCCTGGGACACTGATAGTGCCGCAGCATCCCCTCCCCTCCACCCACCTGCCCCGCTCACTGCTCTGCCTCTCTCTCTGTGTTTGATTCTATTTCTTCCCCTTTCTGGCTTTCTCTCCAAGTCTCCTCTCTCTGTTCCTACAGTGCCAGGTAGGTCCCTCTGTCCTTTAGTTACTCCTGCCCTCTTTCCACCGGCTCTCCTCCTTCTCTGGTCACTTCCTCTCATTGTTGGTCTCGCTACCCCTCCATGAGTCTCTCTCTTTTCTCAGTCTTTCTCTGATTTTACATGTCATTCATTCACCATGCGTCAGGGAGTGTCCACCGAGCACTAGGCAGTGGGTGAGGCGCTGAGGATACAGCCGTGAACACAGACATGCATCCCTACCCTCCTGGTGTTTATCTTTTGGGGGGGTACAAACGAAGTCATCAGGAAAAGGGATACGAAGTGTGGGGACAGGTTGGGGTGGGGTTGACATTTTAGAAAGAGTGGTTGGGGAAGGTTGCACTGAGAAGCTGATGCTTGAGGAAAGTCCTGGAGGAAGTGAAAGGACCAACCATGGGGATATTAAGGGGGAGAACATTCCAAGCAAAGCGATCAGGAGCTGCAAAGGCCCCGGGGTAGAGGCGGGCTGGGTGTATCTGCGGAGCTGGGCGGAGGCCAGTGTGGCTGAGCAGAGTGAACCAGGGAAGGAGGGTCGTGGGAGGTGATGTCTGAGAGGTTACAGTGAGGCCACACCGCATAGGGTCTGGGGGGCACTGTGAGGGTCTGGGCTTTTATCCTGAGCCCAAGAGGTGCCTTTGGAGGGCTTTGAGCAGAGGAGGGCCACGCTCTGATTTACATTTGGGTGGGATCAGTCTAGCTCCTGTGCCCATTCTAGACTGAAGAGGTGTGAGGACACAGGCAGGGAGTCCAGCGAGGAGGCGGTAATCCAGGCAGGAGAAAGAGGTGGCTTGGACCAGGGTGGCAGCAGCGGAGGAGGTGAGAAAGGGTCTGATTCTGCTGATGATTTTAAAGCAGGGATGACAGGGGCTGCTGATGGACTGGAGGGAGGTGTGAGAGAAAAACAGAGCTCGAGGATGGTTTTCAACATTTTTGACCTGAAAAGCTGAAAGGATGAAATTATCTTTTTTTTTTTTGTGGAGGACTGAGGTTGAGCCCAGGTCACTGTGTTGTGTCTGTCACACCTGGTTCTCTCCTTATCCTGGGTCCCTTGTCTCTCTGCGACTGTTCTCTAACCTGTTTCCTTTGTCTCCTTGGCTCCCGGCCTGTTTCTCTCCATCTCTGTGTCCATCTCTCTCTCTCCCCTCCCCCCACACCATCTTTTCCCCCTCCCCTCCCCGCCCTGCCCCCTCCCCCTCTGCCCGCCGTCTGTCCGAGGGCGCTGACGGGGTAGCAGGCAGCAGGCGTCGGCCCCGGGCGGGGGTCTCACCGGACGGGCCGGTTGGCGGCGTCGGGGTCCCGCGCCGTCACCACGACGACCAGGGAGCCCACCTGCGCGTCCTCCTGTACCTCCAGGAGGCCGAAGGGCTGCTGGAACTCGGGGGGCTCGTCCACGTCGGTCACGGCCACACGCACGATCGCCTGGTCGCGGAACGTGCCCAGGTCAGCGAAGCGGGGGTCCACGAACTTGTTGAGCGCCTCCAGGACCACGGTGTGCACGGGCTGGGACTCGAAGTCCAGGCGCTGGTGGGGAGGAAGCAGAGGGCCGGTGAGTGGGTTGGGGTCTGCTCAACACCTCCGGGCGGACAGATCCTAAGTCAGGGGGGATGGGCCCCGAGAGGGCGGAGCTGGCCCAAGGTGACAGCTGACTCAGCAGGGCCTCCGGAGTATCAGGCTACACCACGGAACCGGCTGTCCAAGACCCAGACCAACCCTCTCTGGTTACAAGTGGAGAAAGTAAGGCCCTGCTGGGGACAGTCTTGTCCAGGGACACAGGGTCAAGTACTGATACCCAGACTTCCCGCTACAGAGCACAGTAGGTTGGGGCATTAATTTATTAACTTACAAAGCGCTATGTGCCTGTGTTCTAAACATAGTGGCTCATCTATTTTACAACATCCCAAAGAGGCTTGTATTATTATTATCACATTTTACACACAAGGAAATCGAGGCCCAGAAGGCTCTGTAACTTGCCCAAGGTCGGATCCCAAGCCCCAGGCCCATGAGAGGAAAGGTACTGGATCCGCGGCTGACTGGCTCTGTGTCTGCCGGCAGTCTGTTTGGCCTTCTGGGCCTCAGGTGGGAGGGTTAAATGACACGTTCCTGGTATATACTGGTGGCAGCTGCTAACGTGAGTCGAGCCTGATAAGCCTGGCTGCCTTAGAGCTTTCCTCCGAGATCTGGCTAAAGCCATGCTGAGCCCTGCTTCTCATCAGAGAGTGCTGGTGGGTGACCCTCTGATGGACAAGCTCCATGGCTGTATGGGTGCTGGCCTCCTAAGGACAATGCCTTAGAGCAAAGAGAAATGGCACTGGTGGAACCACAGGCACCTCCGTTACACGGTGGGGGAGCTATCTGAGCAGCAGGGGCCACCTTCCTGGAGATCTGCCCTGTGTGTAGGGACCGTCCTTTCCTCTCAGAACCTCCCATCCCCCGCCCCCTTCTCCAGCAGCGAAAAAAAAAAAAAAAAAAAAAAAGAAGGGCTACCTCCTGCCTCCTTCCTCCATCCTGTTGCCTGGGAAATCAGGATGCAGGGAGGCAGGCGCGGGCCTGGTCTGGGAGTGAGCGATGGGCTCTGGAGCTAGGTCATCCATCAGGCGGGGGCTCTGCTCCCTGAGCCAGCACTGACTCCACAGAGGCACCTCGGGCGCCACTGCTGGAGCAGGCGGGAGGGGAGCCCAAGAGCCAGGGAGGACAGGGGGGCAGGATAGAGGCAGCACTGTGGATGAGAGCAAATGCTGTGCTGGGGTCCCCAGGCTGGGCTTGGGGCCTGATTCTGTTGCTGTGTGATGCTGGGCTTCTCTGGGCCTCCAGTTCCCCATCTGTGAAATGGGCTCATCTTACAGTGAGGACAAATGGAGGTCAGAAGACTGAAAACCACTTAATGCTTAAAAGGGTGGATCCTGGAGCCAGACTGCCTGGACCCATAGCCCTACAACTGCTCTGTAAGATGCATGACCTTGGATGCAAATGTCTGAAGTTCTCAGGGCCTCAGTTTCTCATCTATAAAATGGGCAATAATAGTACTTCAGAGGGTCATTGTAGGGATCAATTGAGTTAATACATGGAAAGCAGTGGAAGGATTCCTGGCACAATGTAAACACTCATTATAAGTATTAGTATTATATTATTATCCTTGTTGAAGAAACTGGGAGTTTTCTCTATCCTCAAGCCCTCAAGCCCAGGTAGAGAGTTTGCTTATTGAGTGAATGAAGGGCCGTCGGGGGGCAGATGTTTCTGTGGGTCCCAGAGGGCAGAACCTGGGCTGATAGGAGCAGATTGAAGGAGACGGATTCTGGCTGAATGGGAGGAGGAAGAGCTGGACGATGGTAGGGAGTGAGCATCCCATCCCCGGGCACGTACAAAGGCCTATGACCATTTGTGGGCCAGGGCAGGGGATTTAGACCTCCCATGGGACAGCAGGGTTGGAGCGGACAGGCTCAAAGGCCTGCGCGGCCCTGAGTTGCCAAGCCTGTGACCAAGTCCTGGAAGATGGATTTTTGCTTTTTTATTTGACCTCCGTCCGCTTTCCATAGGGGTTGCTGACTTTGCTGTTTTAGCTTCTGGTTCCGAGGCTGGCCAGTGGGTGAGGAGGCTGTTAGACTCAGGAAGGAGAGGTGTGCTCTTGGGCGAGCCCTCTTACCTCTCTGAGCCTCTGTTTACTCACTTGTAAAAATGGGCATAATATATTTCCTTCAGAGGGGAACATGAGGATTAAAGGAAACAATGAGTGTGAAGGGCCTGGTATGAACTTGAAGTAGCTCAGCATAGTGTTGAAGAGCACAGATTCAAATCTGGATTGAATCCTGGCTCTTGACAACTAGCTGTGCAACCTTGGACAAGTCACTTAACCTCTCTGTGCTTCATTTTCCCATTTGTAAAATGGGAATGACACCAGGTTGGTCCAGAGTTTCCGGAGAGACTTAATCCCTGGAGTGGAGTGGGGTGGGGATATTTGGCCACTCAACAGACCCCCTGACCCTGCTGCCCTGGGGCCTGCCTCCCCCACCCCTCCTGGGGCAGCCCCGCACCTTCTGCACTACGATGATGGCCTCCTGAGTGTCGCTGTCTGTGGTGACCTTGAACACATGGCCGCCGCTGCCGCTCTCCTCCCTGAGGTGGTAAGTCATGTCTGTGTTTTCGCCCACGTCTGAGTCCTCGGCCTTCACGCGTCCCACAGCTGTGCCGATGGGGGCCGACTCCTGAATGCTGAACTGGTACATCTCTGTAGGGAATACAGCTGTGAGCAGGGATGGAGTGACAGCCCCTCCCCCAGCTCCCACCAGCGCTAGGGGAGAGGAGGGGGGTGTCTCAGATGGGCTCCTTGGGGGGCAGTGTCTTAAAGGCGCTCCCTGCTTGGCCAGGACTGATGCTGGGAGAGGTGCGTCCCCTGCAGAAATGTGGGATGCAGTGCAAAGAGGAGGGTTTTAATTCTCACCCTGGCTTTATTCTCTGATTGACTTGGGAAAGTGCCTGCAGTTCTTTGGGACTCAGTGTCCCCATCTGCCCAGTGAAGGGACAGAGGAGCACAGTGATCAAGGCTAAGGCTCTAGAGTCAGTCCCAGCTGCGTAATCCCAAGCTTTGGTTTTCCTCATCTGTAGAATGGGAATAATAACAGTGCCTTCCTAACAGCACTGTTCATCCTGCAATTAACTCAGATGATGATGCCTGTCAATTGCTTAGCATAGGGCCCAACACCTGGTAGCTACCCAATAAATGGAACAAATTGCCTTAGAATAGTGGGGCTTCATGCTGATTTTTTGTTGCTGTTGATGTTAATGATATTGGTTCCTTCATTTCCACATATTTATTTAGTATCTATGATGTCCCAGATGCAGCTCTATGCACTGGGGTTCCAGCAACAAGCAAAACAGACCCAAATCCCAGGGCTCACAGTGCTTTCCTCTTAATGGAAGGAGAAAGACACTAAACAGTCACATCAGTAAAACAGCAGGTCAAATGGTACTTTGGAGAAAAATAAAGCTGGGAAGGGAAATGGGAGTGATGATGATGGTGTGTGTGGAGTTTTAAATAAGGCAATTGAGGAAAAGACGACATTTCTGCAAAAGTCTGAGGGAGGTGAGGGAGTGAGTCAAGCAGATATTTCAGAAGGAGCATTCTAGACAGAGGAAACAGCAGGTGCAAAGGCCCTGAGGTGGGTGCAATGCCTGGCGTGTTTGAAGAATGGCAAGATGACCATTGTGGCCAGAGGAGGTGGGGAAGCAGGGGGAAACCAGAAGGAATGAGGGTCAGGTGGGACGCAAACAGCTCCCTGCTCTCCTCCCAGAGCCGAGATGAAGGTGAGGGTGATTTGCTAAATGATGGGCCAGCAGGAGTTGTGGAGATGGGGATGTGTCTCTTGGGACCCCCTCTGGTCTGGATACCCTTGTGTGGAGTGGCTGCCTCTGATTCACTGTCACATAAACAGCCGGGCTGGGGGGCGCTTTAACACAAGCTGACCTCGCCGCTCCCCTGCGTTCACCTTGCCATAGCTCACCGCTGCCCTTGGGATGGAGTTGTATAAGCCCCTTGGCCTGCCCTGCAAGATGCCTGCTGCCTGGCCCCTGCTGACTTCTGCAGCCTCATGCCCCCAACCGCCTACCCTAACTTGAGCTTCAGTCGGGCTGAAGTTCTTGTAATTCCTTCAGGATGACTTGCTCTGTCCCACCTCTAGACATTCCCTCTCTTTATTCTCCTCTCTGCCCTCATCTCCCCTGTTCCTACTCTTTTTTAGTCTCACTGAATATTACCTCCAACAGGGAAGCTTCCCAGACCTCCAGGCTCTGTTCCTGTGTGTCTAGGGCCCCCAAGCTCATCCCATTGTAAGGATTACTGCATTTCCCTATCATTTTCTGTTTATTCTCTCTCCCTCTCTCTCTCCCCCTCCCTCCCTCAGGGGTGTGAGCTCCGGCAAGGCAGGGACCACATCCCTTATTCATCAGGCATTCCCGGTGCCTGGCAGAACACCAGGCTGTCACATAAGTGAAATGTGTGAGTGACTAGTGAGTGAATGAATGAAAAGCAGCATGAGATACTAGTATACACTCACCAGATTAACACAAATGAAAGAATCTGACAGTACTAACTGTCGGTAAGGATATGGTATAATGGACACATGCATTTCTTCGTGGGGGAAAACAATTTGGCTTTGTTTAGTAAAATTGAAGATGAGTTTATTCTGCTCCTCTGTACACTACAGAAATGTATGCAAAATGGCACTAGGACACATGCAACAATGTTCAAAGCAGTTGAACATTATATATATATATAGAGAGAGCAATTATATCCTCTATAATAGCCTCAAACTGGAAACAACCCAAATGTCCACTGACAGGAGAATAGATAAATCATGGAATACTATACAGCAGTGAAAATGAATAAATTATAGCTACAAGCAACAACATGTGATTTCACAAACATAATTTTGAGAGAAAAAAAGCAAGACACAAATCATTTGTATTGTGTGGCTCCATTTAGATAAGGTTAAAAAACATGAAATTAAACTAAATGTTAGGCGATGCCTACATGGGTGAATCAACCCTAAAGGAATGGATAAAGAAGATGTGGTATATATATAAACAATGAAGTACTACTCAGCCATAAAAAAGAATGAAATTTTGCCATTTGCAGCAACATGGATGGACTTACAGTGCATGATGCTAAGTGAACTAAGTCAGACAGAAAAAGAAAAATACTGTATGATATCGCTTATATGGGGAATCTAAAAAATATAACAGGGCTTCCCTGGTGGCGCAGTGGTTGAGAATCTGCCTGCCAATGCAGGGGACACGGGTTCGAGCCCTAGTCTGGGAAGATCCCACATGCCGCGGAGCAACTAGGCCCGTGAGCCACAACTACTGAGCCTGCGCGTCTGGAACTTGTGGTCCGCAACAAGAGAGGCCGCGACAGTGAGAGGCCCGCGCACCGCGATGAAGAGAGGCCCCCGTTCGCCGCAACTAGAGAAAGCCCTCGCACAGAAACGAAGACCCAACACAGCAAAAATAAATAAATAAATAAAAATTTAAAAAATATAACAAACTAGTGAATATAATAAAAAAGAAGCAGACTCACAGATATAGAGAACAAACCAGTGGTTACCAAGGGGGAGAGGGAAAGAGGAAGGGTCAAGATAGGAGGAGGGGATTAAGAGGTACAAATTATTAGGTTTAAAATAAGCTACACGGATATATTGTACAACACAGGGAATATAGCAAATAATTTGTAATAACTATAAATGGAGTATAACCTTTAAAACTTGCAAATCACCATACTGTGCACCTATGATTTATATAATATTATACATCAACTATACTTCAAGCAAAAAGAAAAGCAAGGAGATGATCACAAAAGCAGATGGAAGTTAACTCCGGAGGAGGGTTTGGGGGGAGAAGTTATGATCAGGAAAGGGCTTGAGAGTGGCATGGACATATACAGACTACCAAATGTAAAATAGATAGCTAGTGGGAAGCAGCCGCATAGCACAGGGAGATCAGCTCGGTGCTTTGCCACCACCTAGAGGGGTGGGTTAGGGAAGGTGAGAGGGAAACACAAGAGGGAGGGGATATGGGGATACATGTATACGTATAGCTGATTCACTTTGTGATACAGCAGAAACTAACACATCATTGTAAAGCAATTATACTCCAATAAAGATGTTAAAAAAATTAAAAAATAAAATAAAGGAATAGCTGGATGGGAAAAAAAAGAGAAGGGGCTTTTGGGGGCTTCTGGGGTCCTGGCTGGTGGTTACAGGAGTGTTTGCTTTGTAATTATTTGTCGAACTGGACGTTTCTATTTTACGTACTTCTGTTTGTGTGTGTATTTCACAATAAAGAAAGAATGAAGAAGTACATGAATGAATAAACAGGAGTCTTCTGGGGGACCCTGGCCCCTCTGCTCTGCCCTACCCCTTCTGGCTCAGGGCTGGCACAGAGCATCACACAACTGGGCAGAAGACTGGGTGGTCCCCGCCCCTCCACACGGTGCTTTGAAGCTTCCCATCAGTGAGTGGGGCTGGGCTGGAGGAGTGGCTGGGGGTGGCTGCCATACCAGGCTCCCTGGCAACGATGTGGAGCTGGCTGGCCGGCTCTGCCCACCCCGCTGTGCGTCTGGACTGAGGCGCTTAGGCTGCGATGTGCTCTCAGCTAAGGGATTGGATTCCCTTATCTCTCGGGGGTCAGTCCCCTGTGGCGGGGCCTAATGTGAGAGCAGCAGACCTCAAGTAATGACTTGCCCGATAGGAATCAGCCCAGCTCCCCGCGGCATTTAGTCTCTGCCAGCTTCGGCGGCTTCTCACTCGGCTCAGCCTGAACCTGGGACAGAGGGGCTGGCTGGGCTGATGGGGAGGTGGGGGCTGAGTCAGAGAAGCCGCCTCCATCCTGTTGTGCCTGGGGAGGCAGAGAGTGGAAAGGCCTCCTAGTTCAGGAGCACGGAATCCTGCCCTCCAGGCTCAGAGGAAAAGGGTAAGACCTGTCACTCCAGACCTTGGCATCTCCATGCACAATTATAGGTGTCACTCAGCTTGGGCATGGCTGCAGCCTCTGTCTACATCCCTAAGATATCCTTGTATCTGTCCTCCCACCTCCAATGTCCCTTTGCAAGCTTGGGTCAGTAGCAGATCACACACACAATAAGCAGGACAGGGGTGTGTGCAAGGGCCAGTCGGGGTGGGTGGACAGACGGGGCCCACTCTTGGCAGGAAGCAAGGTGAGGGGTGGCAAGGTAACCGCGTTACTTGGATGTATGGAAAATCAGACAACTTTGAGGCCATCCCCTGCAAGAAGAGTGGCTGGAGGGGCAGGGGTAAGTGGGTGACCCGGATGGATGGACACAGACAGATGGGGGAGCTCCCCTATGGCGGGAAGCCTACAAGGCAGCTCGGGGTCAGTGGGCGGCTTGGAGGGATGACCAGACAGACACACGGATCTGCCTCCTCCCTCTGGGAAGGCCTCACTCACTCTGCGGGAACCGGGGAGGGTTGTCGTTGACGTCGGTGACCACGATGGTGACAGTTGTGGAGCCGGAGAGGCCGCCCAGCTGGCCTGCCATGTCTGTGGCCTGGATCACCACCTCGTAGCGCTCCTGGCTCTCGCGGTCAAGGTCAGGCACGGCCGTCCGGATCACGCCTGTGGATGAGGGAGGGTGAGGCCAGGGATGGCCCCCTGCCAGCTGCCAGCTGATACGGAGACCCCTCCCTAGGCAGAGGCCGGGCTCGTTCAAGTTCAGGAGGGGAACGGCTGATGCAGAAGACACGGATATGGCCGCTGTGCAGGAGTGGGGCCCAGCAGCCACCACACACACACACACACACACACACACATGTGCGCGCACACACACACGTGCTTCTATAGATATGCTCACGGATAACTCACACAGATTCTATGCTACACACACACTCACACACACACTACTCTTTCACACATACACATACACACAACTATCAGATTCACGCATACACACTTTAAAACACACCTTCCCACACACTCGTACACATACACACACATTTATATACACACATACTAACACACACTCTCAAACACACACACGCAACACAAAAGCAATAGAATATAGACTATTTGGTTTACTAAAAAGAGGCATAGGGTCTAGACCCAGGCACTGTGTGACCCCCTGGGCTACTGATCCCACTTTGGGGGCTTCGGTTTCCCCATGTGAGGGGGAACCTGCAATAATTCTCTGCATGAGCCTGGCCTGTGTCTGATTTGTCTCTGGGTCAGTGGCGCTCAGCCCAGAGCCAGGCCCGGAGTGGCAGCTCGGTGAGTGTTTAACAAAATGAACTGGACTCACACCCACCCTCAAACACACTCACCTTGCAGTCACACTTACGTGCACACAAACACTGATACGTCTCACACACTTACGTACTACATACGTAACACACATGAGGTCACACGCACACGCATAGCTACTGCACACACTTATTCCCCCCCGCACACCCCTCCACGATTAAATCATCCCCCTGCCCTGGGGGTCCCAGCCCCTTCCTCTCAGGCCTGGCCCTAGATTCTCTGTCCAGGCACCAGCTAATCGCTAATCAGACAATCCTTCAAGCTGTTAACGGAAGCAGGGGGAGAGGCGGCAGGAGTCGGAGTGGCCACAAGATTGATCCTGTGCAGGGGAAGGCTGGGCTTCTTGTCTCCCTGCCAGTGGGAGACCAGGGGGGAGGGGGAAGTGGATGAGCCATTCAGAGCCTCCCCCTCCCACCCCCCACCCCCCCGACCCACTCCAACCTGCGAGCACCAGTGGTGACAGGTGGTGCCCAGGGCCTGAGCGCCAGGTGGAGTCACGCACCAGCAGCCCCATGATGTGCCCCATAATACCCAACCTCTCCTGATGTCCCCAGACAGCCTCTAGATGCCAATAAAGGCAACGGAATGGGAGGAGAGGCTGGAGTGTGTGTGAGAGAGAGAGAGAGAGAGAGAGAGAGAGAGAGAGAGAGAGAGTGTGTGTGTGTGTGTGTGTGTGTGTGTGTAGCTGGGGGAGCCAGGGGTGGGCACCTAGGGGGTGACCCTGCTTTTGAGGGATCCCATGGAGATATGGAAAGTGTAGTCTGTCTAACCAGGGGTCATACAGACTCTCTATCAGAAGCCTTCAAGACTCCTCAGTAAGCTCTCTCTTGACCCCTCCTCAGCCGGGACTGGTCTTTCCAAGGGCAGGGGAGACTTGGAAGCAGACGAACTTGGGATAAATCCCAGATCTGCCGTTTGTTGACCATGTGATCTTGAGCAGATCCCTTCACCTCTCTGAACCTCAGTTTCCTTATCTGTAAAATGGGACAATCACAATACCTCCCTAAAGAACAAGATTCTCCAACTTGGTACCATGGACACTTTGGGCAGGATAATTCCATCCACTAGACGCTGGCAGCAGCACCCTCCCTGCCCAACCCTAGTTCCAGACGCTGTCAAATGGTCCCTGGGGACAAGATCGGTTGAGAACCACTGGCTCAGAGTTTCATCTCACGAGGATTGCATGTGACAATAACAACAATAACTGACCCTGATGTGCATCTGAGTGAACTGCCTCATTTGATCTTCTCAACACCCCTGGGAGGAAGGTGCTTTGATTATACCCAGTTTACAGGTAAGGAGATGGAGGCACAGAGAGGTTAAGTACTGGCCCAAGGTCACACATGTAGAAAGCGCACAGTCAGGATTCCAGCAGGCACTCTGGGGCCAGAATCCATGCTGTGGACTGCTCTGCTGGACCACTGTAAGGACGGAGGGTCCCTGCCCAGCCTGCCTGGTATCGCCCCTCCCCTCCACCACCAGGTACAAGGGGAGAGCCCAGGCCTCTGACAGAGCAATGCTGTTTATGTGGTCCTGTCTCAGCTCATGAGACAGCCCCCGTGCTCATCTCAGTCCTAATCAGGCAAGACATGCTTCCAATCACGCAGCAGGCCCCTTGTCCCTTCCCCCTGGTGCCGCACCTCAACACTGGGATTGTCAGAGGGATGCCCTTCTAGGGATGAGGATGGGGCCCAAGGCCTTGGCTGGTCTCTTAGCTGAGTGTTTGCAGTCCTGGACAGCGGGGGCTGTACTGGGAATGTGGGCCTGTCATGTCCTCTCCCCTGGAGGGCTGGAAGGAGAGAAAGAGCAGAAAGGGAAAAGAGAGGAGAGGAAGAAGGATGAAGGTGGCAGAGAGGGAAGGAGAGAGAGAGAAGAGACAGACAGACAGAGGGTAATCTAGTGAGCGTTAGAGGGGAAAGAGACAGAGAGGCACGCACTCAGAGGCAAAGAGGAAGGGAAAGGAGGGGAGGAGAGGGAAAGGGAGACCCACAGAGACAGAAAAAGAGAGAAAGAAAGAGGGGAGCAGTAAAGCCAGAGAGAAATACACACACGCAGGTGGAGGCAGTAAGACAGAGATCCACAGAGAGACAGAGACCTGGAGAGAAACAGAAAGAGAGAAAGAGGGGGAGAAAGCAAGACGAAGAACAGCAAGGGCAGCGTGAACAGAGCTTCTCAGGGACACCAGAGAGGCAGACGGACAGCAAGGGGTGGAGAAAGAGGGTGGGAGGGAGGAAGGAGAGGGTAGACAGATGGACTGACGGGGGAGTGATCACTGGGCCAGAGACGTGGTAGAGGGCTCCTGGTGTGAGCCAGGCAGAAAGGCAGGAGGGGTGCGGGCCAGTCGAACACTTACTACGTGCTAAGCTTTGTGCATGTCATTTACACCTAGGATCTCACTGATGCGGAGGCTGGTGATGGGATCGGGGCCGCTGTACATCTGTGAGCCTGTGGACCAGAAGCTCAGCGACCCTCACTCTGAGTGGGGCTCGGAGCAGGGGTCTGGCTGAGGTGCACCCCTGTGGGTGAGGAGCCATGCTTATGTGGCCGGCCTCCTTGCTGCCTGTCACTTCCAGCTCCAGGGGAACTGGGGACACTGAAGTCTTCTTACCTGGAAACAGGCAAACAGTGTGTGATTAGATGCCATCTCTGGGCAACTAGGAGGTTGGTACCCTGAGGCCATGCTGCCTCTGGACCCTGTTCCTGGGGTCACACCCAGTGATAGGTTGCTATGGTGATAGCTCCTGACGAAGGCTGCCTGCTGGGATCCACATCCTTGGGTCATCCCCTCCCACACTGACTCTGGCCTTGGCCGTGCGTGCGACTTGCTTTGGCTAATGGGACGTTAGCAAGTGTGACAAAAGCAGAGGCTTGATCAGCCCTTGTGCACTGGGGCTCGTCCTCTTGGAACCCTGAGACCACTGTGCTGTGAAGAAGGCCAGGATGA
Source organism: Aethalodelphis obliquidens (assembly GCF_003676395.1). Taxonomy (NCBI): domain Eukaryota; kingdom Metazoa; phylum Chordata; class Mammalia; order Artiodactyla; family Delphinidae; genus Aethalodelphis; species Aethalodelphis obliquidens. Next base: position 1,283,823 of record NW_020837986.1, on the reverse strand, counting down.
AAGGCCATGTGGCAGGCCCAGCCATGCCAGCTGTCCTAGCTGACCTGCCAGCTGACTGTTGCCATGGGAGTGACCCCAGCAAAAGAATTGCCCATCCAACCCACAGAATTGTGACACATAATAAATCGGTGCTGTTTACGCCGCTGTGTTTGGGGACGGTTTGTCATATAGCGGTAGATAGGTTAACAGAGAAATCGAGCTCCCTAGGCCGTCCCTCTTTGGGGCTCACTCACACAGCTGCGTTTCACTGCAGGGTCATCTGGCTGGAAGGTCCAAGATAGCCTCATGCACCTGCCGGGCGGCTGACCCTGGCTATTGGCCAGACCTCTCTCATCTTCCATTGAGCTGGGCTGGCTTCCTTATATGGTAGTCTCAGGCCCATGTTCCAGGAGAGAAGAGTGAAAACTGCAAGGTCTCTTAAGGCCTAATCTGAGAATTTGCAGAACATCACTTCTGCTACATTCTATTGGCCCAAAGCAAGTCATAAGGCAGCCCAGACTCAAAGGGCAGGGAAATAGGCCCCTCCTCTCTCCAGCACAGTCACTTTACCAAGAGGCAGTTCCGGGATGGCAGGGACTGATGGCATAGTTTGCTATCTACTCTGTTCCACCTCCCGCTCCTGATGTGGGGAGAAGCATATTGGAGGCTGGTGCCCTCCTGGGGGGCCTGGGGGAAAATTCCCAAATCAGCTGATGAAGTTGTTCTTAAACCATCTGGCTCTGAAAATTCACTCACTGACCTATTTATTAGACCCTTACTGACGGCCTACTATGTGCCAGGGCTACACAGAGTCAGATAAGAGGCACTTCGGGATTTTGAAGGACTTTGGGGTCAGACAGGTATGGATTCAAGCCTTCCTTCCACCATTTATACGTTATCTGACCTCGGGTAAGTTCTTAACTCTCTCTCAGCCTCAGTTTCCTATTCTGTCAAATGGGGATACCCAGTTGGAAGGGCTGTTAAGAGGGTTTAATGAGACAAAGCTTCCAGCAGCAGGTCCCACATTTTGGAGATGCCTTGATGATTCCCCCTCCTCAAGTCCTGGGTTGAGGACCTCATAAATCAGTTCCACAAGGGCTGAGATTCATGCTGGTCTTGTCCATCCATCATCTTATCTATAGGGTCCGGCATATAGTAGGTGTTCGATAAACATTTTGACTTATTGACCTACAACCATAGACCCTCTGCCCGCCTCTCGCAGCCTGGGTGTAGTTGTCTCTTTGTATTTGGCTTCTCTGTTGGAACAAAAGCACCATGAAGGCAAAAACCAGATCTAGTACATCACCCTGATCAGGATCTGGTACTTACAAAGGTTAGTTTCATTCCCTCCCAGGAAAAGCAAACATCTCTGGCTCAATTGAGAATTGTCAGCAGATATCTTGGAGTCTCTGAGAGAGAGAGGCTTTCTCTTCTTGCTGGGGTGGTGGTGAGCGGGGGCTGGTAATGAGAACCTGGCCCCGGCAACCCACAGCCTTGTCCTCAGCAGTCGCCCCAGTTCCAGCTGTTGTTCTCCCCACCCCCGGGGAGAACAGCAAATGCTGCAGAAGGGGCCCTGGAGCCCAAGTGACGCCTCATTAGCCCGCAAATGCCATCCCTGTTTTCCCTGTTGGGGGTCTATGGGCAGGCCTGGCCTTTAAAACACACAAGTTAATTCTTCCTCTGGCACGAGCCTCGTGGCGCCCCGCCTTCTCCCCTCCCTCACACCTTCCTCACAGGCCCTGTTCCGGCTCTGCTCCCTGCTATCTGCACAGCGAGAACAGACTGTACCTCGCAGCAGCTGCTAAATATAGACCCGCATGAGCGGAATATTCCTGGCTGGGGAAATGGAGCTGGGGCTGCAAATGGCAGCAGGGTGGCTCCTACCATGGGGCCGAAGGAAAGGGGAGGAAAAATCGGGTCCTTCCTGGGCAATGTCTACAAAGACCCTTCCAAACAGAGAAAGTTGAAGGACCCTAGAAACAAGGACCCTGTTTGTGTTTCTTCACTTACCTTGCCTGGTGCCCACTTTCTGGCTTCTTGAGAACTGTTTCTGCCCTCCCAGGCTCCACGGCCTCCCATCTGCCACCCTCCTCCCGACTCTCTGCAGTGGGGGATGTTCTTTCTTAGAACCTGGCCATCCTTCTCACTCTGGAGTCTGATGCTTCATCTGCCCACCCCTGCCACCTCCCAGACTCAGTCCTGGCCCTTCCCTTATTTCTGTGTTCTGTCTTTTCCTCCCCACCTTAAAGCTGATCAACTCTAAGGACTTCACCTCCTCAGGTTGAATGGACGAAGGCTTCATCATCATCATCATCATCATCACCATCATCATCATCCCCATCATCCCCCTGGTTTACGTTTATGTACCACGTATTGCACTGAGCATGTCAGTATCTCTCCTAGATACGAAGTGGCTCACACCCTCACTTCATTCAGGACTCAGTCCCAACATCACCTCCCCGGAAAGGCCTGTCCTGATTTCTTTGTCTAAGTCCACTCTCTTACCCTGTTTATGTGTTTTCCTAGCACTCATTGCTACTCCACATTATGTTGTATGTTTATGTGCTTATTTTCTGTATTTCCTACTTAAATAAAAGCTCCATGAGGGTAGGGTGTTGGGTTTCCCTGCTGCTGCCTTCCTAGAGCCTAGAGCAGAGCTGGGCATGTACAGGACTCAAGAAAGAGTTGCTGAACGAATGAATGAACTCTCCCACTGGATCCTCACGACAATCATGTGACATGAGTATTGTTACCTCTGTTGTGTACATGGGGAAACCAAAGCTTAAAGAGTCTCAACCATTCTTGGAGCTTTGGGCCCATATTTCAGATGGCCCATCCTAGATGTTTCTTTCCTCCTCTTCTCTCATCTTAAAGCTAATATAGTTAAAATTGAATTACTTAGCTCTATATCAGATCCTGGAACACATTCAGTAACTCCTCTGTCCCTAGACAGTTTTCTTAATCCACGTTCCTCCTTCTGTTTCTGTAGGTGGTGCCCCTTCCCATCCTAGGTTCCAAAGTTAGGAACCCCCAGATTCCTCCCTGAATATAGTCCCGTACATGCATCCGGGCCTCCAAGGTTTGCCCTTTGCAGAATCTCACTGTCATCCCTCACTCTCCCTCCTCAGTATCTCAACTAACCCTCTCTACCAATCCCGTATCATTTCTGGCTCCCTAACTAGATGCAGCAGGTTAAGGAGTCTGGGTGGGTGCTGAGAAAGGGCGCAGGCTTTGGCTTCTGTCTTTCGGGGCTCTCTGCTGGGCACTCCAGGCTCCTGGGTCTCCCTGAATTCAGTTCCTGCCTCTGAGCCATGCTATACAGAGGCAGCCCGAGGGATCTTGTTAAAATGAAAACCTGAGCATGTCACTTCCCTGCTTAAAAGTCATCAATGAATCCACAGTGTTGGTGAGGGGGAAGGGAAACAGGCTCTCTCGTAATCGGGTCTTCAGGAGTGTAATCTGGTACATTTCCTCATCATCTATCCAGATTCCAAACGCACTATGCTCTTTGACCCAGCTTTTCCACTTCCTGAAAATTATCCTGCAGATACATTCACACAAGCACAAAATGATCTATGTATGAGGTTATGCACTGTAACACTGTTCGTCATAGAAAAAGATTGGAAACAGCGTAAGTGTCCATCAATAGGGGACTGGCGAAATAAATTTTAGTGTATCCACAACAGCTGTTAAATAAAAGAATGATGAAGCTCTTTATGTACCGATATGGAATAATCTGCAAGATGTATTGTTAAGCGAAAAAGGCAAGCAGTGTGTATAGTGTGTGTTTATAGCTACCATTTGTGTAAAAAAAAAAAAAACCCAAATACATGTACCTATTTTCTTGTACATGCATAGAATAGCTCTGGAAAGATACACAAGAAAATTACATTGGTTGCCTTGGGGATACAGACTGGGTGGCTGGGGGATTAGAGGGGGTGAAGAATTTCCACTAAATACAAATTTGGACTTTTTGAATTTTGAACCTTGAAATGTATTATCTATTTTTTTTTTAAAAAAAAACCTCAATACTTTTCAAGTGAATGAGTTCAAGGTCTCATAGGATATATATACCAAGGGGCTACCTTTGGGGTTGCAATTACTGGGGATGAGGGTGGGAAGCCCTTTCTTCCTTCCTTCCTTTGTCTCTTTTAAAAAACATTTCTTTAATGTTTGAATGTTTTCTAAAACGTATTAGTTTCACAAGGAGAAAAAAATAATGCGGATATTATGTGTAAGAGAATGCAATTATAGACTGGAATCCTCAACCTCTCCGCCTAAACAAAACAAACACACACACAAAAACCTCAAACCCAAATCCATCAAACACCCTCCCACCCCACCACCCTTAGAATAAAATCCAAGTGCTTCAGCCCGCCTTACACGGGGCAGTCAGGCCCCTGCCAGCCTCTCTACATTACCCCTCAACAAGCCTCTTCTCCAGTCCTGAGTTGCTTAAAATTCCCCTCATGCCTCAGGCTGTTCTCCTCCTCCCAGTTTTGCGAACACCATGCCCTCTGCCTGGAATGCCCTTCTCTGAATCTCGGTCTGGCCAACACTTTCTTATCCTTTGGAGATTGCTGCTCCCACCTCCAAGAAACTTGCCTCCTGATTGCCCACACGGATGCCTGTCCCCCTGCCCCCACTGAACTGTGAGCCCCATGAAGGCATTTGATGAACATTGTGTGGTGTCTGATGTCTCATCCCCTGCCTTCTCCAGTCCCTGGGACAGTGAGAGCACTGCCCTTGTCACCGGCAGCCGCTCCCAGCTGTGGGACCTTGAGTGAACCACTTCACCTCTCTGAGCCTCAGCCTCCTGCCTCTGTTCTCCCTGCCACTCTCACGAGGCCCCTCAGAGATGTACTCAGGTTCTAGCCCCAGAGTGAGTGACGTGGGGGACGGTGCGTGGGAGTGCTGCACCATTGCTTGGTGATGGCGGGGAGGGCAAGGAAGTCAAGAAGCCATCCTTTCCTAACCGTCTCGGCCTCGGTCTTCCCATCAGATCCGTAACAACTGGCACCTGAACAGCTTTCACAACTGCCGAAAAGGTGCCTTTCACCGGCCGACGGCCGTCCCCCCTTACCCCCGGCCCCCAGCGACACTTATGACCATGACCGACCCCGTCTGGGCTGCGGACACGCCTGCCTCAGTTTAGCTCCAACGGCAAGAGGGGCCACTGAGTTCAGACCTCCGAAGTCCTTTCAGGGGGCCCATAGTGATAGCCTCCTGCCTTTTGGTTTCCTCACCAGTCTTGCAGGCGCCCCCCACTCTATTTTTTTTTCTGCTCCTCGGTCCTTCTCTCTTCCTGCCTGGTCGCCCTCCCTCTCCGCGACCCTGGGGTCTCCTGGAGCCAGAAAGATGCCTCGGTATCCTCTGTCCTCACCTCAGCACTGTTGGCTGGAACGCTGAGAGACTTCCGCCCGCCCCCTCCGGCACCGCCCCTTTCGCCACGCCTCTGGTTTCGCCCCGGCTCCGCCCCTTTGGCCTGGCCCCGCCCCTCACCGGTCTTGGGGTCCACGGTGAAGTGGCGCTCGCCATCCAGCACGCTGTACACCAGTCGAGCGCTGCTGCCGTACGTGGGGTCATCCGCATCCGAGGCCATCACCTGCATCACCGACGTGCCTGGGCCCGGGGGACCAAGCGAGACAAGGGTCAGCTGGGGCCGCTGTGCTCGTCCTCCCCATGGCTCCCCACTCCCAGAGAAACTGGGAAAGGAGACCTAGGCCGGAGGTCACTGAAGCCAATCCCCTCACAGTCCTCATCCCCACATGAAGCCCCAACCCGCTTCCAGATCTGGGGCCTTCCCAGTGGCACAAGCATGACCATGGAGTCAGATCTGGATTCAAATCTCCCTTCGGTGGTTCCCAGCTGTAAAACTCTGGCAAGTGAAGACAGCCTCCCTGCATCTCAGTTCCCTCACCAGCAAAATGGGGACAGTCCTAGTCCTTGGTTCATGAGGGAACACCTTTTAATCTCCCAGTGCAGAACTCAGAGCAGTATCTCAGTGGGTGGTGGAAATGGTTATTTTCACCAATTAAGGTCATCACAGAGTTAGAGCTAACACTGGAAACCAGGCACTTTACTCCCAAAGCAGGGGTCCTTCTACCCATCCCAGCCCCTCCTGATTTCTCAAGGGAATTCTGCCTCCTTCCTCCCACATCCTAATCCCCCCACCCCCCCATCCCGCCATGGGGATGTGTGGGCATCCCAGAAGGACAGCCAAGTTCATTGGGGCTCAGGGGCCAGTGTCTCTTGGGCCCCAGGCAGAAGAGCAGCGGCCAGCTTTCCCTTTGGAAGTAGCTGGCTGTGGGTCCTGGTGCCCTCCTCGCCCCTCCTCCCGGGTGCCCAGACAGTTCCCGCCCCCGACACACACACTTCTCCTCATGCTCTGCACGTAGGCTGCTGGGGAGAGTATAAATTGGATAAAAGTCCATCAAACAGCGGCAATTAAGTTATTGATTTTCGACGCTGCCTCATTAAACTGGGAGCTCCTCTCGGCCTGTCCCAGAGATGGCTCTAATTTGACATCATGTTCAATTTGACAAAAGCAGGGCTTGGGATGTGAGGCTGGACAGGGTGGGGGTGATGGAAGGGGTGGGGGCGGGGGTGAATGGAAGGATGGGCAAAGCTGTGTGGTCCATCCAAACCTTTCCAGATAGGAGGGTGTGAGATGCAAGACCCAAGAGGGAGTCTTGGGGGCTCAGGATAGGATCCAAGGGGGATGAGACTCAGACCTCACCTCAAGGAGATGCCCTCTTCTGGGTGCCCTGATGGTGAGGGGACGGGGCCCAGGCCTCCTGAGGTTCTGGGTAGGGCCCTCCTGGTGGGTTGGGCTCTCTGGGCCAGCGGGGTGGCACGCTGGGGGGTGACGCCAGTCCACTGCCTGGCTAATGAGTGGGGCTCTGCAAGTGCTACTGCAGCAATTCTGCTAAGCCCAGCCGGCCACCCACCTCTCCCGCCTCCAGCCCTCGATCACTCCAGACAGACACATGTATTTATTTTTCACTCTTTTGCATTTCTCATTTCCCTCTCCGTGTCCCCCCCGCCCCAGCCTCCTAAACCGGCCCTGCAATGCGCCTCTCTCTTTGGAGGCTCCGGCCCCCTATCAACCATGTCAGAGTTGCCTGCAGAAGCTGGGGAAGAGGCTTGGGCAAGCCCCCTCCTTCCTGATGCTTGGTACTCAGGGGTCTCCTATTCAGGGCAAGGGCATGATCCTAGGCGCCTCCTCTTAAACAGAGAGAGGAGAAAGAAATAAACCCTATTGAGCACTCCCTACATGCTTAGCTTCACCAGCCACTTAAATCCATCACCTCTAATTCTCACAGCATCTCTGAGAGGCAGAGTGGGCCCCTCTAAATTACAGGTGAGGAAAGGGGTCAAACAGGGGAAAAGACTCGACTGAGGGCACAGACTGAGGAAGTGGTGGGATTTGAACCCAGGACTCTCTAAGGCCAAAGTCCTCTGGGAGCCAGAGTCAGCACACACACACACAGTGACTCTGGATGGTGGCCTGGTGTACTGAATCACAATCAGTGACTCTGCCGCTTATTAGAAGTGTGGCCTTGGGCCTGTCACGAACCCCATTTTTGCCTCAATTTCCTCATTTGTGAAATGAGGGTGAGAGTACCACCAAACTCCTGGGATTGGTTTCAGAATTCAAATAGGTTTCTGTATGCAGCACCGAGGACAGTGCCCATCCCACACTAAGAACTCGATAAACGCAGGTTGCTGTCCTCTCAGCAGACGCTGCATGCCCGTATACAACGGCACAATCAAGCCTCCCTCACGGACAAACTGAAATGAGAGACGATACATAAAGCATCGGGCTCACGGTGGGTGCTCAATAACTAGTAGCTGCTGTAACAGTTATGAGAGAGGGTCTCCCTGTCACTCTCCTCTGCATGTTCCCCTCTCCCCCTGGGCAAGGCACAGTGCTAGGCTGAGTGACTCCCCAGGGACAAGGATGAGCTCTCTCTCTCTATCCCTGGCTGCATCCCTGGGACACCCGCGGGGATGATGGAATCATTTCCCCGATCTGGGTTTCTTTATTGCAGCCGTTACAGTTAATGCCGACACGTGGGGATGGCAAAGGGTCAGTGATTCACCACTGATTCCCCAAGGCCCCACACGCCCTCCCACCTTCTTCACAAGTCAGGAGCTCCCCAGAATCCGCAGACAAAAGGGTGCCAGGCTTGTGGCCGCTGTAGGACCACCTTGTGCTGCGCCCCTATGTTCAGCAGTTTGCATTTTGCAACGCGCCATCACGGCCATTCTCTTCTTCAGTCCTCACACCAAGTCTCTGATGTAGATGCAGGGGACATGCTGGCACGTGTTTAACCATTGGCTCTGGGGGATGGAGGGGTAGGGAGGAATTCCCTGCTTTGTAGTGTTTGCTGATTTCTACGGTGTAAATACTCTCACCATGGCCAATTTCAAGCTATGAATGTGGTATCAAGTGGTTCATAAAACTCCTGAAAATCAATACTTGGCTCTCATGAGCTGATACGAGCCGACTCCAGAGCAATCCTGCATCAATTCCATTTTACAGATGAGGAAGCTGCTACACACAGTGAAGGGTGACGATGTAAATTAATAATGAAACCCATTATTATATACCCTTATTCAATGATAATGATCGATTAGGTTTATTAAAAACTTCTTTGTGATACATGCTATAACAAGCCCTTTATGTATAGTATCTCATGGAATTCATATAATAGAGCCTTGAAGTAAGCTCTATTAAGATTTCCACTTTGCAGACGAGGAGACGGAGACTGACTGATGTTTAGTAATGAACCCCTTTTGCCTCAATTTCATCATTTGTGACACGGGGGTAATATTACTAACAAGCTCTCAGGATCGCTGTGAGAACTCAAATAGATTTCCTTGTTCAGCAGCAAGGACAGCCCCTGGCTAAATTCATCCGGCAAGGAAATAGCAGAGGCGGGATTCAAACCCAGGTCGATCTGATGTCAAAACACACATGTACCTTGCCTTATAAGGCTGTAGGAGAGGGGATCCGTAGGAGAAGTAGATAGGCAAATGAGAGAAGAGTCAAAGAAAGGAGAGCGAGGGAAGAGCAGAGGAACAGCAAGGAACTGGGCTCAGGATTCTCGCTCTCTGGCAGCTGGTTCAAGCCCAGGCTTCCAGAAGCAGGGGTGGGATTGGCTAGAATGAGCCATTTGCTGTCCATGGTGCTGCCACCCAGTCCTGCTACGCGGGATCAAGGGCCTAATTCCAGGCTGGCATAGGAAGGGTTGCCCAAAGGATTCTCGGGTGAACAGTATCTCAGAGCCCAGGGCTCCATGTGGAATGTTGGCTATGAAAAGGCTGGTCCTTGGAGAGCACAGAAACCAGTGGTTCTCAACCTGGCTGCACATTAGAATCTCTTAGGAGCTTTAAAGTAAAACTGCTGCTGGGCCCCCATCCCAGACCAATTTAATAGAGCTCTCTTGGGGTGGAGCACAGGCAAGGGGATTTTAAAAGCTCCTGCAGTGATTCTAAAGTGCATTCCAGACTGAGAACTGATGCCCCAGCCTTTGATTGAACTGATGAGCAAACTGAGTCACAGAGAGGCTCAATGACTTTCCCAAGATTAGGTTATTAGTAAGTGGTAGGAAAAGATTCAAACCCACAACACTGTAGCCAGCATGTCACCCTCCTGGACTCACTGTGCCTGTACTGAGACCGGCACCCAGAAGGAAGCAGCAAGGATGACACAAGCCACCAAATCAGCATGAGAAGTTGGACACTCCTACAAAGAGATGCCCCTCACAACTTCATGGAGACTGGGTGGACTTTGGCATCAGAGAGTCCTGGGTTCAAATCCCACCACTCCCTCACTCTGTGCCCTCAATCAAGTCTTTCCCCCTGTTTGACCTGTTTCCTCACTGGTACTTTAGAGGGGCCCACTCTGCCTCTCAGAGGTGCTATGGGAATTAGAGATGATGGATTTAAGTGCCTGGTGAAGCCAGGCACGTAGTAGGTGCTCAATAAGAGTTTATTCCTTTCTCCTCTCTCTGTATGGTCAGAAGATCTCTAGGTCTGTGTCCTTGGCCCTGCGCAGGAGACCCGTGGGTACCAGTATCAGGAAGGAGGGGCCTTGCCCACTCCTCATTTCTAGTTTATCTGTTTTCTGACATGGTTTGTCACGGGGCAAGAACTGGAATCCATGCTCTGGCTCCCAGGCCAGAATTCTTTCCCTTCTTGTTCCTTTAACCCTTGCTGTCTGTGAAATCCAACGGAAGCCCAAAATTGGGCCCCAGGACCTCCAGCTGCTCAGGGAGAAGGTGATGTCATGTGGAGTGGATGTCAGGGATTGAAGACAAATTCTCATTCCAGCCCTCTCCTTGGCTCTCTGTGTGGCGGTGGGAAAACTACTTGGCCTGACTGGGCCTCAGTTCCCCTTCCGTAAAATGGAAACAACACTTTACCCTTCCTGTCTCCTGGGTGAGGGATATCCCTTAATAAGATGAAAGAGATGAAACGCTCTGGAAAAGAACAGAGTCCTCAACTAAGGTGACCAAGTGTCATGATTATGAAGATGTTTGTAATTATTATCATCCTGCCTCTTCCCTACCTCCCCTTGCCTCCCTGCTGGGCCTGGGGAAACCCTTGGCTCCCATTACCTTCTCAAACATTTATGAAACATGAGTCCCACCCCCTGCTGCTGCCGGAACTGTATGGAATGCTTTCTATTAAAAATTAAAAACCACTTGTCAAGTCCCTGGGAACATTCAGATTACACAGGAAACAAGCCCCTTCTCAAACTCCCCCCCTCACCATGCCCCTCCCAACTCCCTCTTTGCTCATCACTTACAATGCCAGCTTACTGGACTGGCCTCCACCGCACTTCCGGCTGCCCACCCACGGCAGCCTAATGTAGATGAATGATACACAGGAGATTCAGGAAAGTGGCTGCATGGGAAGGGGAGGTCGGAGGATAGAGGGGGAGGAGGCAGGTCCACAGACAAGTGACAGAGAAGGAGGCATAGAGAGATGGAGCAAGAAAATGGGTCAGAGACAGAGAAACAAGGGACAGAGAGACAGAGATGCAGAGAGATGGACAGAGAGAAAGTGAGAAAAACAGAGGTACCCAGACACATAGGGAGAAATTAGAATAGCGACAGAGAGATGAGGGTAAGAGAGGCAGAGATATAGAGAGAGACAAAGAGAGAGAGAGAGTGGGACAGAAAGAGGTAGCCACGGACTCACCCAGGCGGGCAACACTTGAGTGTGTGTGTGGATCTCATCTGTTCCCCTGAGAGAAGGGACTCCCCTACTATCCCTAACTGAGTCCCATAGGCTCTTCTATCCTCTCCACATTTAAACGGGACCCTCTGTGGAGTAGTCCGGTCACCTTGTTTGTTTGGGACAGCAACATTCTAAGTTTCTGCAGTAGCGTCCCTCTGCCAGTTGCAGAAAGCAAACAGTTTTGGCTTCTAATTCAGTTCCGTTCAGTCACCCAATATCTACGGAGCACCTACCATGTGCTAGGCCCTTGAGGGCAGGACGGTAGATTTGTCACCTTTGTACCCACTGCCACGCGGGCACAGGGCCTAGCATAGCGAGGGTGCTCGTGTTCGCTGAGTGATTTGTTGATGGAAAAGACAAAGAAAGCTATGGGGCCGACTCCTGAGGGCCAGGGCCTCTGTTCTTCTCTGACACCTCTCTCCACCAGAAACCTCCTGTCCCACTTCTCCCCATCCTGGGTGGTGAGAGCCAGTGCCGTTGCTAGGCAAGGAGATATTGCACATATAGATCTTCCTGGACTTTAATTAAAAACATCTTTAGAAGTTGTCTCTGCAGAGGCCAGCGATTGATTCCTGGCTTGGGCCTGAGGGCTGTCGAGCCACACTCTCTCCAGCTGCAGATGGGACAATTGGAGGCTCCCAGCCAGCCACTGCCCTCCCCGAATGAGACCCCTGGGGAGCACACTGCCTCCTGCCTTCCTCCTTTCCTCTCTGCCGCCCTCCTCCCAAGCATGGGACCTGGGAATCAGATAGTGTGCCCTCCCGATATTATTTCCCCTCCTCTCTTGAGCCTCAGTTTCCTCATCTGTAAAATGGGGGTATCAGCACTTAACCCAAGAGAGTTCCTGGGAGGATGAAATGAGATTAGGGATGTGAAGGTGTTTTGCAAGCTGTAAAGTCCTGTGCACACTAAAGAGGTGGTTGTGACTGTTTCCCATGTACACAGAGCCAAGTAGTTTAGGTTCTGATTCCAGGTTCTGGGTCTGGTTCCGGCTCCAGCTCTTAGTATGGAACCTCAGGCAAGTTACTTTATCTCTCTCTGCATTTTTCTCCTCATTGGTAAAATGAGGATAGAAATACCTGCCCTGCTTATTCCCCAGGACAGTGAGAATAAACGGAAATAGCTTTGTGAAAGCAGTGTTGGCCGATAGCTATTATTTAGTGAATGTCCCAAGAAGTGCAGACTGTACTACGAAAGTCTTTTTTCCATCTATTAAAGATGCTGCTCACAGAAGGGATTGGAATCCATGGGAAAGCAGCTGTGGCAGGGCCCCTGCCCGTTTCGACAGTCTGTTGAGCCCCAATCCCACGGTCCAGTAATGCCCATCCTACGGTATATGTACCACCACATACACGTTCTCCTTCACCACATTCTCCTTCCTTTGCTCCCAGCAGACATCACTAATCGACTGTGGCATTCTTTTCTGCTGAGCCCAAATGAGACCTCAGACTCCTCAACACAGCCCTACAGTCACTACCAGTCGATCAGAATTGGCACCACAGATGAAACTGATCTGCTACCCCTTTGAGGTCAGTGGCAGTATCTTGCTTATCTTTGTATCCCCACATACCTAGCAGTGACACGTACAGGAAAAAAAAGAAAAAGTGACATGTACACAGTAGGAACTATTATGTATTTACTGAATTAAACCAACTGCTTATTTTTCTATCCACTTGGGGCTATATATATATATAAAGTAGGTGCTAATAAGTGTTTGCTTAGTTGGGTGACTCATCTTTGCAACCCCTCCAGAGCCAAGTACATTGGAGGCCTTGTAATATAATGGGTGCTAATAAACATTTGTGGATTTAATTCAATTACTTATCTTTATATCCCCTGCAGTGCCCAGAGTAAAGCAGTGGCTAACAGATGTGTGCTGGATTGAACTTGTCATTTTTGTATCCTCAACAGTGCCAAGTGTTTTGTCTTATACATAGTTGGCATTAATAAGTAGGTGGAGTTGAACCGGGCACAGGAGCTCTGTGAAATTCTCTTGTGGTCCACTGGTCGGGTTGTGACAGCCTAGGGAAGGGGTCTAGCCCCCCAACATCAAGAGATTATCTAGTCTAACTCTTCTCTACCAAAACTCACTCCCTTGTTGATTTCACCCAGTCTCAAACTTTAAATTCTCTCTCTCTCTGCTGATGACTTCCAGAGTTGTAACTCCAGCCCTGAACTTGCTCCTGACCTCCAGACTCAGAGATCCAACTGTCCCCTTGAGAACTCCACGTGGATTTCCAGTAGACATCTCAATCTTAACGTGTCCAATAACGAATTCTTAATTTTGTGCTGCAAACTTGCTCTTCCTGGATCATTCCCCATCTCAGCAATAGCATCTCCATCCATCTAGTTGCTCAGGTCAAAAATTTCAGCATCATCCTTGTCTTCTCTCTCTCTCACTTCCCACATCCAATCCCTCACAAACCCTGTCGGTTCTACCTTCAGCATACATCCAGGATCCAAGTCACCATCATCTCTTGCCCCCAAGACTGCAGTTGTCTCCTCGTTGATCTCCCTCTTCTATCCTTGACCCCTACAGTCTATTTTCAACATGGCGGCCAGCAAATCATCTTTTAAAAATCTACGTTGGATCATATAATTCCTCTGCTCCCTATCTCACTCACAGTACAACCAAGGCTTTCAATGGCTACAAAGTCCTATGTGGTCCAGCTTCCGGTACCTCTTCTGACCTCCTTGGATCCTCTCCCCCTCATTTACTCTTCTCTTCAGCCACACTGACTTCCTTGCTATTCCTCAGACATGACCAAACATTATTCCTCAGGACCTTTGCACTCGCTGTTCCCTCCGCCTGGAACATTCTTCCTCTAGCTTAGTGGTTCTCCAAGTGTGGTCCCTGAACCAGTAGCATCAGCATCACCTTTGACAGCATCTTTGTTAAAAATGCAAACATTTCTAGGGCTTCCCTGGTGGCGCAGTGGTTGAGAGTCCGCCTGCCGATGCAGGGGACGCAGGTTCCTGCCCCGGTCCGGGAAGATCCCACATGCCGCGGAGTGGCTGGGCCCGTGAGCCATGGCCGCTGAGCCTGCACGTCCAGAGCCTGTGCTCCGCAACAGGAGAGGCCACAAGAGTGAGAGGCCCACGTACCGCAAAAAAAAAAAAAAAGCAAACATTTCTAATAGCCCAGACCTACTGAATCAGAAACCCTGGGGAGGAGAGGGGAGCCATCTGTGTTTTAACAAGTCCTCCAAGTAACTTGGACACACAATAAACTGTGAAAACTACTGTTTCACATAGCTCCTTTGTCCATTCCCTTGGTTTCTCAGATCTTTGTTCAAGTGTTCTCTTATAAAAAAGAAAGGCTTTCCCTGACCCCTCTAAACTAGCACTCCCCCAGTATAGCTCCCAATTCCCTTATTCTTCACAGCACTTACACCACAGGGTGCATTTATATGTTGACTTGCTTATTTCTTTCCTGTCTCTCTCCTTGCTCTAGATGTAGGCTTTCTAAGAAACCCCAATGCCTGGAACAGTGCCTGGCACAGAGTAGGCACTCAGTAAACATCTAGGCATGAATGAGCCCCCTCCGTGCTCAAAAGGGAATTTGGGGCCCAGAGAGGGGCAGGGACTTTCCCAAGGTCACGCGGGGGAGCCGGGCCTCCTGGTGGTCAGATGCAGGACCCGCTTCACCGCATTAGGCTCAGCATGGCTGGCGTGCCCCTCCTCAGAAGCATGGCTCATTGGACGCCCCCGGCACACCTCCCTTCCCTTTTAAGCTGTGAGTGGTTTAAATGGTGAGCGCTGCTGCCTTTCATGTTCCAGGCTGTGTCCCTTCTCCTTCTGATCTCGGAAGCCGCCCAGACCCTGGTGCTGCTTGTCGGCCCCGCCCCGCTTAGCCCAGATCAGGAGGCTCAGTAATTGTGACTGATTTTCAAAGCCGCCTGGAGTCTCTGTAAGCATCCGGTGTCGGATTTGCCTCCCCTTCAAAAAGTTGCTCAAATGAAACAAACTAATTTAATTTCTGCTTCCTCTTTCCCCCTCCTGGGTTCCCCTGGCTTGTCCTAGTTAAGTCCCCACTTTTTCCTGAGCAGAATGTCAGAGTCAGTGGACCGGGAGAGGAAGGTGAGGCAGGGCTGGAGTTCCTTGGGGCCGTGCTCATGAAGCTGGGGGCTGGCGCTGCCTCCCACTCTCTGGGTTACCGTGAATGAGTCCTTGCCCTTTTCTCGGTCTCACTTTCCCCATGAGTGACACAGGAACCTTGCTGCTCCAACAGCCTGGGAGCCAAGCCCAACTTGCTCAGTCATTGACTTGCTATGTGACTGTGGGTACATCTCCTCTCTCTGAGCCTTGGTGTTCCCATCTGTTCAATGGGGATGTTGACATCAGTCCTGCCACCACTCGGAGTTGAAGTGAGTGAAGTGGTGATGGGCAAGCCAACATGGCGCATATGGGGCTGCACCTCCTTCTGGATCCCTCATCCCCATCCACTCTCCACCCCACAGCAGAGGGGAATTTCTAAAATGCAAGTTTGCCCATGTTACTTCCTTGCTTAAGCCTTTCCCAGGCTATGTGCTTCCCTCAAGTCCTTCACATATGATTCCAGCTTCCTTCTCCAGCCTTATCTCTCTCGTCATCTTTCTAGCCTTTTCCATGCAGAAACATGCAGTTCAGTTTTGGGTGAAGAGAGACAGGGCCATGTCTCCTTCGGCCAGAGTTTGAGTCCAGGAGTGAGGGCTGCTGGACCTGGGAAGTCAGGGCTTTAAGCTACTTCTCACTTGCTGTGTGACCTTGGACTCCTGCTCTGAGCCTCAGTTTCCCCACTTGCAAAATTGAGTTCTAAGTGCTCCCTGGGTCTTTGCCATGGACAATCTCCAAATTTATCTCTCTAGCTCAGACCTTGCTGCTGAACCTGTATACTGAACTGCCTTTTCCAAGATCTCTCCTTGGCTTTCTAATAAATACTTCCAACTTAGCAAGTCTGAAACCAAACTCCTGATTTCCCTCCATCCCCCCAAAATCTGTTCCTCCCGCTGTTCCTCCCATCTCAGTAAATGGAGATCCCATCTCTATAATTGCCCAGGTCAAAATCTCGATAGTCATCCTTGAATTTTCTTTCTCTCACGCCCCACATCCAATCTATTAGCAAATGCTTTCAGCTCTACTTTTGAAATATATCCAGAAGTTGACCTCTTTTCAATACCCTTACTGGTACCACCTTGTTCCAAGCCACCATCATTTCCTGCCTAGGTAACTGCAATATCCTTCTCAATGGGCAATCTGCTTCTGCCCTTACCCCACCTTCCCATCTAATCTTCATGGAACAGCCACAGGATCCTGTTAAAATTAAGTCACATCATGTCACTCTTCTGAACAAGCCCCTCCACTGACTTCCCAGCTTGCTGAGCCTAAAAGGCAAAACCCTGACTATGACCACGTGGCTGCGTGATCTGGTCGCTTTTCTGCTTCCCCTCAGAGGGAATTCAACCTTGGGACCTTTGCATGTACTGTTCCCACTGCCTGGAATGCTGTTCCCTAGGGCCCATGCCATCACTTCTTTCAAGTCTTTGCTTCAGTGTCATCTTCCCAGACCCATGATGTGTTAACTTGTTTCCTGCCTGTCTTCCTCGGCCAGAATGTCTGCTCTGTCAGAGAGCAGGGAGGCTGGTCTACCTTCTCCTCGCTGTGTCCCCAGTGCCTATGCATATCTGTTCAATGAATGAATGAATCCGTTCAACAGACACATAGCCTGTCACATACACAGGCTATGGCCGTGCAGGGGCACACCTGTGCACGTGTGAGATGCGTATGCACAGCAGGCACATGTGCACCGTGAGTGTGTGAATGCCAGCCCACACCCACATTCACACCCTCGCCATTCCCTGTTCTCCCACCATTCCTTCATGCTCACCATTTTCTCCGGTCCACTCCCTTCTCTTCTGTCACCGGCTGCCCACTCACTACCCACCAACCTGCCAGATCTGGTCCAATCCGGGGAAGCCAGGGCTGACTGCACTCTTCCCCCAAAACCCAAATTCCCCCGGCCTCTGCCATGTAGCTGCAGAGCTGGAAGGCCAAGTGAGAGGCAGTGCCAAGCCCTTGGCCACAGTATGTCAGCGACAGCACGTGTTCTAGGACCTAGGGCCACTGCTCCCTGTCCGGTCTGGCTTGCAGGTGACTTAGCCTAACGCGGTGGGGAAGGTGGCAGCTACTGGCTTGCCCCTCATGCCACGACTCCAGCTTCTACCAGGAGCCCTCGGCTAGGTGGGACCTTGATGGTCATTCCACTACCTGTGGGCCCTACGGTGGGGGAAGGCAGATTCATCCAACCTTTCCTTTCAGTGTCCCGCTGCTGTGTTTCTGAGGATGTCTGGGTCTGAAGGCTTCCTGCAGATGTGTGTTTCGGTGTGCGTCCTGCCTTTTCTATTACAACTGTGTGTGTGCGGCACCCCTGGTGTTTGCAGCCACACCTGGGAGGGGGTGGCTGAATCTGTGCCCGGGGGCTCGGCCACCTCTGTGAGCCTGTGTCCCCAGGTGGCTGGGTCTTGGTGTACTGGGGCTTCCTGTGGGCCGTGGAGGAAGCTGTCTGGAGGTTGTCGCGTCTGGCTGTGCCCATGCCTGTCTGCGGCTACGCTCTGGTGAAGCCCGACCCCAGGCTGGTAAAGATGTCTGGCTGTGGCTTTCGCCTGTGTCTAGGTAGGTGTCTGTGCATAAGCTGCGTCCACGTGAGGGGCTGTTTCCTGGGTGACGTTGCACGTAGCTGTGTCTAGTGTGAGGGCGTGTCTGGTTGTGTGGTGGGGTCTTGTTTCAGCTATGCCCACTCTGGTTGATTTAGGTTGTAGGTGTGCCCATGTTCGGTTGTGCCTGCATTTGTGTGGGAGTTGCGGCCAAGGGCTGTGCTGTGTCTGGGTGAGTTGAAGTCTGGGGAAGGGCCGTGTCCAGGTGGACAGCCATGCCTGTGTGTGTGACTGTCCCGATGCTGTCCACGCATGGGGCCGTGCCTGAGCCGGGCCGTGGACAGCCGAGCTTGTAAGTGGGTCTTGGCCTGTGCGATTCTGTGTGGGTGTATAAGCATGTCCAAGTACATCTCTGTGTTTGCACGTAGGTCCATGTCCACATAGGGACTGTGCCCGTGTATGTGCCTGAGATCACGTGTGTGTCTCTGTCCAGAAGTGCAGCTGCGACTGCCCGGGACTGTGCCTGAGTCCGTGTGGGCACCTGGGCTCACACCTATACCCTGTCTCCCCTGCCCCTCCCCGCAGCAGGCTCCTTCTCACAACCTGGCAGCTCCCCTTCCCCCGTTCCCCAGCTCCCCGCGCCCCTCAGAGCCGGCAACCCACCTGTGGGTGAGAGCTCGGCCACGCTGCCGATGTAGGGGCCGTGCAGGAAGCGGGGCTCGCTGTCGTTGATGTCCTGCACCTTGATGATGAACTCCGACTCAGGCTCCAGCAGGCGGTTGGTGGCGCGGTCCCGAGCTTGAGCCCGCAGCGTGTAGAAGGTTTTCTGTTCCCGGTCCAGGCGCTCCATGGCGTGGATGTCGCCCGTCAGCTCATCGATCAGGAAGATGGTACCAGCGCCCTCGCCTGAGATGGTGTACTTGATGGCCCCGTCACCCTCGTCTGAGTCCGAGTGGATCTGGGGAGGCAGGGTGGAGGCTGGGGTGGGGGCTCCTCCTGGCACTCCCCCTGGCCAAGTCCCACAGGGGGCCTGTGCCTAAGCACATCTCTTCTCTGACATACCCATTCTTCAGTGAAGACACTGAGGCTGGGGAAGTCACGTGTCATCCCGGTCCCAGGCCTCACTGTCTGGGCTGGAGTGCTTCACTAGCCCGCCATGGCTTTTCCCGCTCCAGCCCCGCCCCTGCAATCTACCCTCCCCTCTGCAGCCCGAGCTGTCAGCCTCAGGGGCAGACCTGAACACGTCCTCCCCCGCCTGCAACTCTCCCATGGCTCCCTATCGCCCTTACAAAGAAATCAGAACCACCTCCACAGCTCTCTGCTGCTTCCTCGAGCGCCCTGTCCTTATTTCTCTGTCTACTGAAAGTCTACTCATCCTGCGAGGCTCAGTTCAGACGCCACCTCTTCCCAAAAGCGTTTATGGATTCCCTCTCTGCCCCTACCTCCAACCCCACCATTCCCCTCCAAGATCTTTGCAATACAGAAAGTCATCATTATCACGTTCAGCCTGTAGGACTGCTGCAGCCACGCTTCTCAAATCTCAATGTGCATGCAAATCACCCGAAGATCCTGGTAAAAAGCAGATTCTGACCCAGGAGGTCTGGGGTGGGGCCTCAGAATCTGCATTCCTAACAAATTTCCAAGCTGCTGGCCATGACCTCACTCTGAGTTGTAGGTCCAGGATCCCTAGTCTCTGAGCCTCCGGAGGTATTTTCTTACTCATCTGGTACCTGGAGAGCCAGCCTCAGGGCTTGGCACATGCCGGGGACAGGGAGTTAAGGGACAGAGGGGGAAGGGGTTGCAAATTGGAGGAGCACCTGTTATGTGCCAGGCAGTGTACTAAGCAATTTACATACTTATCTGGTTCAGAGTTCTTTAAAAAAAAAAAAATCCCTACTAGGGGACTTCTCTGGTGGTCCAGTGGTAAAGAATTCGCCTTCCAATGCGAGGGATGCGGGTTGGATCCCTGGTGGGGGAACTAGGTTCCCACATGTCGCGGGGCAGTTAAGCCCGTGCGCCACAACTACTGAGCTTGCGCGCCTCAACGAGAAAGCCCGCGGGCCGCTAACTACAGAGCCCACGTACTCTGGAACCCGCGTGCCACAGCTAGAGAGAAGCCCGCGCGCTGCAACGAAGAGCCCACGTGCCGCAACGAAAGATCCCGCATGCTGCAACTAAGACCCGACACAGCCTAAAAAATTAAATAAATAAAAACAAATAAAATAAATATTAAAAAAAATCCCTACTAGAGTAGGTTTTGCTATCGCCACTTTGCAGATCTTTTTTTTTTCACTTTCCCACTGAGGATTAGAGAAATAGGATGATTTGCTCAAGGTCAGACTGCTGGAGGAACCGGCCTGGTCCACAGCCTGGGCTTTCTCACTCCATCCTCAGGCCTCCTGGGAGGAGCCCATGGCGGCAGAACAGGCAGTCCAGCCTGGTCCAGCCTCGGCTCCAGCATCACCTCCCTGTGAGTCCTCGCACAAGTCACTGTACCTCTCTGGGCCTCAGCTGCCTCCTCTCTAACATGTGGGTCATAATAGCACCTCCTTCCAGAGGTACCGGAGGGGCTAATTGAGCATAAAGTCCACATAAAGCCCTTAGCACCTTCCCGGCACCAGGTGACACAATATGTAACGGCCAGCCCGGCAGAGGCACTGCCCATGGAGTGGTGCTGCAGCAAAGCCCCTGCTGGTTCAGATGGGAACCCCTTGGATGCTGGATCACAGACAGGTCGGAGGGGCTGAGGAGGCTGAGGCAAGGGAGAGGAAACAGACTATGTACCACAGGTGGGGAGCTTTTTCACTATTTTAACAACCGGCACAACTATACCAGTTTGTACTAGCTGAAAATCAGCCCTGCCTGTGACATAATAAGTGTCCCATAAATGGTAGCTATCGTTATTATTATATTATTACTAAATGTTAGCTATATATAACTAGGATTTAATCCAGGCACTGTTAAGCTCCAGAACCCAGGCTGTTTTCACTGCACTGAGATCTCCTGGGCAAGGAACCAGCAGAGGGACTGTTCTCCCAAATAGAAACGCCCAAGTCCTTATCCTTCAACGTCCAAATCTCTGAGGCAGCTCTGAGCAGAGGAAAACGCATCCAATGAAGCTGGTGACCTTGGGCAGGTCCCTGCTCCTCTCTAAGCTTCCGCAAAGATGGGACGTGAACAAGAAAATCCCTAAGGCTCCTTTCGGGCCAGGACAGCATGTACCCCAGCCCACTCAGCAGGATAACAGGTGCCAATGAAATCACCATGAAGAGGGATGAAAGCCCACCCCCCGCCATGCAGGAGGAGTCTGAGTATAAATTCTGCTGGTGGAACTTTGTGTCTGAAGGGTGGATTATAGAAGTGCTATTTGGAAGATTGAATGGCCCATAAACATTTTCATATTTCATTAGCCGATTAATGGGCATCTCTCTCTTTTTGGCGAGTCTGCTGATTCTCAGCAGAAATTGCAAGGAGTAAATGGAGGCGTTGGGTGGAAACTTTCCGGGTCCCTGTCCTGTTATGGATTGCCCCAATTAATGCCCATCCTGGGCTCCACTGTGAAGCCTTCTTCCTGTCCAGTTACTGTTAATAGATTTCTCATAAGTGGCTGGATTGTAAAAACCTCATAACTCAGTTTAATACCCCCAATAAAATTATCTCAAGACATCAGCCCTGAATCACCGGCAGTGCTGGGGATGAGGAGACCTGTCTCTCCTGTTTGCTGTTTATGCTCTTCCTCCACCTTTGCCCAGGGGAGCTGGGGACAGGAGCGGGCAAACGTGTTCCCTTTTAGGGTGCCTCCACCCACTTCCCAATCAGACCTGTTGCGAGCTTTTATTTAATCAGTAAACATTCCCAAAGAGTGTGGGAGAATAGACACCATTTGGGGGAATGCTTAACACCTGTAATCTTATTAGTCTTCGTCACCGCCCTATGAAACATTATTATTATTCCCATTTCTCAGATGAGGAAACTGAGGCACAGGGAGGGGAGGTCATTTGCTTTGTCACCCAGCTAAGTGCAGGAAGCCAATCTCCTGATCCCACGGCTCACTAACGTTGTGATCAACCTGCACGGCTTGTTAATTGTACCCCTCTGGGTCTGTTTTTCCATCTGAGAAATCAGATCAAGTCCTCCCTCGCACAGGTGTGGTGAAGATGAAACGTGAGCATGTTGGTAATGACCTACACACTCTGTAAGTGGCTGTCTCCTTCCCTTTCTGTCTCCATCATGTCCCTGCTGCCCTTGACGTTTTATCTCAGACCCTGGCCAGGGATCACCTACCATTGAGGATGGGGGAGGAGGGAGCGGAACCCAGTAGTGATGTCACTGATGCTCTTCCGTGAAGCACGACACAGAGCTCACAGTGGGGTGCAGTGGCTACTCTCTGGGGACTGCAGAGTCCGAACAGGGATGGTCGGCCTGCGGAGAAGCTAAGAGCTCAGAGCGGCAGAGTTGGGCTGGGTTGGGGCTGCTCGCCCCACCTGCCTGGGTCCTGGCTCTGGAGTGGAGGAGACGTGCCTGTGGTTCTACTCCAGGAGGGTATTTCTCAAGAATCTCAGCTGTGAGGCTGGAGGACGGTGCTCTTATTTACCGAGCGCCTACTATGTGCCGGATTGCAGGCCTCTGCAGAAATCTAATTTAATTTTGTGGCATATGTAAATATCTCCCCATTTTCCAGGTGAACAGACTGAGATAGGCTTAGTTCTGTTTGATTCCAAAGCGCAGGTTAGTCCCTCTGCAGCCTTTGGAACCTGGTTAGTCCACTTACAACGTCTCTGGCTAAAGAAGCGGGAGAAAGGAAGATGGAGTAGGCTACAGGGCATTCACTGGGCTTCACGGCTGGGGGAGAGGCCTGTACCACCCTGTACCCGCACGCCATGGTTATCGGCGGCCTTTTCAATCTGAGCCTCTATTTTATGAATTTTATCATTTGGAAAAGGACTTCACGACACAGATCAGGAGAGGTGATGGGCCTTGTATTCAGGAATGGCCGGGTGCCAGCGTCAGCTTTGTCACCCACTTGTTGCCTGGCCCTGAGCAAGAGGCTACCCTCCTCTGAGCCTCAGTTTTCTCATCTATAAATGAAATGGATAATGCTTCCCCATAGAGTCCAAAGATTCATCAGATAATATGTGGGAGCTCCTGGCACACAGTGAGTGCTCAGTGAAGATGAGTTTTCTCTCCTTTCCTGGCACCTGGTCTCAGAAGAGATTGAGGGTCATCTAGTTCATTCCCCCATCTCCTGACACAAGAACCACAGGCTCAAATCCTGACCCACTGGAGACACAGGGGCCATCATGCAATATCTTCTTGTCTTTTAAACTCAGCTTGTTTCCTCCTTCAGGCAGCCCTCCCAGATGCCTTCCCATTTGCCCTCCCGCTGCTCTGTACCCCTGTCCCATGCACACTCCCCTCTGCTCCACACTCCCCTGTAACACCTTCGTGTTGCAATCTGTCTCCTCAGTTGTCATGGGGCTCAGGGGCAGGGACTAACTTTGATTTGTCTTTGTCTGAACTCCCCACGCCTGGCACACGCTAGCTGTCCTGACAATGCATGCAGAGAAAATACAGGGGGAGTGGGACAGATGAGTGTGAGTGTGTGTGTGTGTGTATGTGTGTGTGAGATGGTGAGCTCCCTGAGGATCAAGCATATGGCTGTTCACTGCTCCCTGGTCCCCAGGATAGGCCACAGCACCAAACATTGAATACATGAATAATGAAATATACAGCTGTCATTAGAATTCTCCAACTGTCTGCTGGGATTTCTGGAGGATCCAGTCACTCTGTTAAATCCCAGGTGCACCTGAGCTAGACTAGGAAGGTCAGTCACTGGGCACACTTCTAGACCCCCTACTGTTACCTCCTTGATAGCTCATAATGATCTTGGGACTCAGAGATTATCCTCTCCCCATTGTACAGTTTGGCAAGCTGAGGCTCAGAGAGGGCCCATATCGTACTTAAAGCCACACAGCCAACAAGAGGCAGCCCGAGGCCTGTCTGGCTCCACATCCTCGGTTCTTTGCATCGAGTGTAGACGGCCCCTGAGGGAATTCCCCCTCCCTAAGCCCCAGCCCTGGATCATAAACAACATGAAAAACACCAGAGTGATGGCTTCTCATCCTGGGGGGCTGAAAAATGGGATTTACGAGGCCATTAATTACTTCCTCCTAATTAAATCAAAATTAAATGCGAGCAGAGGTACGTTTTCCTTATTAAAGACAATTAAACGGACAGTGAGGCTACACAAATGAAAGGAGTCCAGGATTTAAACGGAAAGCAAATCAAATAAAAAGCCTCCCCTGGAACGAGGGGTTTGTTCATGTCTGTGCTACTGGTAAACCAGGAGTTCATCAATTTTCTTTAAATATTAGCAACTTAATTAAATCTGCTCTCCTCCTCACCTTAATCCTGTCGTATATCTAAAATAGATCTCACTGCCCACAGGAGTTGGTCATAAGTGCTGACCCCATAATTCTCTCTTTAAAAAAAAAAAAAGAAATTAAAAATCCTACAAAATCCACATCCAGCTGACAGAAGCCTCGGGGGAAATTACGGCTCGGAAAAGGGATTAGTCCAAGTACCCAGATTACATGGAAATGTTGGTAGGTTGCTTTGAGGGTGGGTGTTGTGAGAAGGTGAGGGGAAGAGGTGAGCCAGGCTGCCGGGGGTGGGGAGTAGGGGGGGGGGCAGGACAGCAGAGGGAGCTGTTGGTGTGGGGCCCTGGTGACAACGACCGGGGCCAGTGGTTCCTGCAGGTGCTGACAGGAGCCTGGCGGTGAGTGATGGAGGAGGCAGTTGTAAAATAGGTTACCGTTGGGTGCCCAGGGTTCACTCGGCTGATGGTGCTGTTGCTAAGCTACCTTTGGAATTCGGCAAGGACAGATGCTCCCTATGGCTCCCTGGGGCGGGGGACCGGGAAGCAGTGAATTAACTGAAACCGTGGAGAAGTCCTTTTTCCCTGAAGAGCGAGAGAGCATGGTATGAGTGTGTGTGTGCATGCATGCACACGACCACTTGAACAAATGTGGGACTTGGCTGGAAAGGGGACAGGTGGTTTTTTTAAAAGGCTGAGCTCATATTCCTAGAGCGAGGGGTGGGCTGGCAACCACGTCCCCCTACTTTGTGGTGAGAAACTAGGACATCAGGTTGCCCAGAAGGCTTTCGGAATTGGGGGCAGGGGTTCATAATATCTATGCATACTCTAGGTGGTGGAAATAACAGGTGAGACCCATCATAATAAAAGCTAATACTTACTGGGCACATACCAGGTGCTCTCCAGGTTCCTGACATATGCTAACCCATTGAATCCTCACCGCAACTCTTTGAGGAGGTGCCAGGTATAGCCTCACTCAGCAGATAAAGAAACTAAGGCACAGAGAGGTTAAATAATGTGCCAAGGTCAGAGAGGGAATCAGCAGCAGAGCTGGGATTTGAGCCCTGGCAGTCTGGCTCTGGTTGGCCTCCCTGAACCACACACTATACCATCTTTCACAAGAAAGGGTGCTTTGGGCACATGTTTGCAAAGAGATGGAAACTTCTCTCTCTTCCTGCATGGCGTGCTTTTCTGTAGGTGGCCTTGAGAGTAAGCAAGGAGGGGCTCTGGGTGAAGATGATGGAGGGGGAAGATAACGTAGTCATGACAGCAGTGGGGATGCTGCGAGAGGCTGCTGTGAAGACAAGACCCCCAGGGCTGGGCACAGTGCTTGGCTCATAGAAGATGCTTAATATAGGACGGTACCGTACAGCACAGGTAACTCTACTCAATAATCGGTAATGATCTATATGGGAAAAGAATCTAAAAAAGAGTGGATATATGTATATGTATAACTGACTCACTTTGCTGTATAGCTGTACAACATTGTGAATCAACTATACTCCAATAAAAATTTTAAAAAAAATTGCACTGGGCCCAGACCCGGTGTCAGGAGAGCCTCGTCTCTTGGGGTTGGTTCTACCACCGTGCTGGTCTCACCCCATCTCTGTTAATCCAAACTCTCTGGAAAGCTAACTGGCCTTGGCATGATGTTCTCTGCCTCTAGCCTCAGCTTCCCCATCTTCTAAGGCAGGGACTTACTAGGGTCCCCCCATTGCCGACAGACTGTGGTTCAAGGCAATAGGGGCGGCGTTTGACTCATGACGATAATGGCTAGGTGGATGCAGGTTGCAAGTGGTGAATCAGCGGCTGGTTTCTCTCATCTTTTCAGGAGGTGAGCGGCTGAGGAAGCCTTCTCAGAGCCCCAGCTTCCGGGTAGACAAGCGGGCTGAGGCGCCTGAGACCACGACAGCTGACATTCAGGGAGATGTGTCACAGTCCTTCCCTGACTTTCTGGGGCTTCCTGGACCAAAATCTCTCTCCCAGGCCTGGAGGTCTTGGAGATGTTTGGAGAATCAGAACACAGGTTCCAATCCTGGCTAAGCCACTTGCCCACTGTCTGCCTGCCCTCTCTGCGCCTCCAGTTCCTTGCCCACAAAAGGGAACGATTTCTACCTTGCAGTTTAAGGGTTAAGCGCTTCACGTGGGAATAATGAGAAAACAACAATAAGCAAACAACCAGGCCACAGGCCGAACACTTTCTGTGCTCAGTTTTCTTCTGTAATCCTTTCAACAACCCTCGGAAGTGAGCTCCCCTAGCCCCACTTTTACAGACGAAGAGACTGAGGTCCAGAGAGGTGAAGTAACTTGTTTCAGGTAATACGGTTAATGGGTTGGTTGGCAGAACCGGGCCTCGAGCTCAGGCGTGTCTGGCTCCAAAGTCTGCATCCCTAGCTACCTCACCATTAGCTATTGCCCAGCTGGCACTGGCTCCTCCTTCCCCCTCCCCTCACCCCATTCTACCAGCCCCACCATCTCACCGCCCTGGCTGGGAGTCAGGAGTCCTAGGCTCTGCCACTAGTTTGCTGGGTGACCTTGAGCAGAGACATGAACCTCTCTGTGCTCTGTCAAATCTTCACTTTGCTCTGTTGTGGGGATCAACTTCAGCCACATGTATGGAGGGGAGAGTAGCCAAGGACCAGGGATGACTGTATCTAGACCAGTGAGAATCTGGGTTTCCTGCAAGACAAACCCACAAGGTTTACATCAAACTTTCCTCTCCTCCTTGTCGAGGGTCCTGAGCCATGAGCCTTGAACTGAGCAGCCTGGTCAGCCTCCCAATTCTCAGACTCATTTAAGCACACAGGAAATTCCACAGTTGGTCCCCCCTCACCTCTGCTGACCAAAACTTCCTGGAAAGCTGACTGGCCTCGGCAGAAGCCAGAGAACTGTCCCTGGGCACTGCGCTGCTCTTCCTGCCCTATAAGCACCCTCTACCTCAACATCTCAACTGCGGACAAGTCTCTGAAAAAGCCAGGTTCCGTCAGGCCTCCATGTCTTTTGATAGGCTATGCCCTCTTCCCCATCAGCCTAAACTCCTACTCATACATCAAAACCCAGCTCAGGCATTTAGAAAACACTTCCATGAAGCCAGCCAACACATACCACTTATTAAATGCCTACTCAGTGCCAGGTGCTGACCTGTGAAGCTTTTTATGTACCAGGATGTCTCCAGCATCGCACCCATGGGGGCTCAGGGATTAAATGGATGAAAAGTCCTTCTCAGCTCCTTATACTCTTAGGGCACAGATCTTCTGCCACGTTAAGCAACATTTACTCAGGGAGTTTGAGAAAGCAGCTTTCATTCCTTCATTCATTCATTCAATGAACAATTTGTGAGCAATGTCTGTGCTAGGCATTAGGGATTTTATGGTGAGCAAAACACACGATCTAATAGGAAAGACATGCATTAATTGCATAATCAAACAAACACACGCATAGTTAAGTGTTATGAAGGAAAGATACCAGGACCTAGGAGGGCACATAACAGGGAGGGATGGCCACATGCAGAGGGGTCTGTCCCAGCCTGGTGTGGTCAGGGGCAGCTTCTTTCAGGAAGTGGCATTTGAGCAGAGGCCTGAGTGTGAGATAAAGTAAGCAGCAGAAGTAGTAGAACGGAGCAGGAGAGAGCAGTTGAGGGAGGCAAACAACCTAGATAAGGGGGGACGGGGCTGGCAGGAGCCTGTGGGAGCATCGGAGGGACCATCAGAAGGGCATCAGAAGGGTGTGTGGTCGGAAACTCAGAGCGAGCGTGGCAGCAGATGAGGCTGGAGGAGGAGCCGGTCTTGGCAAGCGGCGGGAGGGAATCTGGATTTGACCTCAAGTGCATGGGAAGCTACTGAAGAATTTTAAACACAGTGGGGACAGTTTGTGAGTGACATGATCAGATGTGCAAACTCGTTTCTCCATTCTAGATGCATCTAGCGACAAGATGGACTGGGTTTCCCTCCCTACTAGTACTCTTTGCTCTAAGATGCAGAAGGAAGAGGGACTAGAGAAGGATGCGTAGTAGTAATGGGAGCAGAGTGATGACCCTATTGTCTGCTCCTGACCAGGGGCAGCAGGGAGGAGGCAGCAGGGACTGGGATTTAGTGGGGGAGGGAACTGGGGTCCCTTGCGTCTACCAGCGGGCATCTGCGGGGTCCCGGGCGCGGGACAGCGGGTGCGGGGTCCCACTTTACCTTGCCCACGTACAGGGGCTCGGTGCCCGTGTACTCCTCCACCACGAAGAACTGGTTCCACACCCAGCCGCGCTTCACGCGGCCCGCGCCCGGCGCGCCGTTCTGCGCAGCCCCGTACGCCGAGGGCGCAGGCGTGCCCGCCGCCCACAGGGGTCCTGGCGGCGGCGGCGGCATCATCAGCAGCAGCAGCAGCATCGCGGGCGACAGCGCCGCTCCTACCCGGAGACCCCGACCGTCGGGCCGCGGCCTCATGCTTGGCCTGCGAGGGGCCCGGGCCCAGGAGCATGGACGGGAGGTAGCAGGGCGTCGCCGCTTGGTGGCAGGACGGAGCGGCGCCGCGTCACATGGTGGCCTTAGCGCGGCCGCCGGGGCGCCGCCCCCGACGGGGCACCCGGACAGGCCCGCGGCCCTGAACGCCGCCCAGACGTGGAGGCGCCCGGCTGGAGGGGGAGGGGGCGCGGCCGCACCCGGGGCATGGACGGCCCCCCGGGGTCCCCGCCCGCGCCCCCCTGGCGCCGCCGCGGCCGGATCACCAGGCAGCTCCTTGGCAGCTCCGGAGTCTGGGGTGCGCCATGGTCCCTGAGCACAGGGGTCCTTCGGGGACGAGAGGCCGTCCGGGCCAGGAGCCTGCGAGAAAAACAAGAAAACATCAGAGGAGGCTCTCTGCGGGGACAGGGCAGGTTGGGTCCACCTTTTTGTCCTCTAGGTACTAATTAGACATCTACCATGTGCCTGGCACTGTGCAGCGTGGGGCAAACAAGACAGAGTGGTTCCCGCCTCCTCGGCCCACGGCTTAGTAGCCCTGCCCCTCCCCCCCCCCCCGCCCCGGCTGCCCCCTTTCCACTCCCGTCGCACACCTCTCCTCTCCCCCGCTCTCCCAGCACGCCCCCTTTCCTCACAACCCCCGCATCCAGCCCTTTCTTGGTGGTTCTGGGCCAGCCCGGGTGCCCACAGGGGCAGGGACCTTATGAGCTGCTTTCCCTGCCCCCTGGCTGACAATCTCTCCAGCCCGGCCGACCCCATAGGAAACCCCCATCCTAGAGAGGAAGCTGCCCCTTCCAGAAGGGGTCTTCAAGAGCTCCCAGGACCCAGGCCTCCTGGGGACACAGAGTCCAGCACGCAGCCCACCACCCACCACGCCTGCCTCCCCACAGCAGCACAGAGAGGTCATTCCATCCAAACCAGGGACCCAGAGAAGCCCCACTGACCTCATGTGAGTCCCTGCACACTCCCTTTCACGGGTGGGGCACCTGAGTCCCAGAGGGCCTTGCTTGGAGGCTCCCTGTGTGGCTTTGGGCAGGGTCACATCCCCTCTGAGCTTGCTTTTGGTGTCTCCACACTCCCCAGAAAAACCTTCCTTTCCCAAAGTCTGGAAGACACTTCCCCTTCCTGGACCAGCACTGCCTCCCCAGATCAATCCATCTCTCATTCCCTCCCTCCATCAGATTCTGCTTTCAGCAAGAAAGGATCTGAGGGACTAACTCCTACTCAAGCCATAATGATGAATAATGGCTTAATGTGGGTGTTTACAGGGGACAGCAATGCTGCTTTCATGGAGGAGTTTCAGGCACGGAGAAGCATTAGCGGAGGTGAGGGGCTCAGTCCCCACTTTTCCTCTCCCCAAGCTCAGTTCAGTTCAACAACTCCATTCCGCTGAGCTTCGACTCTGTGCCAGGTTTGGGCTGGATGCTAAGATAAAGATTCAATAAGCTCACAGTTTAGTGGGGTGAGAGACAAAACCCCCAGTAACGAACGACCTAAATGCCAGGTTGTTTGTGACCAGAGCTGTAAAAGGGTGTGCAGCCTGACACCTGTGGGCCTCAGGGAAGGGAGTGGGCACAGCTGTCTGGAAGTGGCAGGTGGGTGGGAGGGCATCAGGGCTGCTTTTCTTGGAGGAGGGGGCATCTGATCGGTGAGAAGAAAGGGATGGGCATTTTGACAGAGGAGTATGCAGCCAGGCTAAGGGGGATCTGGCTAGTTTGGGGAACCAGGTTGGAAACATGAGGTGTGTAGCTAAGCAGAGAATCTGTGAGGGTCTGACCTGGCTCCAGCCAGGTCCTCCTGTGGACAAAGGAAGTGGCTGGACTCTTTGGGGCAGAAGACATGTTGATCACTTCCTGTGACCCAGGACCACAGCAGGTGATTCTCCTACCTTTAACTCAGTAACTCACATGAGTCACAACAACTGTGAAAGTTGGTGTCTTATACCCATTTTGCAGATGCTCGACTCCCCAGTGCTCTTTCCCACTGTCAGCTCCAGAATTTCTTTATGGAAGGGGTTCCAGGGTAGGGAATCATCTGTTGAGAGGTGCGGGTGACGGTGAGGGCGTTAAAACTGCATTTCAGGGCAATGAGAATAAGAAAATATCAACGGTTCATAGGGAAGAGCAGAGGGGAGGAGTCCTGAGCCAGCCCTTTCCCTGTAGGACCCACCCTGAATTAACGGACATCAGGAAGGCCCACGACCCTGCTGTGAGCATCCGCAGCTCCCCTGTCCCACCCCCTCCTTGCCCACTCCATGGGGTCTAGGGATGAAGGTGCCGCCCAGGGATGTGGGTGGACCTTCCCCCACCCAAGCGGCCCCCTCTCCGCAATCCCTGAGCTGTGCTGCCGCCTCTGGGGATCCAGCGTTGATTCCCCACGTTATGGCCTGGGCTGGTTGTAACGAGGCTGGAGTCATGGGTGAGAAGGAGGTGCCGCTCCGAAGCCTTCATTTCCTGGAGCTTATGACTTCCATGCGCGCTGCAGGAACTGGTCCCCAGGCTCCATCAGGCAGTTTCAGGGCCCATCACAGCCTTGCAGGGACGCAGAGGGGAGGGGCGGGTGGGAGGGAGGATTTGGGGGAGGCTGGGGCCATTTCTGGGGAGGCCTGGCGCAGGAAGTGGGAACAAGGGGAGATTCCCCCAATGTTTGCAGGCACCCTCTTGTGGCTCTTTCTCCCTCCCTCTCTCCCTCCTTTCCTTGATTTCTTTCTTTATAACACCTTTTACAAGAGGGGGACATACTAAGATTCAGTCATTCATTCGTTCATCATACATTATCATCTACTGCAACTAGGGAGACAGAAATGCACTTCATTTATTCATTCAACACCCTTGAAAAACAGTTTCTCTGTGTGAGACGGCAAGATGCAATCAGCTGCTCAGCTATACGACAGGGGAGAGATGCATTTCTCCTGGTTATTCATTTACTCTTTCTACAAATATTTACCCGTGCCTCCCTGATGCCAGCCCCTGTGCACTGGAGACAAAGCAATAAAAAGTCCCGGCTCTCATGGAGCTGACCTTCTGGTAACAAAGGAATGAAATCTACAATATAGTTTTGGAGATTGATAAGAGGGAATATAAAGCAGGAAAGAGGGAGGAAGAGGATGATGGAAGGACCGGGGTGTGTGTTATTATAGACAGGGCATCAGGGAGGATCTCTCAGAGGAAGGGACATTGGCTGATCTGGAAGAATGAGAAGCAGCAGGGTACAGCAAGGTTCGATGCAGAGGGAACAACATGTACAAAGGTCCAGAGGCTGGAACAAGCTGACGAACAGTAAGGAGGCCACTGAAGCTGGTACAGAGCAAGGGGGTGGTTGAAGGTGCATCAGGAGAGGGCGGGTACAAGGCAGACTGGAGGAAGGAAGGCAGTGTCCATTTTATTCTGAGCGTGCGGAGAAATATTAGGAGGGACTTTATACAATAAAAACCATGGGAGACTGAAATGGCACATGGCCGTAATCACGAATTTCATGATGTGAGTCCTTTAACTTTGGAGGGCTAGGCATAGTGGGTTGCAGAGTAGGGACAGCATCACAGAGGAGGTGGCACTTGGAGTTAAAGCACAGGAGGGATTTGGATATGTGGAATTTGGGGTGTTGGGGAGGAGAGGGAGTGCCCTGTGGAAGCGCTACAAAGGTCTGAGGTCAAATCCCACTTTAGAAAGGGGCAGAGTCCAAGAGTGTTGTCCAAATTTGCATAGGATACTTGGTGGTGGAGCAGGGCCTCAGACCCAGGACGTGGATTCCCCATGGGGGAGGGCACCTTTGAGGGGATGGGAAAAGACGCCCCCCTGAGTGGATGCAGCCCAGTGCCAGGAGGCACGCTTGGCAAGACAAGGGTGGCTGCATCTCAGTCCCCACCTACCCCCTTGTACGAGGCACATCCTGTGCTGTCGTTTGAGGGACGAGGCCCTCACTGCCCCATCCCTCCCTCCCTTCCTTTCTCTCCTGCTCCAGCTGCTTTTCCCGAGTGGGTGTCAACTACAGGACCCTGTCTTGGCATTCCAAGTGCTTCAGGGGAGACAGCTGTGGCGCCTTTGAGCTGCGTTTGGCTCTGCTGGGCCTCTCTGTGAGGTCTTGGGCATGTGGGTGGCCTTCTCTGGGCCACACGTCTCAGCCTACTGCCCAGTTGTTTAATCCCAAATGGGATGAAAAGCCGAGCCCCAACCTTGCTCAGTAAATGTTGGCTTTGCCCTGTCTGCTCTTCAGCCTCACCTCCTATAACCCATGTGCCCTCGGGCCCACGTAAGTGCGTGTGGTTCCTACGTGCGTGCGGGCACAGGTCTGCAATCGTGGATGCCAGCGCATGTGTGTATCTGGTGCCCATTCCTTCATTCCACAGATATTTGTGAGTTTCCACTCTGTTCTGTTCTCAGCACAATGAAAAGAAACAGAGTCCTTGCCCTTGCACGTCTAGTGGGTTCAGACGATAAACAAACAAATAACATGTCAGATGATGGTAACTGCTATGGAGAAAAACAAAGCAGGGTAAGGGGCACAGGAAGTGCTGGATGGGGATTTTCTTTCTCCCTCTTTCTCTCTCAATCATGTATTATAAATGATAATTTATACAAGGTGGTCAGGGAACGCCCAGCAGTGAAAATGACATTTGAACAGAGATCTGAAGTGAGGGAAGGAGAGAGCTGTGCACGTAGTTGGAAGAAGAGCATTCTAGGCTGAGGGAACAGCAAGGGCAAAGGTCCTGAGGTCAGTGCATATTTGGTGTGCAGGAGGAAAGCAAGGAGCCCAGTGTTGCTGAAACGGAGTGAGTGCAGGGGGGCAGCAGGAGATGAAGCCAGAGAGATGTGGAGCTGGGCATCAGACTCTGCAGGGTCTCCTTTGGGTTTTTCTGAGTGAGATGGGACCCAGTAGGAGGGTTTGAGCAGAGGAATGGCATGATCTGATTTGTGTTTTAAAAGATCACTCTGGTTGTTTGGCTTCTGTATTCAAAATAGAAGCTGGGGCTGGGAGGGGGCAAGGGAGCTATTTCAGTAATCCAGACGAGGAGTAAAGGCGGCTTGGACCAAGTGGGAGCGGTGGGGGTGCTGAGAATTAAGGCTGTATCACAAGATATGCTGATGGGTCAGAAATGGGGTGTGAGGGAAAGAGAGGAACCGAGCATGACCACATCTGCAGCCTAGGCGACGGAAATGATGGGGTGTCCTTTCACGGAGCTGCAGACAAGCATGGGCAGAGCAGATTTGGAAGACAATCAGGGACTCATTTGGACATATTACAATCAAGTCTTGGACGTGCTACATCCAATGCCTATTAGACATCCAGCAGAGACGTTGAGCAGGCAACAGTACTTACAGTCAGGAGCTCAGGGGCGAGGTCCTGGCTGCGGATACAAATGAGGGAATTTGGATATTTAGAGCTGAGACTGAGTGAGCTTATGAAGGAGTGAGCGTAGATGGGGGAGAGGTCCTGCACCTCAGCACATAGAGATCAGGTAGATGAGGAGGAAATAGCGAAGGAGGCTGAGAGAGAGGGGAGAGACGGGGAGGGGAGGGGAGGAGAGAGGAGGTACCTTGGAAGCCCACAGAAGAAAGGAAGAAGGAGGCATTAACTGGTGACTGTCTGTCCACCTTTGCTTGTGTCAGTTCCACTTTACATCTGTTGTCCTGGCGTAACTATGAATAGCGTCGTACCCTCTTTTGCTCTCAGATTGGATGATAATCTATACGGTCATCCTACTGATGGGTCAAATCAGATGCGGGCTTTGAATTGACCATTGGATTTAGCAACACGGAGGTCATTAGTAGCCTTGAATAAAGCTATTTTGGTTGAGTGGCGGGTGTGCAGGCACGACTGGAGTGGATTCAGGAGAGACTGGGAAGAGAATAGGTGGAGACACATGTGTGAGTGGGCCGCAGCCCCTCTAGGGATCTTTGAAGGTTCGTTTTGCCTGCTCTCCCAGCTCCCCCCTACCTCAGCAGTCTGGCTGGGTTTTATGGTGTGAAAAGAGAACGATGGGAAATATAAACGATGGGCTGGCTGCCAAAGGCTAATTCATCCCCCCATCCTTCTTTCTTGTTTCAGTTTTCTTTTGATAGCCACTTTCCCACAGCTTGGCCATGTGTACAGCCCCTCCCCTCTGAACAGTGATTAGTCTAAGCCAATAAGAGCCGTTCCCCCATCCCCACCAGTGATTGGTCTAGAAAGTATCATGTGACATAATTCTGGCCAGTGAAATATAACTCCCGAAGAGCGTCTGGATATATATTTTTTACTCTTTAAAAAGAGATGCCTTGAGGAGAAATGTTTTATTTTCTGCATGTGTGAGAAGGTGATGGCCAGAGCAATAGCAGCCATTTTGGGACGATGAGGGGAGCCACTCCAAGAGGCCAAAGGCACCTACTAAGAAATGAGGGCACAATCTGTATCGTTGATGATATTGTTGAACCACCAAAGTTATCCATTCTGGGTCTGGATGATCCAGTTCCAGCCCCACTTCCTCCAGACTCTCATTCTCTCTCTCCCCTGAACCCCCTCAGACCCCTATGGCTGGGTCTTCCTCTGGGGCTTGGTGTCAGCAGTGATGGCAAGCTTCTGGAGGACAGAGATCATGCCTATTCCTTCCTCCATCCCTCCCTGCTCCTTCCCACACACACCTGGCAGAGCCGAACAGGGAGCTGGGGTCTGGGAGGGACTAAGGAGAACTTTGCCTCGGATAGCTTTGAGGAGCTGCTTGGGCAACTTGCCTTTCCTTCTCACTGAGGAGCTGCTAGACTTGCTAATTTGCTGTGGGCATCACTGCCACTGCCTACATTGTATACTTTCAGAATCTGGGCTGGGTGACCAGCATGTCCTTTCTTGATTTCTCAGTGCCCTAGTACCACTGCTGCCAAGGCTGTATCACTGCAAGCTCAGTAGCGCCAGGCCTTCCTTTGTCATCTGGCTGTCTCCCCGGGGACAGAGGAAGGAATTCTTATCCTACCCATCCCACATTTGTTTCCCAGACTCTCACTCTGCCAAGACCAAGAAGAGGGGCTGGGCTCAGTGACTCCACAGGCAGGACAAAGCAGGGGAGACTTCACGGTGCAGCCTGGGGCTCCTCACCCCTGCCTCCTCCCCCAGATTCCTGATAACCTTCCCGGCCCCTATCTCTGGGGCAGAATTTAATGTTCAGGGGACCTAAAGCCACGAGGTCCAAAGTCAGACCAGGGTTTGAGTCCCAATTCCATTGTTTTACTTTACGTATGATCTTGGTAATTTTCTCCATTTCTCTGAGTCTCAGTTTTCTTATCGGAAAAATGGGGATAACAGTGCTTACCTTCTAGGCCTAGTGTGAGGAATAAATGAGATGATGCATGTGAAGGGACCCACAGTGTTCGGCAATAAATGTTAGCTAGTGTACCGATAATGGCTACTGTTATTATTATTATTTCTGGTCACTTGAAAAATACTACTGGACCCCTATTACGTACAAAGTATCCTGACCAGGTAAAAGGGGTTTGTAATTACCTGTCCACTCAGTCATTCATTTATTCACTCATGCATTTATTTAACAACTGTGGATTTCCCTGGTGGTCCAGTGGTTAAGATTCCGCGCTTCCAATACAGGGGGCTCGGGTTTGATCCCTGGTCAGGGACCTAAGATCCCA
Source organism: Aethalodelphis obliquidens (assembly GCF_003676395.1). Classification (NCBI taxonomy): domain Eukaryota; kingdom Metazoa; phylum Chordata; class Mammalia; order Artiodactyla; family Delphinidae; genus Aethalodelphis; species Aethalodelphis obliquidens. Next base: position 1,247,528 of record NW_020837986.1, on the reverse strand, counting down.
CGTGCCACACGGTGTGGCCAAAAAATAAACAAAATAAATATTTAACAACTGCTATGAGCCCATGAGTGCACCTTGTTCCAAGAAGAATGAAGACTTGTACCGGGTCAGGGTAGTTCCTCTGGCTCCAGGGCTAGGCTGGTGCCTGGGGGATGCAGGAAGAGGCAGCTCATTCATTTGCTCATTCATTCATTCACTCCCTCCATTCTGTACGCTGGCTTGGCGTGTATATGTCCTTTCTCCGTGCCCGCCTGGCTCCCCGGTCTGCCAGTGGGAACTGTGTCTGGCAGCCTGGCTCCTGTTTGCCCTGCCCGCATCCCAAGGGCACCATGCCGGCTGGATCCTGAGCCCAGATCTCTGTGCTTGGCTGCTGCCTTCTCCCTGGGGGGAAATGATCTCTACCAGCTCAGTACTCTCCCTCCAGGCCAGAATGGATCCCAGAGTAATGCGGGAGCTGTTGAGGTGTGGAGGGGTGCTGGGCAGGGTCACCTGTCTCTGCTCACCTCTCATTGCTCCCCCGCCCCCTGCTCCAAGGAAAGCACGGTGAAACCATAAACAAGAGAGCAGACCAGTTACGGCCTTGGGCTGCCTTGACATCCATGAGCATGTGTGTGCCTAAGCACGTGTGTGCATTTGCATCAGTAATGATGTGTGCAGGGGAAGCATGCGTGTGCACCGTATCCCAGCACCTAGAACAACTTCCTGCATGTGGTAGGCGCTCAGTAAGTGTGGAGCGAGTGACTGGATGGAGGCCTGTTCTGTGTGGGCCGAGTCCGTGGGCTGTCCCTGGGGTCTTGGGGGTGATGCACGTGTCCTATAAGCTCAGCGTTATATTGCTAGGTGGGGTAGCGACCGCCTCTCTGGGTGTTTTAGTGGGAGGTCAGGACATGCCGAAGCTTCTGGGCTTGGTAGCTGGACCCAGGATGGCAAAGGTGGGAGGTCAGGGGACAGGGATGAGCAGAGCTGGGGCAGTATGTACCCCATATACAGGGTCACCCCATCTGCAAAGGCTGGTCCAAGGGCCCCCAGTCTTGCCCCCAGTCTATGCTGGGCATGCTGCCAGACGCATCTTCATGAAGCCCAGCTCAGTCTGGAAGTTTCTTTTCAAAATTTTCCCCAGCTCCCTTTCACCTTCAAGATAAAGTCCAGACTTGGGCCTGGCACTCGTTAGTTACCATTCAGAGTAACAAAGAGTTTTTCCTGTTCAATGACTCCACACAGACAGAGTCCTTTGAGGTGGGGACTGTTATTTGTCCTCATTTTTCAGATGAGGAAACTGAGGCACAAAGAGTTCATGAAACTTGCCCAAGATACAACCGGGAGGATGCGGCCACTCAAGACCCCGTGAGAGCTGGACGCCCCCCTCTACGTTATTGTCACTGCATCTTTTCATGTACTCATCTCTCTGGGCAGGTGGCACCAACCACTGTTTACTACTTTTGTGCCTCTAGGCCTTTGTTCCTGCTGTTCCCTCTGCCAGGAATACCCTTCTCCCATGTTGCCCCACATCCAACACTGACCCACCTCTCGGGGCCCATGCCCTCTTCTCCAGGCAGCCTCTCTGCCTCCCCCAATTCACCCACCCCCGACCCCAGTGAGCTCCCTTGTCTGAGTGGTGGCTCAGAACCACACTCTCTCTTGTCTCGGTCTCAGCATCCTGCCAGCTGGCCGTGGGCACCTCCCTCACTGCTCTCTGCCCTTCAGCTCACACCTCTGTGCCGTGCTCAGAGTGGGTGCTACTGAATGTGTGAATGAACAGATGAAAGAATGCATGGCTGGATGGCTGGATGGATGGGTGGAAGGCCAGGTGGTGGGGTTGCCTGGTTACGGCCACACCATCTCCCCTGAGACTGCCCTTCTATGGCATCGTTTCCTTCTGTTTGTTCCATTCATTGATTCATTATATATTTATTGAGGACCTACTCTATGCCGGACACTGTGCTGGAGGCTGAGGATGTAGCAGTGGACAAATCGAAGTCCCTGCCCCCATGGCCTTCTGTTCCGTGTGTGTGTGTGTGTGTAAGGAGGAGATATTCATCAATCCAATCGTCTCACAAGTAAATGTACAATTACCAACGGGATCAGGCTCCACAGAGGGAAAGTACAGGGGACGCCCACATTTAACAGGGGCACAACCTCATTAGGGATGGGCGGGGCCGGGGAGGGGCAGTTCCTTGAGAAAGGGGTTTTTGAGCTGAAATGTAAAGGATGAGAGCGACACACTGGGGCCCAGGTGACAGAATGTGCAAAGCCACATTTGAGGGCCTGAAAATTCAGGGACCAGAGCACAGCGTGTGCTCATTAGGGATGGGTGGGGCCGGGGAGAGGCAACATTCGAATGGGCTTAAGAAGTTTGGATTTTTAGCTCAGAGCAATGGGAAGGCATTGAAGGGTTTTTAGCAGAGGAGATGTGATCAAACTTGTGTTTTGAAGGAGGTCACGGGTTTGAGGCTTAAAGGACAAACTGCGCATGTGCAGGACCAGAAGCAGGGGCCCCAAGAGGAGATGGTGGCGGTGTCTGGGGAAGAGATGCTGGTGGTGGCTCAGACCAGGGAGGCCGTTGTGGGATGGAGAGAAGGTGACGGATATGAAATATTTAGGAAGTGGACCAGTCTTGCTGATGGGTCTGACGTAGGGGATGAGGGAGAGCGACATCGGCATGACCCCTGGTTTTTGTTTTAAGTGACATTTATTGATCACCTACTAAAACCCAGGCACTGTTCTGACACTTTATGGGTATCACCTTGCTTATTCCTCACCATAGCCCCCTTCACAGTCTCATTTCACTCTGATAAGAATGCAGGGGCTGATGGGACCCAGTGGGGTTTGTCCCAAGCTTTGTTCCTTTGGGGCAACATCCTTGGCAGATCAAAGGGATAGAGAAGGAAGAAATGGAGGCAGGCTGCATATTCTGAGCTGATTCTGAGTCAGTGAGAATGATGACAGATAACATTTTTAGAACTTTTACTGTGTGCCGGGCCCAGTGCCATCCAATTAGCTAATAATAAGAGGTGACACTAAACTCCATGCAGGACACTTTATATCAAGGATCTGATTGAAATCTTGCAACAGCTCTCTTCAAAATTTCTATTACAGAAGAAAGGACAGTGGCTCAGAGAGGTTGAGGGACTTGCCCAAGATCACACAGCTAGCTAGTTGGTAGATGTGGAATTCATATGGGTTGTGGCAGAGGGAGGGGCATGAGGATGGGCAAAGAGGTGTTTAGTGGTTGCTGGGAAGGAAGGAAAGGCCTGCATCTAGCTCTAAGCATGGACTATGTCCCTCCCCTCAAACACCTCTTGACACTGCTTACCTGAGGCCTGACTGTCTACTTAAAGCATGACCTCCCATGAAAGTTATGAACACACTCGTGTATGCATGTTCACAACTACACACGCATGCACACACACACCTTAGCTGCCACTGCTCACCTGCCCTGGGGTGGCCACCTGGACCCTCCAGCCCAGGTTCCCCGGGGCCTGCACCTGTCTCCCCGCCCTGCCCCCGCCCTGCCCGCCTGCTGGTGCCCCAGGCAGAGTCTGCTGTACATCATGTTGACAGTAGAAATTACATCCGAGCTGCTGCTTTACACCTCGCCCTGTCAGAACTCACTGCAGCCCAGTGATCAGGACAAATTGAATACCATCCTGGCCGTGTCAATATTTATTCCATTTTACAAATGCAGCCGGATGGGGGGCAGGGCCCTGCTGTGGTACCAGCCAAGCAGAGCCCTGGGAGGTCCTTCTCCCTCTCACGCCTGAGCTGCTCCCTCCTCTCTCTCCTCCTCCTCTTTCTCAACTTTTGTAATCAGTTAAAATTGTGAAATTCGACATTCATACCTAAAAGTGCACAAAACATAAATGCAGAGTTTAACAAATAATTATAAAATGAACCCATGGATCACCCTTTGATCAAAACACTGAAAATTGTCCCCCCTTCAGAAGCCCCCCAACTGTGTCCCTTTTTTGACCATAACCTACTGCTTCCCTTCTCCCTGGCTTTTCCGGTAACCAGCCCCTTGCCTTTTTATATGCTGTATCATCTAATTATGCCTTCCTAAAGTCTTAGTTTAGTTTTCTTTTGTTTTTAAACTTGAGATAGATGGAATCATGCTGTATACACTCTTTTGCATCTTGTTTGCATTGTTTTGGAGATTCATCTTTGTTCTTTCGTGTTTCCTTTTCACTGCTGTATAGTACTCCATTGCATGAGTATACCATGATTTATATCTCCATTCTAGTCATTCTCCTTTTTCCTCTGCTTTCTTCCTTTCTCCTGCTCTTCTTTCTTTCTCTTCCTTCCCTTCTATCTTCTTCTCCCCCTGTATTGCCTCCTTGTTTGTCTGTCTCCCATTGTTCTGTCTGCTATATCTGTTCATATCACACACACACATACCTGATCCCAGCTCCTCCATCCTACCAGGGGACTGGATGTTCCCTCTGGGTCTCTCCCTCCCCCACGCAGTTCCTGGAATACATGGCTCCAGCCACAGGGAGGTTTCCCCAGACCTGAGTCTATTAAAGTTTATCTGTAGCAGAGGATCGCTAGGGACAGAGACTGGGGGTCCACAGCAGGGTCTTTTGCCCCTGGGCATCAACTTCTATTCTAGCATCCGCAGGGGAGAAGTCCTCACCCATCACCCTCACTCAGACAGTAAAACACTACCATCTGGGCTGGGGTGAGAACCGAGGTGGTCCCGGTCAGGATGCACCTGTAAGATGTACAGGTGAGTTGGGAGGGGGGACTGGAACCGGGCCGGCCAAGGGTGAAGCCCCACCCTCAGCTCTGCTCACTCAAGGCTTATTGGGGCACCCATCCCAGACCTAGCAATGGGTCTCACCCAGGGCAGAGCAGAGGAGACCAGCTGGCTTGTCCTCACAGAGGAGTGGAGGGCCCTCCAGGGAGTCATTAAAGAGACTACTTGGATACCCCAGGAGCATGTGTGACACATCTCATTTCCATCCCTTATCTGTCTTGGAGCTGCATATATTCAGGGTAGTTAATTTTTATTGCAACCCAGGCAGATGACATTAGGGATCTGTCCCTTTGCAGCACAGAAGGAAGCTCTCCAGGCTGGAAAGCAAGCTGACTAGGTTGGAGCTTGGCTGTGATCCCACCGTGCTGGGTGACCGTGGGCAAGTCCCCGCCCCCTCTGGGCTTCTGTACAATGGAAGGTCAAACTGTGGTTCCCAGAGCTCATCAGAGGACCTGCTGGGAGCAGGGTCATGTTGGAAGCATAACAAGAGGGATTCTTAAAACACATATCCCCAGGTCCCCGGGGCATCTGATTCAGTAATAGTGATAATAATATTAATAGGCAACATTTATAGGGTTCCTTCTACGTGCCAGGACTTGTGTATTTCATGAAATAAAAATAAGAAGCTGTGCTTGTTAACCGCTGTGCTAAGCACTTTACATGAGTTCCCTGGTTTAAGCTGTGCCACAGTCTGTTTTATTATTATTATTTTACAGATGAAGACATTGGGGCACAGAGAGGTGAAGTCACTTGCCCAAAGTCATAGCCAAGAAGTGGGGATCCAGGACTTGAACTAGGAAAGTCTGGCCCCAGAGCCTGTTCTAGGTCTGGGACGGCTCCCTAGCAGGTTCTGATGCTGACCCGGGAGCCCCTGGACCAGGTGGTCAGAAAGTTGTATAACAAAGGTCAAGCATCAGGTACCTACTATGAGCAACATGTTTTCTCAGTGATTCATCAAGATGTGTGTGAAGGGCTCACCCAATAAACAACCAGTGCGAGCTCTTAGTATTTTAAGCGAGCCTCACCCTATCCTCCCAAGATGGGCTTTAGTCTCTCCAATTACTGATGAAAAATAGAAGTACTTAAGAAGAGGTGGCTTTGCTCGAGACACCATGTGGCTAGGATCAAGCTCCAAAGCTGTGAGCTTTCACCCTAGCATACTGCCTCCATGACCCCACTCTCCCCTGTTCCTTGTAATAGATGCTGAATTGCATCCCCCAACTCTCTGGTCCTCAGTCTGCCCATCTGCAAAATGGAGGAGTTGGGCTACTGGGCTGGGAGTCCGGCATCCCAGTTTTTGCCCCTAACACCAAGTGTTCTTGGGTAAGTTTCTTGCTTCTCTGGGCCTCAGTGTCCCCATCTGGAAAAGAAGGTTCTGTGATCCTCTTACAACACTGTGCACAAAAGCTGTTTTACAACAAGCCTCCTGGTGATGGAAAGCCTTAGGTCCGCTTCCCTGGAAACAGGCTCCAGGGTAGAGATGTGCTTCCGGGAGGTTTATTGAGGAGAGTTGAAGGGAACACTGTGGCGGGGTGAGAGAGGCAAGGCTGCACAGAGGGGGAACTTGCGCTGTGAGGCTGTCACAGCAGAGGCCCCAGCTGCTTCCGTGGGGCGCTCTGGAGCTGGGATGCTCCATGTTGAGGCAAGGGGCCTGGCCTTTGAATCCATGCATCTACCAGATATTGGACGTGAGCGGTCCACCTCTCCAGGGGGTGTGACCTTGAGCTAGACACCTCCCTTTAGCTGAGGGCAATCCTGGTCAAGGGGCTCAGCTGAGGGCTGTCAGCAGCCACTGTCACAGCTGTCTTGGGTGGTACGTTCCACTACATAAAATTGGCTGAAAAATCGGGGCCTGACCTTGGCTCTGGAGATGACAGCAGACAAGACGTGGCCTGAGCCCTGGGCTTAGCCAGCTGGGCCGGCCCCACTCGGAGCCCTGTGCCCCCAGTCTGCTGCCCGCTGTGATCACAGCGGGATCAGCGCCCCAGATCTCGCTTAAACCCTGGCTGCCACCACCTGCCTCATGGCTTGTCTCCCGCAGCTTCCCGAAGTCCCAGTGATTATGCCACTGAAAATTCCGCTTTCATCTTGTCAACCTCGCAGTAAATTACAGGCCCAGGGAGGTGTGAGCCTCCTCCTTAAACAAGATTCAATTCCACTTAGCTGCCCCCCCTTCCCACCCCGCACACGGGTTCCTTCCCTCCTACCACCCCAGGCTCAGGATTTATGGCCTCTCCTTGCAGGCAGCTGGTAGCCATGGCAAGCTCCTTAGGGAGGCCTCAGGCTGGAGACTTGTCAGCCCCAATCTCCAGTGTGGCCGCTTCCTCCTAGAATGGGAGAGAGGAGAGGCCAAGACAGCAGAATAGGCTTCTGGAGGCCAAGGCGGAGAAGCAACAGTAACCCCAGCAATAAAGGAGCACATCGATGCTATTCCATCTAATCCTCACACTAACCGTGATGCAAGACACTACCATCACCCCATTTTAGAGATGGGCAAACTGGGGCCAGGGAGCGTGGGGTCAACTGCCAGGGTCACATACCAAAGAAGCAGTTGACTCCAGGGCTGTGGCACTTAATACTATGGCCACCGCCTCTTCCCCCAACCACTGTTCCTGGAGGGCTGTAGTCTCTTGAGGGTTTCAGGCCCTCTTAGACCTTGACCCATCCATCTGACGTCTGATGTCTCTTAGATCTCAGCCTCTGCTCGCATTCCTCTGGGGATGGGGAGATGCTTGCCTCTCTGAAGGACCCATGTCTAATGATTAGACACGCTCTCCAAATCATTGATCAAGACCTGTCACCTCTCAGAAGCACTGTTTTGGCATTCAAGGTTCTCTGTGATCCAGGTGCCAGCTCCCTTCTGGAAACTTACCTTTTGTGGTTCACCAACACGGTAGGCTTCCTGCGGTACGGGGGTGGGGGTGGGGGTTGGTCTCCGCCCTGCTTAGGGCCCAGCTCTGTCCCTGGGTCTTTCTATTCCCCCAACCCCTCACAGTTACTACCCCCCTTCATTCCTATCCCAGAATATCAGAGCTGGAAATCCACTACTTTCCTCATTTCCCTGTTGGAGAGAGGCTCAGAGAGAGGATGACCTAGTGCACAGGGGGAGCTGATAATGGGCCCAAATCTTCTGCCAGTGAAAATAATAAATAGTAATAAAATAGCTCACACCCACTGAGCGCTTGATACCACCATCCTAAGCACCTCATGTGTAATCCACTTAATTCTCGAACAACCCTACAAGGCAGGCCCTATTTCTATTGCCATTTTGTGGATGGGATGAGGCCCAGAGAGGTCAGGTGACTTCTCCAAGGTCGCACAGGTGGTCTGACATCAGAGCCAAGCTCCTCACCAGGTGCTCCCACTGCTGCCCTCCGCCTGGCTTTTTTGTGAACAGTTGAGCAGACAGAAGATGCCAAGAGGAGCCAACATACCAAGGAGAAGTACAGGCGGCTGCTCTGTCAGGGAAACTGACCTGTCACTTGCATTACCGGGCCTGGGCCCTGAGGTCAGCACTCCCCCAGCCCCGAGTCTGCCCATTCGGGGGTGTCACTTCCCACCTTCTCTGCAGCTTCCCGTCCAAATCCCCAGGGACTTCCAGCCTTGCCACTTCTTCCTACTGGACTGCAATCCTGGACCCCTGGAGGCTAGGCCAGGATCTGACGCATCTCTGAGCCTCACCCAGGGACTAGAACATAGTAGGTGCTCAATAAAGGCTCGTTTTCCTTCTCTAAGGAAGTCACATGGCACTCCCTGTAGCAGGTGACGTTTGAATTGCTCCTTGAAGGTTAAGTAGCAGTTCACCATGTTGAACAAAAAGGAAAGGGATAACCAGGCAGAGGGAACTACTTGGGTGATGTCTTGGAGGAAGGGATATCCAGAGTGTGGGGCGGGGGTGGGACTGGGAGGTGGGGAAGAGGGTAGGAAGGTAAGGTGTGGCCAGGCTGAGCACCTTGGCAAGGGGCTGGGTGTTAACTTAGAGGTGGAAATACTCATTATGACCTAGCTTTGCCTGGAACAGATGGGAGAAGGGAACAGGGAGAGAATATTTCTCACGGGTCCTACATCCCCATGCTGGGACTGCTGGAGCTGAAAGCTGCAAGCCAGTTTGGCCAAATCACTCCCCAGACTCCGAGCAGGGCCTCATCTGGGGTGACAGATAGGCAGCGCCGATGCCAGGCCCGAAGGAGGCTTCACTTTCCTCTCTCTCCTGACAAGCGATGGAGCTGGCAGATTGGGTATTTTCTTCCCTAATCTCCTGTCTCGGGCTGGAATAAGAAAGCAAGCCGAGCTCGGCACCTTGTTCAAACTTTAATCCTCTCCTTCCTGAGTTTAAAGCTATAGATTTGAGTCATGAATTCCTCAGCCCTTCCTCCAGGGGACACTGACACTGCAACTGTTGAAGAAAACAGAGCTCACACACAGGGCTATACTGTAGGGGCTGCATGTGGGGAGTGGTGAGACCCTAGATACGCGTTCTTCTTTGTGGAGAAGGCAGGAACTGGCGTGGCGGCAGTAGGCTTGGGAGGTGGACCTGGACTGGACTCCCAACTCTGCTGCCAGCTGTGGGACCTCATTCGGGCAAGTGACTTCACCTCTCTGAGCCGCAGCACTCTCTTCTGGAGAACAGGGGAAATAAATCCTCCCAGGTCTGTTGAGGCTCACATAGATGAATATCAAAGTAATCCTCTGGAAAGAGTTAAGTGCTATAACCAGCTGAGGTCTGGTGATTATTACCCACAAGCGAGAGTGGATCAGAGCTTTGAGAGTGAAAGATAATAATAGTGGCTGCTATCTGTAGAGCTTTAACCACCCGCCATTACTACCCCAGGCTGAGCCCATTATAAGCGTCCATTCGTGGAATCCCCACCCCACCCGTCCCAGAGATAGGCACTATTATCATCCCCATTTGATAGATGAAAGAACACATCTCCTCTTTCCTCTTTCTTCCTCTTTTCAACAGAGAAAATGTCTCTTGTCTGAGGACAGGCACCTCATCTGGGTTCGGAAGCCCACTCACACATTCCCGGCATCTGAGAAACCTTACATTACAAATTCTCCCTTCTCCTGCCTTATCTCCACCTGTCTCTGATGGGCTCCTGGCATTTACATGTGCTCAGGAAGATTCCATCTTAAAGCAAACAAAAATAGGCACACACCTCTTGACACCTCTCAGCCCCTTCCCTTAACAGCAGAACTTCTCTGCAGACTGGGTGTTCTCACGAACTCCTTTACTCACCTCCCACTCTCTTCTCAACCCACTGCCATCTGGCTTTCATCCCCAGCACTACATCAAGACGGCTCACAGAGGTCACCAATGACCTCCATCTTGCTAAATCCAATGGATGTTCTCCACTCTTCATTTTACTTAACCTCTCAGCAGCATCTGAAACATGAAACTAAACAACTGGGTTCCTTCCCACCTCTCTAACAATACTTTCCGCATCTCCTTTGCAGGCATATCTGCCTCTATCCCATGTTCAAACTCCTCAATCTCTTCCTGGGCAATCTCAGCCATGCCAATGGCTCCAATTACCATCAATACTATGATGACCCCCAAGCTTAGTCTCAACCTCCCTTCTGAAGTCCAGAGATAAAAAATACAATTGCTTCTCAATACTTCCACTTAGATGCCTCTGAGAGACCTCAAACCTAACATGTGTAAAAACAAACATACGTTCTTCTTCTTCCATGCTGGTCCTTCTCCTGGGTGCCCCACCTCAGTGAATGGCATCCTTATATGTCAAGTGGTCCAAGCCAGAAGGCTGGAAGTCATGCTTGACAGCTCTCACCCCTGCAGCCCCCGTGGGCGATCTATTATTAAGTCTGGTTCACTTTACTTCCTAAATAACTCTCTAAGTTGACCACTTTGCATCATCTTTATTACCACCCTAATTCAAACCAGGGATTCAAGATGATTCTTAGATTCCTGGCTTAACACCGGATGGTGTGACACTTACCGTGATGGAGCAAATGAGGGAAGGAAGGGTTGGGAGAGGAAGCAAGAGTTCCTATTTAGGTATCTTATGTTGGAGACATTGACGAGATCTGCAAGAGGAGATAAGTAGCAGGCAGTTGGGTGGAACAGTCTGGACTCCAAGGAGAAGGGGTATAAATCTGAGATTCATGAGCATGTAGGTGGTATCTAATGCTGAGGAAATGAATGAGATCACTTGGGGAGGGACAGAGAGCAGACCCAGAAGTGATCCCTGAGGCACTCCAACATCAGAGATGAAACAGAGGAGGAGAAGGAAACAGAAAGACTGAGAAGAAGCTTCCAGTGAGGTTGGAGGCCATCCAAGAGACTGTGGTGTCATGGAAACTAAGAGCATTAACTAGAGGTCAGCGTGTTGAAAGCTGCTGAGAGGCAAAGTAAACGGAGGATGAAGAAGTGACTCCACTAGGCAATGCAGAGGTTGTTAGTGGCCTTGATAAGAGCGTTGATACCTGTCTTCCTTGCTGGACTGTAAGCCCTATGAGGCAAGGGGTGTCATTTGTTTGCTCACACTGTACCGCTACTGCTTACCTAGCTCATTAGCATTGCTTTCTGGCTTGTCTGGTTATTTTTGACTCTGTGCTGGCCATTGTAATTTGGTTGGCCAAAATACAACGGCCAACTAACATTTTGGTTGGCCAAAAAGTTCGTTCGGGTTTCTGTATGCTGTTACAGAAAACCCGAACGAAATTTTGGCCAGCCTAATACCTGGACTTTTATTGTTTTTTTAGGAAGAATTTCAGGCCTAGAATAAAGGTATTTGCTTCTAAAAAGGATTTGCATTTGGCTGTGGTGCGACCATACTGGGATTGCTTTAAATAAAATTCAAGGTTCAAAGTTCCCTGGAATGCCCAAGTAGTGTGGATGAAGCTGCCAATCTATGATTCAAAGCTGGGTTACATTTGGTTCACCCTTACTGCAAGGGTGAAGCCCTCCAGAGTCCCAGCTTATTTCGGTGAGGGTCTCCTTCTTGATCACCCACTTTGTCTGGGCTATGGACTTTGATTTCAATTCCCTTTACGCTGGGAGATCATCAAAAACAAATTCAAAATTTCCGAGATCAGCAAACGCCCTCAGGACAAAAACAGATCCTGTGCTCTCAAACTTCTCTGGGTTTCTCTTTTCCCTTCAGTTTTGACCTAATAATTCCTGGTAATTCCTTACAAAGAGCTTACTTGTCAGCTCTTTGATGCTTTAATAAGATGCCTTTCCTATTTTATCCAGTATTCTTAGCTCTTTTCAGCTGAAGGGTTGTTCCAAAAAACCTAGCCTCCTGTTTCTAAACACAGAAATTGCTAATCCCTGGAGCTTGGCAACATGCACGGCACGTTGTAATGACTCGATGAATATGTGTTGATTGAATGGATGCAGTGAACCCAGGTCTCCAACATCCCATTCTTTCTAATGTGTTGGACATCACACTCCCAGGCCAAGATACTAACAGAGGGCTGTGGTCAGAGCAGTGAGCTGCGCAGAAAGGTAGAGCTGTGAGCTCAGAGCGAGGAAGATCCCTGTGGGATGCGGAGGGACAATAGCAGTGGGTTGAGGATAGAGCCAGAGGGAGCACAAGGATGGAAGTTCATCTTGGCACATGAGCCATTGGGTTGGGAAAGGAGGACTCACGGGAAGTGACATTGTAAGTAAAGGCCTGGAGTGAAGTCTGGAATGTGTGAGGGAGCCAGGAGCTAAGAGTGGGCAGTGGACAGAGAAGCAAGGACCAGCCAGGGAAAAGTTTTGAAGGCCAAGGGAGACTTCTGGGCTCAGTGTGAATATGGAACCAGAGTGCCGGCAGAGACAGCTCCCTGCAGCCAGCAGGAGGAGGGAGGAGAAACAGCTTTTGTTGAAATGCACACATGGTAATTGCTAAGAAGAGTATTTCCCCTAGTTTAAAAAGCTTTCTCCTCTGAATTTTCCTTGGTCTCAGTTTCAAAGGAATTTTAATTGCAAAGAAAATGTTGTCATCTCCCTGGGGGGAGAGGGCTCCAGAGCTTCGAACAGTCATGCCTGATGCCTATCCGATCCTTTTCCATACAGGGGATTTTCACGCTTTGGCTGCATGAAAGTCGTCTGGGGATTGGGTAGTGTGGAGGGAGGGGTGGGCGTGAGACAGGCCTCTCTGTACCTTTCTGGAGCTGGGAAGGCTGGGTTTGCAGCCCGGGGTCTCCTGGCCTGGGTCCTCCATGAGGGTCTCTGGTGCCAATCGGATGACTGTCCTAATTCCTTTCTCCTCAGATCCAGTGGGTTTATTTAATAAATTATGCTCATTAAACAACTGGTCTCTCAGCTTCCACCCTTGATCCACTGTAGACTATTCTCCACATAGCAGCCCATTTGGGAAACAGTTTGGGAGTTTCTTAAAAAGTTAAACATAAATTTACCGTATGATCCAGCAATTGCACTCTTAGGTATCTCCCCAAGAGAAGTGAAAACATAGGTCCACATGAAGATCGTAAGCAAATGCTCAGAGCAGCATGATTCAGAATAGCCCCAAACTGGAAACAATACAAAAGTCTATCAAGGGACTTCCCTGGTGGTCCAGACTCCACGCTTTCACTGCAGGCGGGGTGGGTTTGACGCCTGGTGGGGGAACTAAGGTTCCACATGCAGTGCAGTGTGGCCAAAACAAACAAAAACAAACACAAAATCTATCAACTGGTGAATGGAGAAACAAAGTATGGTATAGCAGCACAAAGGAATACTATTAAGCAATAAAAAGGAACACACCGCCGATAAGTGCTATCATGTGGAACGCATCTCAAAAATATTACGCTCAATGAAAGAAGCCAGACCCCCCCCCAAAAAAAAGACCCACATACTGTTTGGTTTTGATGATGTGAAATGTCCAGAAAAGGCAAATCTACGGAGACAGAAAACAGATTAGTGGTTGCCTGGGGCTGCTGGTGAGAATGGGGATTGACTGTAGGATCTTTCTGGGATAAAACAAGTGTTCTAAAACTTGATAGTGACAGTGGTTGCACAAGTCTGTAATTTACTAAAAATTATCCAATTGTATGCTGACAATGAATGAATATTATAGTATGTAAATTATACCTCAATAAAGCTGTCAAAAAAAAAAGGCTCTCATTTCTCTCAGCGTAAAAGTCAGAGCTTCTACAAGGTCTGCGATCATGGCCTCTTTGATTGCATCCCCCCTCCCACCCTGTCCCTCCCTCCCTCTGCTCCAGCCCCCTTGGGTTTCTGGGTTTTCCTTGAACACGCAGACGTGTTCCCACCTGACGGCATTTGCACTGTCTGTTCCATCTGCCTGTAATATTCTTCCCCTAAATATCGGCAGGGCTCCCTCCCTTATCAATTTTAATATCTTTGCTCAAATATCATCTTTTCAGTGGAAAGCAACCCAATCACTCCATCTGAAATTACAGCCCCTCTCCAACCCCCTTTTCCTCCTCCTGATTTTTCACAGTGTTTATCACCTTTTCATATATGATTTACTTATTTATTGTGCTTATTGCTTGTTTCTCTCTCATCCCTGGTATATCTGCTTCGCTGGGATAGGAATTCCTGTCGGTTTGATTCCCTGATGTACCCTTAGGCCATTGAACAATACCTGACACAAAAAGGAGTTCAACAAGTATTTGTTAAGTGGAAGAATTAATAAGTGATTCAACAAACGTTTTCTAAACACCCTCTCTGTGTCAGGAGCTGAGCGTACAGCAGTGAATGGGTAAAAAAAATCTCTCACCCCTAAATGGCTTGCGTTTCAGTGGTAGAGAGACCATAGGTAAGAACAAATTTTAAATCAGTAATGGAAGGCAACCCCGAGTCCCATCACCAAGAAACCACCGAGTGTGATAAACTTTACAAAAGGCTGTTACGGGAGCGGGATGAGGGAGGGGCTTCCTGGAGAGTGACCCGTTGGGTAAGTAGGAATTGGCCATGTGGGGAGGAGGGAAGAGGGTTTCAGGCCCAGGGAACAGCATGTGAGAAGGCCCAGAGGTCAGAGAGGAAGTGTGTCCTGTTTGGAGACATGTCAGATGTTTATTCCAGTTGAAACCTGAACTGAAAGGGGAGTGGTGGCAGAGAGGGGGCTGGCAAGGTTGGCAGGGGCTGGACCGCACAGGACCTGGGGCACATGGAAATATGTAACGGTCAGTTCAGCAGGGCACCAACCAGTCAGAATAGACACTGGTCATACACAGCTGGGACCTGCCGGCTGAATCTCTGCTGTGCCCTAAGCCACGGGAGAACCGTGGAGTTTACACGTGTTGGTGATCACTGAAGGGTTCAAATAGGGGAGTGGCTGTAATCAGGGTTACAGAAGGGTCACTTAAGAGCAGAACAGATTGGAGGGGCCCACGATGATTGCGGGGGAGCTAGACAAGGGCCTTTAAGCCAGTCTGGCTGGGAGAATGGACAATCGCAGGTGATGGATTGGATGTGGGTGATTGGAAAAGGGAGGGAACGTGGATAATATCCATAACCACAACCAGCATTTCTTGGGCAGGTACTGTGTGCCAGGGGAGCCTCTGAGCACCTGGCAGGTCCTATCTCTTAATCCACAGGACACACCAGGAACCTGAAACACACGGTGTTTCCACAACCGAAGTGGTGCGTCCAGGATTCAGACACAGACCAGAGATGACGTTAGGCTTTCAGGGGTGACCCCAGGCTGCTGGCTTGGAGGAGTGGTAGAGCCATTTGGAGAGACGGGGGTGGCAGGGCTGGGGGTGGGGGAGGAAGATGCCAAACCCACAAAAAGTGTGAGGTGCCACGCAAGTGGAGATGCCAACTGTACAGTTGAATGTGTGGGTCTGGAAGCCAGAGAAGAAATGAAAGCCGGCCACAAGTGATTTGGGCATCACACCCCCCAAAACACCACCCTGGCTCAAGCCAGGGGAGTGAGAAAAGGCCCAGGTCAGCTCCAAGATATAAAGGGGAGCCGAAGCACAGAATGAGGTGTCAGGATGACCCCTTTGGGGTAAATAAAAATAATATAAAGACATATGTGCTGGAGTATGAACAAGACATTTTTCTAGAAGGAATTATGAGACGGGGGATCAGGGTTTGCCTCTGGAGAGCGGCTGCAGGGCAGGGGAGGGGCCCTCTGGACACAGCATATTCCTGGACACGTGCTTCACGGGCCACATCTACTTCAAAAAAACATCAACGAGGAATAACTGGTGAGATTTCAAGTCATTTTGGTTCATTTTTCTCTGTATACTTTTTTGTATTTTTAAACAAACGGAGGAGCAGGGGGAAGAGGAGATAGCAAAGGTGATGGAGAAGGAGCTCTCAGAGAGGCAGTTAGAAACCAGCAGAGAGAGGGGTCTCGGAGGTCAGAGGAAGGAGATTTCGGAGGATGCCGGGGCCACAGGCGTCCAATGTCGATAAAGGACCAAGGTGATGACGGTGATGGCGCAGGGATCGGAGGTGAGGAACCGAAGCATCGCGGTATAGGAGGCCGCGGGGACCCTGGGAGAGTTGTAACGGGGAGGGGGGCCGACGCCAGGTTGGAGTGGCTTGAGGAGTGGGAGGGAGTGAAACGGAGGCAACTCGATCAGTGGGGCTGGGAAGGGAAGGAGGGAGCGGGCAGTAGCTGGAGAGGAATGTGGCGGGGGAGGGAGGGACTTTTAAAAGAGAGAGAGCTGAGTGTGCCCGCGTGCTGACACGCTGAAGACGGAGGGCAGAAGCGGGAGAGCCGGGCCTGGAGCACAGGCAGAGAGAGGCTGGCTCCTCCGACAGAACCGGAGGGGAAAAGGCGGAGCTGGGAGCAGGGGTGGGGCCTCTGCTCCCTGGGGCCACCCCTCCTGCTCTTTCCCATGTGGTTGTGGCCTTCTGGGGACAGTAACGGCTTTGCATCTCAAGTACCGTTAATCCAGGCCCAGGCTTCCAGGCCCCTCGACTCAGTTGCTTGGTCCATTGGACGGGGCACGGCAGCCTCCCGATCCAGCTCGACCCCTGGCTGCCTGTGTGGTCGTCAGCAAGTCCTCCCTACCCCTGCCCTGGGCCTCAGTTTCTCCTCAAAGGCCCAGCTCCAGGATCCTACAATTTCACGGTTCAATGTCCCTGCCAGTCCCCGCCTCTGCTGCCTCAGCCTCTGATGTCCCCGTTAAGGAAAACTCAGGAAGGGGGAGGGTGGTCCTCCCAGCTGACAAGTTGAGCCTCCTGTCCCAGAAATGACCTGGACACCTTTCTTATCACCAGAGGACACCTGCCACTTGGAATTTTGTGGATTCTGGGCTCTGACTGCAGACTAGCCCGGTTGGTTTTTCCAAATATTCTTGCCCTAAACCCCCATGAGCAGAGGGGGACACCACTGCTGGGGCAGGGTGTGTGCTGGGCTGAGGAAAACCAGGGCCTGGTGGAGACTCTGCCCCAACCCAGCTGTGTGACCATGAATAAATTCTGCATGTCTCTGCGCCTCAGTCTTCTCATCTGAAAACCGGACAAGATCTTCACTCACGCGAGGTTTTAGGTGAGGGTTAAATGAGATAATGCATGTGACACTTCTAGAACACAGCAAAAGCTCAGTATAGGACAACTATCATCATTATCAATAAGCCCCGCCATGATCTATTACATCTGGGCTAGACAAACACCAGCATATGCTCCAGGAGATGCGTACGTAGTTACAGAAGCACTGACGGTAATAAGGGAAAAAGAGAAAACATTCTACATGCCTCTTGGTAAAAGAGGGGACACATAAAATAGGCTATTTTCATACCATGGAACACAGCCACTTAAATGGAATGGACCAGATCCATCAACGTTGATAGCTTTCAAACACATCGTAGGAGAGAAAAAAGCAAGTCGCCGAGCGATGATAGATCTAGTAGGAATCCATTAACACTAAAATAATACAAAATAACGCTCCTTATTTTCTGTAGGTACATGTCATGTATGCTCAAGTATAAAAATGGTATGCAATGATACAAATCAAACTCATCCCAGGAGTGGTTTCTAGGGACGTGGGGAAGAGACCAGACTGGAAGTGGCGATAAAGGGGACTTTAGTTTCATCAACAGTGTCCTGGTTTCTAAGAGAATGGATTCATGTATTTCTTATAAAATTAAGTTTTTAAAAGAAATTAACTGAAAAAAATTTCTGCCCTGCCTATTTCACAAAATTGTTTGGAGGACCAAATTATATGTGCACAGGGCTTCCCTGGTGGCGCAGTGGTTGAGAGTCCACCTGCCGATGCAGGGGACACGGGTTCGTGCCCCGGTCCGGGAAGATCCCACATGCCGCGGAGCGGCTGGGTCCGTGAGCCATGGCCGCTGAGCCTGCGCATCCGGAGCCTGTGCTCCGCAACGGGAGAGGCCACAACAGTGAGAGGCCCGCGTACCACAAAAAAAAAAAAAAAAAAAAAAAAAAATTATATGTGCACAGAGAATGTATAATTTATTTTCTAGCTGAGAGAGCATGTTTTTACCCACGTGACCTTACTCCATCCTCTCAATAAGACTTTGAGGGATGGATTATAATTTGTGTTCTAGTGAGGGGGAAACCAGGGCATGGAGAAGTGAAGTGATTTTTCCCAGGTCATATGTGTGTCATGTGGGGACAAAACTGGGATTTCAGACTGCGGCTGTCTGGCTCCATAGCCTGGGCCCAGCTTTTTTTTTTTTTTTTTTTCCAGCCAGGCCGCACAGCATGCGGGATCTTAGTTCCCTGACCAGGGATGGAAACCGTGCTCCCTGCAGTGGAAGCGCCGAGTCTAACCACAGGACCACCAGGAAAGTGCCACAGCCCCTCCTGAGCTGGCCCCAACCTCGGCCTCATGGTCTGGGGGCTGCCCTCTATCTTGAGACCCTCACCCACTAGTTTCTGGGAGGTAGTGTTAACACAGACCTTGAATATCAGACTCAGAGAGACCTGGATTTGAATCCCAGGTCTGTCACTTACCAGCCTGCAATCTTGAACAAGCCACTTCCTTGCTCTGCAAGATGTTACCTAGTTTGCAGGCTGCAGTGGGCAACATGTACATAGGAAGTGCTCCGGGAATGTTGGTTCCTGCGCTTTCCCTCTTCCCACAGCTTTCCTGGCTCTAAGCAGGGGCCTGACTCACCCCCGAACCCTGTGCCAGGCACAGTACATGACATAAAGTAGGCACGCAGGGAAGCTGTGGCTTGGCTTCTCATAGGATTAAATTATCGATGACAAAAGGAAAAGTCTCCACCATCTAACTGGGGTGGCAGACCCCACTCACAATCAAGGGCCAACTTCAACTCTACTTTGAGGGCCGCGGGAACCACTGAAGGTTTAATCAAGAGAGTGATGGGGTTGGCTGGGTCTCAGAAAGAACGCTCAGTGTGGGGTATGGCTTTAGAAGGGACAAGCCCGGAGGCAGGGAACCCGTGATGAGGCTCTGAACAGTTCAGGTGACAGATAGGGCCCTGAGGTCCCGTCTAATCCTGTGAGATACCTGGCGGACTGGGGAAAGCCAGGGGAGAGTGGGGTGGCTGGATGGATTTTGAAAGACGCTAGAATTTTATAGAAGATTGAGATGAAACACATGATGTATATGAGAATACGTTTCATAAACTTTTTAAAAAATCGCATATCCCCACTCTAATGCTCTGTTGTCAAAATCACAGGCTTTCTTGGGCATACAGCCTCCCAGGCCCTTTGTATTCAGAGAGCAACCACAAGGTCTCAAGTAAATTCCCAGCTCACCTGAATCACTTGGCAGAAACAAGTTTTTATGTCAACTCACAAACCGACTGGTGTAAGCCCTCCGACAAACACAGAACGTTATTGCGGAAGCAGGTAGCCAGCAAAAAAGGAATGGCCCGCTTTTCTTTTTCTTGTTTGTCACAGACACATCTGTCGACCTACACCCGGCATTCAGGATAATATTACAAACGCCCGAAACTCAGCCTTAAGGGACAAGCAGGAAGGGCGGGTGGGAATATGGGCAGCGTTGACAGAGAGAGAGAGAGAGACTGAAGATTATAATAAAAATTAGCAGCTCCCAGTTTTTGAATGCTTCCTATGTGCTGGGCGCAGGCACTAATTCTTGTATCAATCTCTGACATGGGTGCTATTTTAATGTATGCCTTTTACAGATGGGGGGACTGCAGACCTAGGGAACTGAAGTATTTTACCCACTTTCACACAGAGGGTAAGTGGCAGGGCTGGGGTTTTGAGCTTGTCTAGTCCACAGTGACAGCTTATTCTCATCACCAGACTTGATGACTACCAATACTTTCCTTTTTGTCTCCAAACACACTGATAATGATGTTGCTTCATTTATTCATTCAAAAAAATAATTATTAGAGGGCTTCCTCTGTGCTTGGTAACAAAGAAGGAGGATGGTAGGGAAGGGCATGGGCTGAGGTCCGGAGACAGAGGTGTGTGTGTATGTGTGTGACATGCCCAGACACCCTGGACTTGGCAGGTGAGACCCACAGTAGGACAGCCTGGGTGGGTGGG
Organism: Aethalodelphis obliquidens; assembly: GCF_003676395.1. Taxonomy (NCBI): domain Eukaryota; kingdom Metazoa; phylum Chordata; class Mammalia; order Artiodactyla; family Delphinidae; genus Aethalodelphis; species Aethalodelphis obliquidens. The sequence goes on along the minus strand of NW_020837986.1, from coordinate 1,227,384 downwards.
GAGAAGATGGGGGAGAGAGGGGTTCATAAACAGTGGGTGTAGACAGGGGTGGGGCAGGAGTGCAGGGAGAGAGCAGAGACAGAGTCCCACTTCCTTATTTATTACCTCTGGGCTCTCAAATGCATGACTACTAGGCAGAAGTGACAAAATAAAAAGGGAAAGGAAGAAACGTCAGCTACAGCCAGAATCAAATCAGGGCAAATAGAATAAAACCTGACAGCCAAGTATAAATAAATATTCGTAAAAGAGTTAAGGACAGATTAAAATAAAAACACCAAATGCAATTCTTACCCCTTGACAAATGCAGTGCGAATTGGGTTCTTTTAATCAAATGTTTGGCAGGTGTATGAATTATTTATAATTCAATATCAGGTGGTTAAATGGAAAATGGAAGATGTTCCCATCATCTTCTCAGAGCTTATCCGCCTCCCCCAATGAGTTTTCCCCGGAAGGGTGACGGCCCCTCTCCCATACCAGGTACCAGGCTGGACGCTGAGCCCATAATCCCTGCCTCGCTCTGGGCGTCACCATTTGTCAGTCTGCCTTCCTGCCGCTCACAGCCTTGTTCCAAAAGGAGGCTCCTCAACACTGGGGACAGGAGAGGCAGCAGCTGAGCAGGTGTAGGGGAGCTGGGAGTGCAGACACCTGGGCTCTTGTCCCCAGCTTCCATAGACTCCGAGGATGCCTATGAGCAAGTCTCTGCCTCTCCCTGTGTCCTCCGCCCTCAGATGAGCTTTGCTGCTGCCATCCTTCACTCGGCCACCTCATGTTTCAGTTCCAACATGTGGGCCTCGCCACAGCCTTCTATGGTGGGAAGCATGACAACCATCCCCATTTCACAGAGGAGAAAACCGAGGCTCAGAGAGATGCCTGGAGGTGTCTCTGGTCCCACCACTGGTATGAGCTCCATTTGGGGTTGGAGCCCAGGTCTTCAGACTCTGTGTTCTCTGGGAGTGCTATTCTGGGAGCAGATGGAGGTCTGGAGTCCAGGTAGAGTGGACAGGGCCTGAGCTCCAGAATCAGACAGACCCAGGTTCCACCTGCAGTTCTGAACTGGCTGTCTGCGTGACCTGGGGCATGTTCCCTAACGTCTCTGATCGTCCACTCTCTCCTCTGTACACTGAGCTAATGACAGTGGATGCCCTTGGGGCTACAGCCAGGATTAACAGGGTCACCTGTGCAGGGCCTGGTCTCCATGAAAGCCCGACAGTGCTGTTACTGTAGCTATGGGAAATCACCCTCATTTTACTTTCTTTGTTTTCTTTTGGCCATACCATGCAGCCTGTGGGATCTTAATTCCCCGTGCAGGGATCGAACCCGGGCCCTCTGCTGTGAAAGCTCGGAGTCCTAACCAAGGGACTACTAGGGAATTCCCTACTCTCGTTTTACCGATGAGAAGATGGGCCCAAAGACACAAAGCGACTTCCCAAAGCCATCCAGTGAGTAGTGGTGGGGAATCGAGGTCCCTGGGGAGGAGCTTGCGTGGCAGGACCCTGCCTCCACCACCCCCAGGTACCCAGCCACCCCTGACCCTGAACAGGACCCCACTCTCCCCCCACCCCCAGACCTGCCCATGGGACATTCTGCTCTTGTCTGTGCCCAGTTCCCATTTGTCGCTCTCTCTTTCACACACACACACACACACACACACACGCACGCACACACACGCGCACGCACGCACCCTGTGAGTAAAAGCAGGAGCGGAGAATCCCATCGCAGCCAAATGTTGACGGCCCTCCCTGAGCAGCAGATGAATGAGACCTTGCCACTAACAAACGGCTGTCGGAAAGGTGGGAGAATGAAGGTAATTAGTCCCCTTAATGCCGATTTCAGACTAATCTTTCACACTTAAGGAAATTGTTCCAATGATTTTCTTATTTTCAGGGGAGCTCGTTAAGTAAGAATTAGAAAAATAGATATGGTAAGGAAAAAGAAAATGGATTTCATGATGACAAGCTGCCTCAACACACCGAGAGGGGGGCTGGCTGCGCCAGGATGGAGTGACAGATCCGGGTCAGGTGACGGTTGGTGTTCCAGGGCCCCTGGGCAGGATGGAGACCCCTGGGGGTAAGGGTTCAGGGCCCACAGCCTCAGCGCGCTGGTTGTAGTTGATGTATTTGGACCCCATGCGTCTCTCCAGCCTCTGTGCTCCTGAGCCCTGGAGGGTTGGGGCAGTGGGGGAGGCGGGGCGGAATCATTAGAAAGCTTCCTCAACATCTGGAAAGAGAGAAGTCTTTGCTGGCATCCAGGGTCCGCTGCAGGGACCTCAGCACCTTCTGGATCCTCTGGGGAAGCTAAGGCATATTTATTGATTGCCTGCTGTATGCAAGTTGCTGTGCTGGGCACTTTTCCTCTATTTCATCCCATAGCCCCACAGTGCAGATGTGTCACCATTCTGTGGAGGTGGAGTAGCGGTGCAGAGGCAGGTTTGATGGTGTTCAGCCAGCACTACCGTTTGTTTGTGTTTTCCAGGTGTCATCTGCTCTGACTGGTCAGTGCCTGTGCTGTGCCAGTTGTTAAATATTTTGACTGTCAGTCGTCCTGCGTCATACGATTGCGCCAAGGCCACAGGGCTGTAAGTTCCCATCTGTGTTTGAAATTGAAACCCTCGGTGTCCCACATCAAAGCATCCACCTTTCCTGCCCCTCCAGGCCACCTCTGTGTAATGAGTCCCAGTGGGAAGGAGGCTTGGAGGGAATGACTTAGAGCTAGGAGGAACTGTGTACCCGGGGGAAAAGGGGTGGCTTCCTCAGGTGGGAAAGTGAGAGGCAGGGCCCGTTGGAGAAGGAAGGATGTCCTCGTGTCTATCCTTCTGGAATGGGTACAGGCCATTTTTTCCCTCGCTCCCTACCACTGCTCACTCCAGCCTCCTCATCTTTGCTGAAGCTGTACCTACCCCCTGACCTGCCTATGGCTTTCTCTTGTCTCCAGATCCTCCCGAGCCTCCCTGGAGACCAGCCCAGGTCATTCCTAGGCTTCATCCCCAACAGCCTCAGATCTCTTCTTCACCTCTGACCCTAATAGGGACCTAGCAGTCCCCGGTTTTAGCTGCAATGCATTCTGGGAAATTCACCTTACACAAAAGGAAGTGACCTTTTGTGTAAGGCGGGGGGGGGGGGCAGGAAAAGGACCCCACCTCTGGCTCTCCTCCACAACTTCCGTGTGTGGACCAGGTTAGCATCATCAGCAGAAACTACCAGGCGATTGGCTCTGACAAAGAGAAGAATTGCCCTCTAACAGGCCAAGTGGGAAAATGTGACTCTGTGGAAATATCAATATGATATGTCCTCTCGGGTCATGGCTGGGTCATGAGTTCAAGTATCGTCTCCCCGCCAGACCTCCACGACATAACCCTCTGCTGTGCAGAGGTTGTGTGATGTTTGGAGAAAGCTCTTAGAACAGTGGGTCCCAACCAGGGGCGATTTTGACCCCCAGGGACATTTGCAATGTCTGGAGACACTTTTGCTTGTCATAGCTGGAGGGGTGCTACTGGCATCTAGTGGGTGGAAGGCCAGGGACACTGTGAAACATCTGTAGTGCACAGGACAGGTCCCTCCCCCAACACACAACAGAGAATTATCCAACCCAAGATGTCAATAGTGCCGAGGCTGAGAACCCCCTCCCTAGAGTCATTTGATGCGATGTCCCCATTACGTAACTTACCCAGGAGATGGGGGGTGGCACCCAGCTCTTCTGACTGTGTCTACTCCTGGGATTCAACATGGAAAGGGCAGTAGGCCTCCAAGTCAAAGATTCAGGGTTCTGACACTTTTTGTTTGCAACTCAACAATCATTGTACTTGTATTCTGTGCCATGCATTGTGCAAAGTGCTGGGTACTCAGTAGTGGACAAAATAGATCCAATCTCTGCCCATTTGGAACTCACATTGTAGTGGACTTTGAGTTGGGTCACCTTAGTCTTGTCTCTTCCTCCTCTGAGCCTCAGCTTTCCCATCTCTAAAATGGGCACGACACTATGTTTCTCCTTGTTGTTGTGAGGCCTTCAGAAATTCATATCAAATTGTAACCGTAGGTCCTTGATAAACATTGAAGTGGATTGACTGCTTCTCCTTCCTGGAGAGGACTGGGCAGGTGGTGGGGAAGTTTTCCATTGAAAAAAAGAGATGGGGGAAAAAACGAAGACGTTATTGAGCCCTTACTGTATGCTTCTCACGGATGCTCCTAACAACTCTGCCATTTGGGTGTTGTTTTACTCAAAGTGCACACGAGGAAGCTGAGGCTGGGGTGGGGGGTTGCGTTGGGAAGAGACAGCTTAAGTCGGTCAAGTGTAGCGGCTGGGATTTGAAGCCAGCTCTCCTGGTTCTTTCAGCTCTTCCCTTTTTGTAATCTCCAGGGCCTTTTAAGATGGTGCTGGGTAGGGAGTTGAGGTTTGAGGCTGACCAGGCCTGGCCTTCAAGCCTTATTCCCCAGCATCCCCCGGGGTCTCGGCCTCACCCCATTAGCGCTGCTTTAAAAAGTGCGGACTGACCAGGGCGCATTATTGCCCACATAAATCAGGCAGTTCCAAGTACGGAACACCTTTAAACAAACAGCTGATGGGAGTGAAGTTCCAGGATCATAATTAATAGCTTTTCATTTCGGTGGCCGCTGTGCTGTGACACGCCTTCCCAGCCGAGGCACCGCGCAGCCAGCCCCCGATTGGCTGATTCCCGGAGTCCGCCAGTCAGAATGAATGACTGTACCTCCGCCAGTCAGAACGAATGACTGTACCTTTGTGTTAATTGTGGAGCCCAAGCCACACGCGGAATGCTAAAAGGGCCAAGTGGGAGGGGGCAGGTGCCAGTCTCGCCCGGCTACTGGGCAGGAAAGGACCCCACCTCTGGCTCTCCTCCACAACTGCCAGCAGCGGGATCTCTCTAACATACTTATCTGAGCTCCACCCTCCTCTGCTCCAGAAAGCTCCATGGTTCCCATGAACCACAGCCAAGTCTGGACTCCTTTGGCTGCCATACAGGCCCTTGCATGTCCCGTCCCGTCCATCACTCCAGCCTCCTTGCTTGCATTCCCACACCATGAACCTTGTAGTGCTTAGACTTCTATTCATTCATTCATTCAACATTTACTGCACCCTCTGAAGGATGCGGGGGGACAAAGCTGTGAGCAAGATAGACATGGTCCCTCATCTCATGGGGTTTAACATCAAGCAGAAAAGACAGACGTTTGCGGGCTCTGGAGCCAGGCTGCCTGGTCCATATGCCAGTTTGGCTGTTCACTATCTGTGTGATTTTTTTTTTTTTTTAAATTTTTACTGGAGTCTAGTTGCTTTACAATGTTGTGTTAGTTTCTGCTGTACAGCAACGTGAATCAGTTATACATGTACATATATCCACTCTTTTTAAAGATATCTCTGTGATCTTACAGCCCAAATAACCCCTTCTGGGCCTCAGTTTCTTCGTCTGTAGAACGGGAATAAGAATAGTAGCTACCTCATTGGGTTGTTTGAGCAATTAAATGACTAAAAATATGGGAAAACATGTAATATACTATCATTTATTATTGAGCACGAAGTACTCAATAATTGTTAGCTAGTACTATCATTATTAACCCAGGACTGCATTAAAACAAATGATGATGGGACTTCCCTGGTGGTCCAGTGGTTGAGACTCTGCGCTTCCACTTCAGGGGGCACAGGTTTGATCCCTGGTCGCGGCCAAAAAAACCAAACAAAAACGATGATGATGACTAAATAAAGTTATGGGGGAGCAAGTAGGGCATCAAACAGGGGGGCTGGTCCAGTCTGGAGCTCTGGGAAGGGTTCCCTGAGGATGTCCGATTTTCTCAGACTGGAGGGATGAGTGGGTGTTAACTGAAGTGGTGGGGTCGGGGAGGGAGAGAGCGGACAAGTGGAGGGAACAGCACAGGTAAAGGCCCTGAGGCTGGATGGATTGCGGAGTTGAGAAACCTGAAAGGCAGCAGGAGGTTGACGCATCAGGAGTGATGGGGAAGGAGAATGAAATGAGGCTAGAAAAGCAGGCAGGGGGCCACACCACGAAGGGCCTCGCGGGCCTTGTTAAATTTTAAACTTTGTCCTGATAGTGATGGAAAACTGTTGAAAGCTTGTGAAGCAGAGGATCGCCATCAACCTTATCCCATTTTTAAACACCCAGGCTGTTGTGCGTGTAAAGCAGATGGGCGCCCCTTACCCTGCGGGGACCCTCACGGGGTGGCTGAGAAAGAAACGGGGCGATGGAAGAAGCAGCTGTTGTCCACGTGATTGAAACGGTGAGCCGGTCCCGGGTGGGGGCAGGGAGGGTGGAGAGGAGAGGGCTGTTTCTAGAGATCTGCAGGAGGCAGAATCCCCAGGACACAGCAGGAGTGCTCTGGGGAGGTAAGGGAGAGGGGAGGATTCCAAGGAGGGCACAGTGGTGATGTGGGGAACAGAGGCGGAGTGAGTCATATAGGTTTGGAGGGTCAGGAACCATGAGCTCGGTTTGTGTACCCTGGTGGTCGTAGGCCTCTGAACCTTTGCATGTGCTGTTCCTTCTCCCTGCAATGCTTTTCCCCCAATCTTGTCTGATGGGGGATTTTTGTTTTTGTTGGTACGCGGGCCTCTCACTGTTGGGGCCCCTCCCATTGCAGAGCACGGGCTCCGGACGCGCAGGCTCAGTGGCCATGGCTCACGGGCCCAGCCGCTCCGCGGCATGTGGGATCTTCCCAGACCGGGGCACGAATCCGTGTCCCCTGCATCGGCAGGCGGACTCTCAACCTCTGCGCCACCAGGGAAGCCCTGATGGGGGATTTTTTATTAATTGCTCAAAGCCAGGCTCCAGTGTGACCTCCGACACATGAAGCTTTCCCTGGCTGCTCTAGGTTTGCTGTCTCTCTTCTCTTTTCCCTTTGCCCAGCATCAACTCCCTTCTCTGTTAGCAACTTTTCTGTGTTCACTCACGATTTCATTAAAAGGTAGGATAACCACTGCAAAAGAAAGGGACCAGGAGCAAAGACAGCATCACGCGCCCCTCCCAGCACCCTGTACCTCACTACCTTGTCCATTTCACTGTCCCTTTTGCTGTTTCTACCTCATCTCCCCCATATGCTGGCGGGGCCCAGAGCTTAGTCCTTGGGCTGCTCGTCTTTTCTGTCTACACCTACTCCCTAGGTCACCACATGCAATCCCACAACTTGAAACCCCATCGATATATTGATGATGCCCAAGTGTCTGCGTCCAACTCAGATTTCTCCCATAACCCCGACTCCTAAATCCACTTGCCTGTTCAACATCTCCACTTGGATGTCTAAAATGCACTTCAAACTCATCATGTCTAAAGCAGAGCTCCTGACTTCTATCTCCACCCCTCACCAGATAATAGTAAAAGAAAATCAATTTCAAGCTGCTCCTCTTCCGGCTTTCCCACTTCAGTAACTGGCAACTCCACGATCCCAGCTGCTTCCGCCAAAAGCCTTGGAGCCCTTCTTGACTTCACTGTATCTCACACCCTCCATCCAACCCATCGGCAAATCCCGTCAGCGCTACCTCAGAATAGATCCAGAATCTGAGTATTCTCACCACCTTCTTTGTTCACAGCCTGGTCCAAGCCACCCTCATCTCTCACCTGGGTCACTGCCTCCTCGCTGGTCCCCCTGCTTCTGCCTTTGCCCCCTACAGACTGTTCTCAGTGATGGTGTCAAAACGCAAATCAGATCATAACACTCCTCCTCTCCAAATTCCTTGGGTTTCTCGTCTCACCCTGGATAAAATGTTTCATAAGACCCAGCATGATCTGGCCGCTTGTTGCTTCCCGACCTCCTCTTACCATCCCCGCTCCCTCCCCATTCCAGCCACACGGACCTTCTAGCTGCTCTCTGAATGTAACAGGCATGTTCCCACCTCAGGGCCTTTGCATTTGCTGCTCCTCTGGCCTGGAACACCCTTGCCCCTGATATCTGCATGGTTTACTCTTTCCCTTCCTTTGGATGTCTGCTTAAATGTGAGACTTCCCCTGAGATAGAACAGCTCCTCCATCCTCAGGACCCCCCTATCCCCTTGTCCTGCCCTCTCCCTGCCCTGCCCCCATAGAACTCAGCACTGTCTGATACAGCACACATTTACTGATTTATTATCTGCCTCCTTGCCCTTTAATGGAAGCTCGCGTAGGAGCTTTGTCTTTTGTGCTCAGGGCTGTATCACCAGCACTTAGAATGGTGCTTGGCATATAATAGGCGCTTGGTGGTCATTTCTCGAATGACTCTGGAATCATTGTTTTGAACTCTCTGTCTACTTGTTTGTCTATTTCTTTCTCTTCCCCAGTAGACAGTAGGCAGCAATGGATCCAATTCTCTGCTGTTTTTCTAGTATCCAACGCAAAGCCCGGAGAGTGGGTGCTCATTAAATGTTTGAATAAGCAAATGAATAAATAATAGAATTTCCAGATGGGATGCCTGGGGTAGTGTGAGGGAGGGGTTATGAGACAGAGTTGCCTCCTGGAGCTTCTTACTCTCTGGCCCTTCCTGCCTCTCCCTGGGGACCTGGGGCTACCTTGGAGGGGAGGAGGCTAGAAGCTCGAACAAAGAATCTCCAGAGGCCAGAAGGGACAGGGACCGGGATTAGGAGCTAGTGCCGGAAGGATCTGGAAATGTAGGTTTCCTATTGGGCTAAACTGTGGATTGATTGATGGATTGATTTCTCTTTCTTTTTTTCTTTTATTTATTTATTTTTTTGCGTTACGAGGGCCTCTCGCTGTTGTGGCCTCTCCCGTTGCAGAGCACAGGCTCTGGACGCGCAGGCTCAGTGGCCATGGCTCACGGGCCCAGCTGCTCCGCGGCATACGGGATCTTCCCGGACCAGGGCACGAATCCGTGTCCCCTGCATCGGCAGGCGGACTCTCAACCACTGCACCACCAGGGAAGCCCTCTCTTTCTTTTCAAATCAAAGTATAGTTGATTTACAATGTTGTGTTAGTTTCTGGTGTACAGCAAAGTGATTCAGTTTTATATATATTTATGTATTTATATATAAATATATATATATATTATACATATACATATATGCATTTAACCTGTGGATTTCGAATTCTGTTTGAGGTTAAGAAATCTGAGGTTTTAGAACAGGTTGAGGGTTTAGGATTAGAATTTGAATTAAGGTGTGGGATTTGGGTAATAGGTTGAAGTTCTGGATTTAAGGTTAAGATTCCAGGTTTGGAGTCATGGCCTAGAGTTTGGGAGTTGGGCCTGATGCTTGTGGCCAATTGGTTTTGACAGTGGGTCAAAGGATTAGAATTTTGGTTGTAAAATGGGATACAGTTGAGGGTGGCATCAGGGGCCCAATCTGAGGACATTCATTAGGTTTTGAAAGCATCTCTGCCAGGATACTACAAGACAGAAACTCACATTTGATCACAAAGTTCTAGAACAGTGACTCTCCACCGAAGATGATTGTGCCACCCAGGGGACATTTGGCAATGTCTGCGCTCATTTTTGGTTGTTGCATCTGGAGGTGGGGAGCTATTGGTTTCTACTTAGTAGAGACCAGGGATGCTTTAAACATCCTACAATGCACAGAGAAGCCCTCCTCAGCAAAGAATTATCCAGCCCCAAAGGTCAGCAGTGCTGAGGTTGTGAAACCCTGTGCTAAAGAATTTATCCATCCTCTGAAGGGTTAGTCAAGGGCTAGTCCAGAGCAGTCAGGATATGAGTGTTCAGGGCTGCGAGCTGGTGTAATGGGGCCTGAGTTATAGAGTGAGGGACAGGTGCCCATGTCTCCCTCCCCATGGATTCAGCTTCTCACAGCCATCTCTGGCTCTGGTGGACTCAACAGGAAAGGAGGAGGGTAAGGGTGGAGATGGGATTCATGAAGCTATAGACAAGCAGGGTGGGAGCTGTTGAGAGGGAGACCAGCAGCCTTGGCAGGGTCGCAGAGGCCCTAAGCTGGGTCCATGGGAGGCTTGGGTAGTGGGGGAGGGACAGGCAGAAAGCTGTAAAGAGATGGCATCTAGAGAAGCTAGTGTCTGAGGCACCTTCTGCAACCTGTGTGAGTGCCTTGTTCCAGATAGAATCCATATAACAATAATAATAACAACAACAACAACGACATAACAACAATAGTAGCTAACATTTGCATAGCACTTACTGTGTGCCATTCTAAGTGCTTTACGTCTGTTAACTCATTTTTAACCTTCCCACCAAACCTATATGGTAGGTACTACTGTCTTCCCCATTTTACAGATGAGAAATTGAGGCACAGAGTGGTTAAGTTGCCCGAGATCCCTTAGTCTGCATGGCAGAGCTGGCTCGGCAGTTTGAGCTTAAAGGCTCAGCATTTGCGTCTGCAGTAGAGGGGTTCAGGGTGCAGGCCCCCTCAACTTCCCGTGTTGCCGTTTTCCTCTGCCACCTGCATACGTGATCTCATCACAGCCTCTCAACAGTCTCCTGAGACAGGTGCTGTTATTACTGCCTCTGTTTCACTGATGAAGCAACGAAGGCTCAGAGAGGTTAAATACGTCTCAACACTGCCAGGTCTGACCAACATCAAGGTCACTTCTGCTTCTCTACATTACAGCTTGGGGTGCACCTCTGCACAGCCCTCGGTGCCCACCCTCGTGGCCTCATGTGATTTTCACCAAGGCTCGGACTGCAGGGCCTCTCCACCTTGGCACTGTTGACATCCTGGACTGGATAATTCTCTGTGGCAGGGGCTGTCCTGCACACTGTAGGCTGTTCAGCAGCATCCCTGGCCTCTACCCACTAGATGCCAGTAGCACCCTTGTCAACCAAGCTGTTTCCAGACACTGCCAAACGTCCGCTAGGGGTCCAAGTCATGCCCCCTTCCTCCTCGCCATTAAGAACGACTGCCCCGGAGAGAAGGCGAGGAGGATACTCCTATGATATAGATGACTGTGGAAAGTAAGACCTGGAGAGAGGTAATGTCTTGCCCAAGGTCACTCAGAGAGTCGGGACAGGACTGCAAGTAGGACCAGGCTCACTCCAGCCAAGAGGAAGGCCTGCTGCTGAGTTTTCCTGCTGGAGTCGTGCTCTTCCTGTGCAAGTGCTGAGTGCCAACAATGGGACCGGAGCTGGCCCAGGCTGCCCATCCCACCCCAGGGAAAGGTCCCGCGGGGGCAGCCTGACCTTGCCCGAGCCCTCTCCACTGAGCTGCGGTGGCACTCACCCTGCTCCCAGCTTTTGTTCTGTGAACACAGTTCAGGCTTTAATATCAAACAGACCAGATTTCAAATCCCAGCTCTGCTACATCCTTACTGTGCGATCCCAAGCACAATACTGAACATCCCTGACCCTCTATTTTCCCATCTGAAAAATGGGCGGTTTGGACTAGAGTCTTTCAAAGACCCAACTAGCTCTGAAGTTCTGGTTCTCTGACAAAGTAAGGTATCATGTTTTAGCCCTAGCTGTGCCCCAACTCAAGGTGGCACTTTGGACAGTCACTGTCCTTCTCCAGAACCAATACTTGAGCCAAAACTTGAGCCACACAGAACTTCTCAATGCTCTCTAAACTATGAATACTTCCCTTTCTTTTCTTATGCTGCCCCTCTGAAATGCTATTTGCTCCATTAACTACCTGGAGAACTCCTATTCATCCTTCAACACTGAGCCCAAGTCACTTCCCTCACAAAGGGTGTGTGTGTGTGTGTGTGTGTCTTCCCCAAAAGACTGAAAGAGCCCTTGAAGATGGAGACTGGGTGTCCCTAGTTCTCATATCCTCATGGCCCACACAGTGCCTGGTACAGAGTAGGTGCTCAATAAATGTTGAATAAGTAAGAATGAATGAACGGAGGGAGTAGATGGTTGCCAAGACCCTGAGCGGTTCCAGCACTCTGGAATCCAGGGAAGGAAGCCAGCCTCTTGCTGTTACCCAGTCTCACATTCAGAGAACTGTCCCCACCCCCAGTCCCAGCAAGTTCCTGCTGCCCCAGCCATCCACAGTCTGCGGACCCAGCGAGTACCTTGGACAGCGACCAGACACTTTCCCCCCCCCCCCCGCCCCCTTTTTTTTTAAATGCTTTTATCCTCAGTGAAGCTGCCAACATAGGGAGCTGTCTGTGCAGACCTGCATTCCCACATGTGCATGGAGACATTTACTAATAGAAGAGGCCTTGCTTCTTCCAGTTTTCAATCCATCCCAGGTTGAGGATTGGGCAAAATGATCTGCGTTGCTCACGTTTATGCTTCTGAATACGCAGCCTCTGACTAGGGGTGGATGGTGGGCGGGGAGGCGGGGCGCGGTTCGGTACTGTGGAATTCCCTCCTCCTGTTATCTCCTCCAGGAATCCATCCTCCTCTTCCTCTAAACCACACGTCTCCACATCGCTCTCAACCCCCTTTTCCAAGAAGTCCTCTGACTGAAGAAGCCAGCTCTTAGTTTCTTGTTGGTGGGGAGGGGAGTGAAGAGAGAGAGAAGTGGTCTGTGCTCTTTGAGATCCACCCATTCAATAGGTATTTTCTGAAAAGTTATAAAAATCACGTGTATGAAGCTTAACTTCTCAGGTTCTCAGTTATTCACTTGTAAAATGGGGGTAGGAGTAGGTAAGGATTCATACAAGCTCAAGTCCTTAGAGAGGGCAGTTCTGTGGACTTCTATCAACTCCTCAATGCAACATATCAACTCCAACCTCCACTGACGAACAGACATGCATGTCTCCTTCCTGCGTGACCCTGGTTAAGCCCCTTCCTTTTCTGTGCCTCTGGTTGCAAAAGATGGGGGGGGGGGGGGATTCTGGTTTCTAAGTTCTGGTTCAACTCCGGGGGCCTGAGTTTCTAGGATTTTATAATAAATTTACCTCTTTTTCCCTCCAACCCAAGGAAGGGGCTGGAGCCTCAGAGAGGAGAGGGAGAGGGACCAGAGCTTCCTGGGGTGGGCAGGAGGGTGTAAGGTTCCTGGGGTGGGCAGGAGGGTGTAAGGAAAGGAGGCTCTGTCCCAGCCCGAGTGTGAGAGACGAGTTAACAGCTCAATTGTTATTTCAATTACACGGATTATTTGAAAACAATGTTATGAGTTTCATCACTGACAACCCCAGGAAATGGCTGCTATGGCAACCAGGGAAAAGAATGGCCCTGACCAGCCAATCAGAAGTTCCAGTCATGCCTCCAGTTTGTACAAACTCTCTCTCCTCCCTGGGGGCCCCTCCCATCCTCTGCTTGGGGAGGAGCCTTAGGAGGAGGATAAAAAGAGAGGGGCAGGTGGAAGGACCACTCTGTAAAAAGGAAGAGAACAAACGAGGAAACTGAGGCCCAAGGAGAAGAGGGACTCCAGGAATTATCTGTTTCTCCCAAATTCCCTCAAGGGCAAGGACCATGCCTGGTCCACTGTACTTTCCCAGTGCTGCGGTGAGCAGCGGATCCCAGGACACAGCCTCCACTCCCTGCTCAGCCAGCCTGTGGGAGGGAATTCTCTGAGACCCCCTGACAAAGCATCTTGGTCCCCCTCCATCATAGGAACCAGCAATTGGTCTCACCTGTCACAGGCAGGAAGAGAATAGTCATGCCAGGAGGGAACCTCCACTGCGCCACAGAAAGGGCAGGCGAGACCCTCGGGGCTCAGAGGTGCTACTGTGAACCCTGGATCCCTTTCCCTGCTGCCCTCTGCAGAGGCAACCTCTGTGTGCCACGTGCCTGGGCCCATCCTTCTCCAAATGAAGCTCTCCAGTGATCTCCAGAAAAAGCCCTTTTACTTAGAGAACATCCCGTGCTCTCCTTATTTAGAAAGAGGCCAATTTGACGGGCAACTGGCTGGACTCTAGCTCTGCAAAAACCCGATTCTGAAAGCCCATTTCCTATGCTTCAGCTTCCCGGCTGTCCACTCCTATGTCCCTGAATCCTTCATCAATTTTATTTGACAAACCCTTTTCTAGAGTTTAATAGGTATCAGACACCGTTCTAAGCACTTTACAAATATTAGCTCTTTTAGTCCTCACCACACCCTATGAAGCAGGTACTGTGATTATCATTCTTATTTTACAGATGGGGAAACTGAAGTGGTTAAGTCACTTGTTCAAGGTCAGGCAGCTAGGAAAGTGCAGACGCAAACCCAGGCAGTCTGGCTCCAGAACCCAAGATCTAGGCTACTGTCCCAATTCCTCCTGACAGAGGGTGGTCTGGCTTGAGGGTGAGTCTTGCCTGATGGCCAGAAGACTCATAAAATTCAACATCTATTGCCTCATCTTCTCATATCAGGAACCCCCAAGTGCTTGTCCTGAAGCTCATGTGTCCTCTTTCTGTATCTTCTCCGTAGGGGAATGATGGACAGACAGGTACAAAGAAGGCAGCTGGGGATGTTGCTGATAAGTGCATATTCATAGATAAGTGCAGCCTCCCATGGCCACTGTTCTGATCTGGCTATAAGATGCACAGGGTCATCTTCATTAATCTGATACCTATAGTGAGCAGGGCACTGTGTGCCCCTTACCTCATTCATTCCCAGTAACAACTCAGCAAGGGAGGCCTTACTCGTCCCTCTTTACAGATGAGGAAACTGAGCCTGAGAAAGTCAAAGAGACTTGCCCAAGGCCACCCAGCCAATATGTATCAGATGAGGACGGGTGCCCAGATCCATCTGCCTGCCTGCGAGTAGTACAAGACGTGGTTCCTGGCCTTGAGGGACTGTCAAAGAGTCAAGACAGCTAACAATGGTTTGTGAAGGACCGGAAGGAAGCGCTCACGCTAAATGGGTGGAAGAGCTCAGCCCAGGTGAGCAAAGTTCCGCAGGTGAGAATGGACCTTGGAGCAATGGCTTAGCTGGACCAGGTGGGTGTCAGCACTCGGCCGGTGACCGTGCTTGGGGCCTCGAACGCCAAGCAGATGGTCTGGAGCCGATGGGCGAGGCCACGGGAAGCCATTGCTGGCTTAGGGCCTCTTTCCCTCCCTCCCAAGGCGACCTCCTCTCAGGCAGCAGAGCAATTTCCCAAAGCATTTTCTCTGATTCGTGATTGTTTTCCTAACCCAGAAGCAGCAGTAGTCTCCAGCTTCTCCCAGCCCACGAATCGAGCTGAGCTGCCAGAGCTGCTGGTCTCTGCCCCGAGTCCAGCCCACTTGGGCACCTATGAGTCCCTCCATCCCCAGTGCCCCCCAGGGTACTGCACAGGCTGTGGGGAGGGTCTTGTGGGCTGATTGGGTTGATGCAGAGCCCCAGGGATGGCTGTAGAGTTGAAGCCACTGCCTGCCAGTTGACACAGGCTGGAGAGCAAGGTCTGGTCCCTGAGATGCGGGCCGGCAGGAGGGCTCCATGAGGGAATGCGGCCTCAGAGAGGAGAGGAAGGTTCAGAACAGGGACAGATATTCTGTTAGAGAACAAGGGAAGTACATGCAGAAAGTGGCCAGGAGCTAAGAGAAGTGGTAGGTACTCTGCGAGGGACCTGGGTTGTCCAGGAGGGGATGGGGCCCTGTGAGAGGATCTGGGGCTCCAGGAGGGGGTGCGTGGGTGCTCTGCAGTGGGCTAGGGCTCTTGCAGAGGGGAGTGAGAGCTCTGCTGGGGCATCTGCCATGAGAGGAGAGGGCTTCCACAAAGAGACGAGGGCTCAGAGAAGAGGTGAGGGCTCTGAGAAGAGGCGAGGGCTCAGAGAAGAGGTGAGGGCTCAGAGAAGAGGTGAGGGCTCAGGGAAGAGGTGAGGGCTCAGGGAAGAGG
>NW_020837986.1:1074992-1211783 GCF_003676395.1 Aethalodelphis obliquidens | reverse complement strand
GAAGAGGTGAGGGCTCAGGGAAGAGGTGAGGGCTCTGAGAGGAGGTGAGGGCTCTGAGAGGAGGTGAGGGCTCTGAGAGGGGGGAATTCTGGCCAGGGGCTCCGCTGAGAGCCTGGGATTTGTGAGGAGACTGGGAATCTTGAGAAAACAAGGCTCAGAAGAGAGAACAGGGGCTCAGTGAAGGGATCAGGGCTAAATCCAGGCGGGGGAGAGGCTTTGGGAGGGGTCAGGGCTGTGTAAGAGGTGGGGTGCTCAGAGAGAAATGTTGGCTTGTGAAGGGATGGAAGCTGAGTGAGGAGAATGGAGGGGCCCTTCCCCTAAGGGTTGCTTTGAGAATTAAGGTGCCCTAATTTTTTTTGCGGTATGCGGGCCTCTCACTGCTGTGGCCTCTCCCGTTGCGGAGCACAGGCTCCGGTCGCGCAGGCTCAGCGGCCATGGCTCACGGGCCCAGCCGCTCCGCGGCATGTGGGATCTTCCCGGACCGGGGCACGAACCCGCGTCCCCTGCATCGGCAGCCGGACTCTCAACCACTGCGCCACCAGGGAAGCCCTAAGGTGCCCTATTTTGTCCTGGCTCATCCCAGCCACAGGTTTGTCTGCTTCCCCCGAAGCTCCCCTCACCGTGGTCCTCTGCTCCTCCACTCCCCCTTCCCCACCTTTCTTCAAGGCAAGTCCTGAGTCCTTCTCCACTAACTGCACCATAAATGCCCCAGTCTGTACTCATCCCCTCTAAGTCGCCCCTATAGATTTTGTGTCCCCCTTTAGCCCAAACACATGATCAGGTGGGTACTTCAGACACCTGTAATGATCAATAAGGCAGTCGTCCCCCCAAGCTAACCACAGTCCCTCCAGCTGCAAGAATAGAACACAGCTGATCTGCAGACCACCTCCTTTCGGGGCATCCTCCGTGCTTTGGAGACATGAAGTGTCCTCTCAAATTCCTTTCTTCTAGGTAAAAGAATTCTGGTCTCTTCTACTGGATTTTCTAATCACTATCTTTATTATCAATCAAGCATCTCTCAAGGCTTGTGATAAGATTTTACCAGAGCCTGGCGCATTGTAGGCTCACAAGAAATGTAACTTGGATGGATGAATAAGTTGGAGGATCACGGATGAATGAGTGTGGATAAATGGATAGCAGGAGATGGAAAGAAAGGCAGTGGTACCTCTGTGGTGGATGACAGGTGGATGGATAGAGGGGTGGAGGAGGGGGAAGGAGGGGTAGACTGGGCAGATGGATGTTTAAATGGAGGCGGGTGGGCAGGAGGAAGATGGATTGGATGGTGGATGGATGGATGGCTTATATGGGAGGCTGGATGGATGAACCTTAGCTGGCATCTCAGCTTTTCCCCATACCTCCCAAATACAGACCCCCAAAGTGGTTGACGGTGCCCCAGTTCTCCCAGACACCCAGGCTTGACACCATCATTTTTTACTTCTCTGTCTCCCTCATCTTCCACGACCAGCAGTCATGTTTCTTTTTTTTTGTTTGTTTTTTGCGGTACGCGGGCCACTCACCGTTGTGGCCTCTCCCGCTGTGGAGCACAGGCTCCGGATGCGCAGGCCCAGCGGCCATGGCTCACGGGCCCAGCCGCACCGCGGCACGCGGGATCCTCCCGGACCGGGGCACGAACCGCGTTCCCTGCATCGGCAGGCGGACTCCCAACCACTGCGCAACCGGGGAGGCCCCCAGCAGTCATGTTGATCCTATTTCCTCAGTGCCTTTTCCCTCTGGCGGCTGTTCTCCACGACCTCATTCAAGCCCCAACCTCACTTGTCTCCGGGACGATTTCAGCTGCCCCTGCCTGCTGCTTCCTTTCTCTTTCCTTCAAGTCGATCCTAAAACAATGCCATCAGCGTGATCTCCCTAAAGCTCTAGTCAATAGCTCCCCATGGCCTGCATCCCCCGGCCTGGAGGCCCACTCTTCTGAATTCTGCTGAATCCCCCCTTTCTCAGCCTCTCTCGTTCCTCCCTTTTATGGTCTCGGTGCTCTGGTCACAGCAGGCAATGATCTGTCGCCAGACGTTCACCAAGCTTCCCCGCTTCTCTCATGCTGTCCCCCCACCTGGGATGCCCACGCTGCCGCCTCTACCGCCGCAAAGCCATCCTAGACCCCAACACACAGCTCCACGGCCGGCCGCCACCCTCTGATGAAACTTCCCTAATCCCTTCAACCAGATATAGTCCACAAGCCACTTCAAGACGCATTTACTGAGCACCTACTACGTACGTGCCCAGCTGGCTAGAGGGCCCTGGTGGTGAGAGGTGAAGATGAGATACAGGATGAGAAAGACACATTCTTTGCCTTCAAGGGGATACAGCGTGCTTGTGGAGGTGCCTGTGAGTGTGCACACTGACACATACAGAATTCAGAGGAAAAAAATAAGGGCAAAATAGTGGAATATTAGTAATTAAGGCTCATGGAGCACTTAGGATGGTCCCAGCACTGTTCTAAGGACTTTATTAACTCCTGTAATCCTCTCAACAAACCTCTGAGGTAGGTACAGACGAGGAAACTGAGGCACGGGTGGGGCAATTTATCTGCGGTCATTCAGCTAGTAAGTGGCAGAGACACAGTGGGTCTGTGCTTTCAACAGCACACAGTAGGGTGGCAGAAATACAATCGTGGGAGGAGGATAGATGGAGAAATTCATGACCAGGCTCACTCTGACCTCCCAGCACCCTCCCCCGCTGGGCTATAACCTGCCTCTCTGCCAACCTGGTCCCCTTCCTTTCAAGCCCAGGTGAGAGGATCATTTAAAAAAACGGAAATGATAATGGACTGAATTACAGTCAAGGGGCTAAGTCTGTTGCTGAGACACTGTAGGACCCTAGGCAAGTTCCCTTCTCCCCCGGGGCCTCAGTTCCCCATCTGCATAATAGGGTTGGGCCCATCCACACTAAAGATCCTTCCAGCTCTGACATGCCTAATCCTAAACAGATGCTTGGATGAAAGAAGAATCCCTGGGAGCCTCTTGGCCTCGGGGCCTGGCTGCATCTCCCAGGAACTCCCCCATGCTCCTGAATACAGGATTGCAGCTTCTGGTTCCTGTGGGCTCCACTGGGAGGCCACAGTCCTGTGTCTGGTCCCCTGAATCTTTTCAGCCCGTCACTGCCCATCATCTCGTCTGCCCACTGACCTGTATCCGTCTGCCTCAGCTACCCATCCATCAGCCTGCCTGGGGCCCCTCCACCTTGTGTCCCCACCTGCCTGGTATCTGTCACTCTGCCCATCACGCACACACAGAGCCCACCTCCTCACCCCCGGTGCCTCACTCTGCAAGCACCACAGTGACAACAGAGAGATAGGGTGGGGCTGTTTCCGCTCCTAGAGAAGCCCAGTCTTAACATCAGAACCTGCTTTCCAGGGGCCAAAACAGTTCTCTGCCATCGGGCATCCTCTCCCTTCCCCGGGAACCCCCAGCCACCTCCTTCCTGGGCCCAAGGCCTTCTACTTGAGGAATCTGGTCAGGGCCACATGCCTCCTGCCAAATACGTCCAAGTGGTCCCCGAGGAAATCATCGGACAAGAGCGTGAAGATGTTTGTACAAGGATGTTCATTGCAGAATTGTTTGTAATCGCGAAGGACTGGAAACAACCCAAATGTCCAACTGTGGGGGCTGGTTGAATGAATTATGGTCCAGCCACACAATGGAGAACCACGCAGCTCTTAAAAAATGATGATGTGGACGTGTATTTATCGAAACGGCAAGACATTCACAATATATTATAGAGTGAAAAAAGCAGGTTACAAAGGCCTATGTATAAAGCGAGATGCCATTTTTATTTTTTAAAAATCCACGTATGGCAGAAGGATATGCACTGAAATGTTAGGCAAATGGTGGATCATGGCTAATTAAAAATGCTTTCGTATACAAAAAGACACATACATGTACATACATACATATAAACTTACACACACATACACATATGTAGTGACTCTGTACTGAAGACTTCCTACAAGCCCAGCGCTGGGCTAAACCCTTTGTCTATATCATCTCATTTACTCTTCCCTACAATCCTACAAGGCAGGTTCATTAAAACCATTTTACAGACGAGGAAACAGAGGCTCACTCCGTTAGTTAGTAAGTGGCAGAGCCAGGATTTAAACTTGGCTTTCTCTGACTCCAGAGCCCGTGCTCTTAATCAGTAGGTTGTCACGTTTCTCCTATTGTTTATCTGTAACTTGCCTGTTAAAAAAAATAACATATATTCACTTGGGAGATAAAGAAATGACAGAAGTTAACAAGACAAGGAAAAAAATGAGGCTGGCAAGATATACACAGCAACACACCCTCAATCTCTGGGGTCTCTGGCAGCGTTTCAGCAGGTTTGCCCCGTCGGCTCATCCTTCCCTCCATCCTGTATCGTGGGCTGGTCCAGGATGCTGGAGATGGGCCAGGCAACCCTGGGTAGGGTTGGGACTTAAGCATTGTAGGCTTCACTGCTGCTTGGACTGAGGTCCCCTCCTCAAGCCCAAATTTGATTCAGGGAGGGTAGTGAGCCATGTGTCATGTGCCGTGCTGGACCCTGGGGAGACCAAAATGTCAACCACCCAGAGCCTGTCTTCAGGATCGTCTCATCCATGGCTGGGTTTTTCAACCTCTGTACTATCAACACTCGGGGCTGCATAATTCTTTGCTGTGGGGCCTGTCCTGCGCATCGCAGGGTGTCTAGCAGCACCCCTGGCTTCTACCCACTAGATGCCAGTAGCAGCTTCTTACCCAGCTGTGACAACCAGAGAAGTCACTAGACATTGCCAAATGTCCCCTGGGGACAAAATCACTCCTGGTTAAGAACTGTGGAGCCAGTCGATGATACAAGGCAGACAAGAAAAACAAACCAAAACAAAACAAAACCTAAACTAATTTCTAGGGGGCTCAGTGTAGATGGAAGTCATCTGTGCCTGGATGGATCAGAGAAGGCTTCCCGGGATGTACCTGTCCTTGAAATTTGAGGGTCCCTCAAGGTTCTTTGCATTCTACAGACTTATTCTGGGGGATCTCATCCATCCTTGTGGCTTCAAAGATCTATTTCTGGCCTAGAACTCTCAGGGTGCCCCAGTCTTTTCTGCACAACTGTCCATCAGGCATCTCCACTGCATGTCCCACCAGCATCTCACATACACTCTGTCCACAGCTGGTCTCCACCTCTTGAAGACCCACATAGCTTCCCAAGTCAGAAACAAGGACTCTTCCTGTCCCCCACATCTACCAAATCTCCCAGCCCTGCCCATTCTACTCCACCAACCTCACCATCCTCCTCTACTCCCCAGACCTGGCCACTGGCAGCTCTGGACCCCATCTTCCCCAGCAATCCGTTCTCCATCCAGCAGCAAAGTGAGGCTTCTCAGGGCAATCCCATCATGCCACTCTCCTGCTGAAAACCCCTCA
Source organism: Aethalodelphis obliquidens (assembly GCF_003676395.1). NCBI lineage: Eukaryota > Metazoa > Chordata > Mammalia > Artiodactyla > Delphinidae > Aethalodelphis > Aethalodelphis obliquidens. Next base: position 1,206,390 of record NW_020837986.1, on the reverse strand, counting down.
GTGGTTCCCCACGGCTCTCAGGACGCAGTCCAAGCTCCTCCTCGTGGCTCTCCAGACCCACAGGACCGGGCTTCCACCCACTTCACTGGCCTCCTTTCCTGTAACCCCAGCACCTGGACCCCAAGCTCTCTGTGCTCCATTTCAGCCACTGAACTTGCAGCTCCTCCAAAATTCTCTCTCAGCTCTGGACCTTGCACTCCTTGGCCTGGAGCCTGTTCCCATCTTCCCACTGCCCCGCCCCCTTCGTCTCCTAGATGGCTGCCAGTCAACCTGCAGGTCTCTGCTTAACCACCACTTCCTCCTGGAAGCAAATGCTGGCCCCTCATTGGCTCTTATCATGGCTTATGAGAATTGTTTAATTGCCTGTCTCCTTCCCAGGACCATCAGATTCCTGTCGGCTGGGATCGTGTCTGCTCGTTCTCCGTTGTATCTCTAGCATTTAGCACAACGCTTAGCACAGAGTAAACATCTAATATGGATGTGTGAAAGTATATTTTAAACTGGATAACGAATGGACGGACTGTTAGACTGACGGCTGGGTGGATGCAAGGTACTATTTGAATTGGGTCTTTAATGCTTTCAAAGATCTTCAGGGGAAGGGCATTCAGGTAGAAGGGCAGGTGTGGCTGAATGCAGGAGTGTCGGATTGGAGGCACAGTGGGAGATAAAGGAAGATGCAGACGGATTACAAGGACCTTGAATATCACGGTGCAGAGACCGGACTTAATTCAGTAGGCGATGGGGAGCCATAGGAGAGTTTTAATCAAGCGAGTGACACGATCCCACCTGCGTTGGAGAAAGATCACTCTTCTGCAGCAGGGATTGCGGTAGGGAGGGGATCAGAGGCTGGGAGGCCAGGGAGGAGGCTGCCACAACGGCTTAGGCAAAGCCAGTGAGGTCTGAGCCAGAGCAGGGATCGTGGGATGGATGGGAGAAGAAAAAAGAGGGAGAGACTAGGGTGAAATGAATCTGGGAATCTAGAACGTGTTCTGATGCCCCAGCCACCTGCAGGCACTGGCCACTCCCTTGAAGGATCCTGAGGTCAGAGACAGATCCTGGTGGTCCCGACTCATCTTCACCCTCCTGCAGGGGTGCAGGCAGCCAAAGTCACGCATAAAACCAAACAGAGGAACAGCTGCCTTCAGCCCCGCGGAAACCAAGGGACACAAACAGAGGATGATAACAGTAACAAAACTGCTTCATTGTTTGAGTGTCCTGTGTGTCAGGCACTGTGCTAAGCAGCATACACACTCATGCACATGTAATCTTCACAACAACCTAATAAGGTAGGTATTACCATTTTCCCCCCATTTCACAGTGGAGGCAACTGAGGCTCAGAGAGGCAAAGTAACTTTCCCAAAGTCACACAGCCAGCAAGTCACAAATCCAAGCTAGTCTGACCCCAATGCCCATGTTCTTAATTAGCTATTTATATTACACGAAAGAGGGAGCTAGTAGCAGTGGATGGTTGAAGGCTGTGGGTCTGAAGCTCCCATCTTAATCTCTATGTGACAGCAGGAAGGGGCCTGCCGATGGGACATGGAAGGAGACACGGGGCAGGAAGGGAATCCCTCCAGGTCCCTGCACACCATGTGTTCAGACCCAGACTACCGTATCCAGAAGGGTGTCCACGCTGTTAGAGAATTGGGCTAAAGAGTAAGTAGTATGTATATCCTTAACCCCCAGTTGGGCAACTCTGTGGGAATTAAAAAAAATATCCTCCTCTGGGGGCACGTAGTGCTACAGGCCCATGGCCAGAGGGTATATGAAACCTATTTTGCAAATTAGAGAATGGTGGCCCTTCTTCCAAAGGAAGGACACAGTCTGCCTTTAGGGCACCTGATTTGTTGAGTGGAGCTTAGGATGGATTTCAGCCCCTAGTCTCTGGTACTGAGTCCCCTTGGACAGTCAGCAACCTACCCAACTGTACATGACAGCCATGCCTCCATCCACATTGTCCCGGCAGCCACTCTGCATCATTCTCAATGAGAAAAACATGCAGGCAGATACCTAGCGCTCAGACCATTTTGCAAACAAGTTTCTTGTTAGTCCTTGTCTCCTCCATGGGAGAAAAGACAAAATTCAATTATGCCCGTTGCGCTGATGAAAAAGTTGAGGTCAGAGCCTGTCCTTGGTAGTTTGAAAAAAAAATCTAGGCTTTCTCTAGAGAGGCCTATAACAAAACACAAGATTCCAGGAAGCAAAGGCCTCTGGTCAAGAGCTCCATCTTAAGGGCACTCTGAAGAGTCCCGTGGGGGTGTGGGAGGTGGGAGGCATGAAGGGTACAGCACCTTCTCTGGGGGCATGAAGCTTTTCTTCCTGAGCTTGGCCTGAGGCCTGGGTCTCCTCTTGGACTGACAGGGGTGGATTCCTTGTCCCCAGTCCCTAGCGCCCTGTTTGGGTTGCCCCAAGACAGGATGGGGAAGCCCCCAGGCCTGAGACCCCAGCCCAAGGAAACTCCTTAGGGTCTCTTTCCTGGAACAACACTGACTCCATCCTCAGCTCCCACCCCCTCGCAGGCCGAGTCGCACTGGCTGCTGCTGGAGTTATATAAACAGGAATCTCTCTCTCTCTGTCTCTCTCTGTCTGTCTCTCTCTCTGTCTCTCTCTGTCTCTCTCTGTCTCTCTCTCTCTCTCTCTCTCTCTCGGAATACCTGAGGCTATATTTCCGAATGGAGCTTCCTGATGGAAGAAAAAGGAGAAAACCGAAAAAAAAAGAACAGAGAGAGAGGCAAGGAGATTTAATTGGCTGACTCCTATCACCCATGTGGTAAATAAACTAGCTGCTCCAAACTTTGCTACCTCAGAGGAGACAGACCCTCCTGGGGTCCCTGCCCAGCCCCCCTCAGAGGGCCGTGGAGCACAGAGCTCCTGAGAAGGCCTCGGAAAAAGCAGAGCCTTGGGAAATGGCTGGGGAATTGGAAGTCCTGCCTCTAGACACAATTATTCCAGACCAACTGAAACGGCTGGAGATCACAGCCACCCCCTCCGTGCACACACACTTTTTATAGAAGGGCTGGGACTTGCCGGGGGTAACGCTGAACATTTAGGGGCCGAGCTGCATCCTCAGTGTGTTATTTAGGCTTCTCTGCAAAAGGGATTTCAACGGCTTTCCCTGGGTACTGGCGGAGGAGCATGGGGGTCTCATTTAAACACCTCTTTCATGTAAGCAGGGGTCTTCTTGTTCTGCTTGCAGTGTGAAGGCAGAAAACTGTTTCGTCTCCCCCCAGACCTGCCCGACATATAAGGAGAATTGGGAAGGCCTGGAAGTCGGGACACCTGGGCTCCTATTCCGTCTCTGGCTATAGCTTATGGTGTGACCTGGGATTCTGAAAGGGGAAAGCGTGGGGTCCAAGGGTCTCTAATGTGCTCACAGTCAGGAATAGGGGAGGGGGTTCCTCATCGCCAGGAGCCCGTTGAGAGGGCTTCTCAGGAAAGGCAGCTGCCCCTTGCTTGAGACAGACCTGGCTGCTTTTGCAAAGCACCTGCCCCACAGGCACTGGAGAGCGTGGTCTCGGGTGGGTACGCAGACACCCCTAGGAAGCAGGGTTAAAATGTCGACAATGGCCTTCCCTTCCAGGAGGAATGGAAGAGAAGCATCCCAGACACTGGGAGATGGAGAGGAATAGGAAGTAGCTGGGCCAGGGAGTGGGTGACTGCTGCAGAGGGAAACTGAGGCAGGCAAGATGGAAGATGGGTGGAGGAGAAATGGTCGTAGATGGGCAAAGACCAAAGGATGGGTGTAGAGACCGAATCCCCCAAATGACCGTTGAATAGGGGTAATTAAGGGGGACGGAGTGGGCACTGATGGACAAATATATGGGGTACTAATGAGGGACAGAGAGCCATGATGGTTAGGGAGGAGCCTATGGGTTCCAAGGCAATGGTGATGCTGATGTAGGGCAGTGGCGCTGACTAGTGGGGGAGAAAGAGAATAAGATCCAGAACCTCACAGGAGGGGCCGACAGAGGGCTGGCAGCAGGTAAATCCCTCAAATGAGCCGCTGCCGGTGATCGGGGCACCTTGGCCAGACCCAGAGACCCAGAGAAAGCTGGAGTCAGACACAGAAAAGAGTTGGTTTGGGCAACCCTAGGCCAGGCCCAGAGGGGTGGTAGAGAAGACACGAGGGTTCCCAGAAGCGCGAGTGTTGGAAACGGCGGCTTCTCTGCCCGCCACCAGGGGGTGCCCCTGCAGCTCGGGGAGACCCCGAGGGACTCCGGATTAGCTCCTCCTGATGCGGCCCCGCCTGGTGGTCTCCAGCCCCCCCCCACCCCCACGCCCTGGCTGGGGCAGGGGCCTGGCAGCCCCAGGGAAGAGGGAGAGGGGAAGTCAAGTCTGGAGGCCCTAGTAAGATGGGTCCCGACTGTGCCCTCTGCGGGCCGCCCAGCACCCAGCGCGCCCACACAATCCACAACTCCCTCATCAGCGCCCGGGCCCCCTAGGGTCAGTCCCAAGTGGCGCTCCCTTTGGACGTGAGGCTGTCGGCCCTGTCCTTATTCCGTTGAAGGGACAGTGTGGCCGGAGCCAGATGCTAGGGGAGAGGGCAGCGCTGCCCTTCGCTCACCGGCCCGACGGCCCCAGGGGAGAGAGTTCGCGCTGGTGGGGCCGGCGGGGGGTCCCCGTGGGCCAGCTCTCCCCCTCCTCTCGAGGTGGCCGCAGCCGCGCGTGTTGCCGCGGCTTGAGTCAGCTTCTGGGTGCCCCCGGACGCGGCACGACCTCGCGCGCGCACACACACACGCACATACACACACACACACACACACCCGCGCACACAATCACGCCGTGCTGTTATTTCCCGGCTCGGACCCCGCCTCTGGGAGGGGCCCGGGAGCCGAAACCTGGTAGAAGAGGGTGGGGGGCGCCGGGAACGCCTGGGTCCCCGTCCCCGTGTCGAGGCTGTGCGCCATCTCTCCAGCCCCTTTCGGCGCGCGGGCTTGGCCCCCGGCGCTGCCACCCGGCGACCCGCCGGGATCCCAGAGGCTCCGGGGTGCGCGGCGGATGGGGTGGGGGGCGGGCGGGGACCGCTGGCTCCGGGCCGAGAGGCGGCTCGGCTCCGCGCCGGGGAAAGTTTGGACGTGGGAAACTCCCTCCCTGCCCGCCCCGCCGAGAGGAGGGGGCGCGCGGGGCCCGGGCGCGGGCACCCGGGCTCCTCCTGCGGCGGGAGGCTCGCCCCCCCGCGCCGCCTGCCGGGCGGCTCCCGCCGGCCAGGGGGCTCCCTCCCGGCTGGGCAGCCTCCCTTCGGCGGCGATCCGGCCGCCCCTCCCGCGGCACCCCGCGCTCTTACCTCGGGGAGCGGCCCGGGGCTCTCCCAGTCCTGCAGCCTCGGGACGCTGCGTGGGGCGGGAGCCCCGGCGCTGACGGGCGAGTCCGGAGCCCGGCGGCCGCCCGGAGGAGCCAGAGGGAGAGCGGGCGCGAGAGAGGGAGCCGCGGCGGCGTGTGCGCGCGTGTGTGTGAGCGAGGGAGCGAGGGAGAGCGAGGGAGTGAGCGAGCGGGAGCGAGGGAGCGTGCGTGTCTGACTAGGGGGGAAGTGTGCAAGGGACGGATCCCTTCCCAGCTCCCGCAGCCTCTGGTGGAGACTCGGAGAATGCAGCGCCAGCCCGGCCGGAGCGCAGCGCCGCGCCGAGCCGCAGGCTGTCGCCCGGCCGGGATGCCGAAGCCGGGGAGCCCCGGCCTCCGCCCCCGGATCGAGCCCCTCCCCCGCCGGGAGGGGCCGGCCTCTCAGTCCCGTCGGCGGCCTCGTTCCAGGAACCCCCGGGGGACGGCACCCCTCCTTCTTCCAACCGCAGATCCACGCGAAGGGAGCGCCCCCAGGAGGGGCACCATCTCCCTCAGCGTGGCAGCCCCTCTGGAGACACCCAGTTTGAGACTCGACCCTTCTCCACCACTTGACTTTACTGTGTTCAGGATTCCACATTTTCTTCCCACTACTATGGGAGGCCGGCTTCAGAGGAGGGGGGCGCCGTGGAGAGTGGGGGCAGGTTTCTCCAGTGGCCGCCCCTGGCTGGCTGCCAAGAAGGACCCCCGCCCCCCCGCACTGACCCGCCAGTTTCAGAAGCAGTCGCTGCGCGTTGAGGCGGGGGGCCCAATCTCAAGGGAGGTGCGAGGTCAAGTGTCCCGGGGGCTTTTCCTCTTGGGGATGGGGGATGGGATGGGGGACATCCTGCAACCAACAAAGTAAACAGGCAAGACATCCCCATCCTAAATTTAGCGCCACCTTGGCCCCCAGAGCCTCCCAATAAAATCCCCCCGCCCCCATCCAGCCCCTCGCCTGCCCTGAAACACGGTGCAGGTGGATTTTCCAATCTCTTTCAAATCCAGCTAGCCCGCTGCCTGAGGTCTTTCTGCCTGGCCCAGTTTCTTTCTGCTGGCTGCATGGCTTTCTCTAGTCCCATCTCTCTAGGATGAGGCCTAATGGAGGAGACCCCTGGCCCCTTAGCTCTCAGTATGAGGTTGTTGCTGGTGGGCTAGGACCCATGAGTTCCATAGACCCGTTCTTTTTCTTGGATTGGATGTCCCCTTAGGAGCTCCCCAGGGCTGTTGGATAGGGGGTGAAGGATAGGAGGAGCCAAGACCCCCATACGCCTCTGTCCTGCCGTGCTGTCACTGACCAGACACAGAATGATGTATGAAGTTCAAAGCCAAGAGGGAGCAGGGAGCCCCAGGCCCCTGGAGTCCTGTGGGTCCTCAGGGACCCAGGCTCTACCTCACCCCATCCTGCTTCCTCCTTTGCCTCCTTCCCTAATTTCCATCTCCATCCCCATGTCCTGGTCCTTCTCTCTGCTCCCTGGTGATTGAAATCACCTCTCTCATGGCTGCCCCTCCAGCCCCTCCCACTAAACTCTGTCACTCTTTTATTTATTTTGAGATTTATTCTTCATCTCGCCAGCCTGTTCCCTCCCTTAAGTCCTTCTCTAGGTTTATTCCCCTTCATTGATCTCTCCCAGCCCTGTCTTTGTATTGCCCCCTCCTTCTCTCGCCTCTCTCCTCCCCTCTCCTCTCTATTCTTAGCCTCCACTCTTTCATGCTTTCAGAGACCCGAGGCCAGCCCTTCCAGAGGCATCTCCTCACTTTCTGTTCTCTTCCTCCCCTCCGACTCACTTTGGCCATTTGCTTCAGTTACCCCTCTCTCCCTTCCTCTCCCTCCAGGCCCTGCTGTGTGCGGCTCATCTTAGGAGTCAGACCTGTTTAATTGTCCACAGGTTGTTCTGGCCTGGGACCCTGTTGCTCTCACACCTGCGTCCACACAGTAGGTGCTCCGTAATGTTCACTGAATGAGCTCCTCATGCATCTTCCTTTTGATCTCTCTGCTCTCCCCATGACTCTTTATTAGATCTCCCGGGTTTGCTCTAACCCTTCCTTCCTCCAACAAACCTCTGAACATCCACTCTGGGCCAGGCACTACGCTAGGCTCTGGACACACGCTGAGGTCACCATCAGCCATGACTGAACACTTCCTGTGTGCCATGATTTTGCTTTTAAGTCCTCGCAACAATCAGATACTAACCAGTATGAGCCCCATTTTACAAACGGGGAAACAGAGGCAGCAAGTGCTGAAATGTCAAAAGCTCCCACAGCTGGCAAGTGGCGAGATCAGGTTGGTGCGTGACACTTGGGCCTGACCTTGCACTCTGGTCTGGGAGAAGGTAAGCAGGAACTTCTGCTGCAGTGTGACAGGGGCGGCAAGAGGTTGTGTAGTGTGACAGGGGAAGCACACTGGGCTGTGTGGTATTGGGCAAGCCACTTCCCTCAGCGTCCTCGTGCAGATAAAATGACATGATAATAGCAATCGTTAGCATTTAGCAAGATTTCGCCACGTGTCAAGCCCTGAGCTAATTGCTTACCTGGATCATTTCATTTGATTCTCATACCAACCAACACACACATTTAGAGGTGTGGAAACTGAGGCACAGAAAAACTCTAAACTTGCCCCAGGTCACACAAGTAGTCTGTGGCAGAACTGGGATCCCAACCACACCAGAGCCCGCATACTGAACTGGTGCGCCATGCCTCCCCAGGCAAGCGACATGCCTCATGCATTGTAGGCGCTCAGTTAGAGGCCCGAACCTGTGCATGATTCTATTATAGCCTGGGGAGTGTACTTAGAAGGGAGATGCTCCTCTGCCAGGCATGGGGATGGGATAAGGAAGGGTGGGAGCGGGTGGGCGGAATGGCTAGAATGATTCCGGAGAAGGGGTTTGTAAAAGTTCTCCTTTCACTTATATCAGATGCTTCCAACACCGTCCTGAGACACGGAGCATGTTTTCCTTTTGAGTAGTCACCCGGGTCCATAACTATTCCCCTCCCTCTAGCCCAGGGTTTCTCCACTTTGGCACTATTGATATTTTGGGTCAGACAGTCCTTTGCTGTGGGAGGCTGTCCTGTATGTTGCAGGGCGCTTAGCAACACCCCTGGCCTCTACTCACTAGTGCCAGCACATCCATCAATCCCCCCTACCCAGCCCCGATGTGACAACCAAAAATGTGTCCCAACATGGCCAAACCTCCCCTGAGAGGCAAAGTCACCACCACCACCCCGACACACACACAACTGAGAACAGCTGCTCCAGCCTGAACGCCTTAATGGCAGGGTCTGCTCAAGAGTTTGAACAGGTGTCCAGGAGGCAGACGGCCCTCAGCTCCAGGCTCTGCCCCACTCCCTGGCTCTCCTCTCCTTTTCCACATTTCCTTACGCCGTGGCTGGAGCCCACAGGGCCTCGCTTCTCTCTGTCTTCACCTGCAGCCCTTCTCTATCTTTCTATCTCCTTCTTCATTTCTTTATGTCTGCCTGTTGCCTTCTCACCCGCTGTCTGTCTCCCCTGCTCAACCCCCCTCTGCCTCCTTCTGTTCATCAGTGTTTCTGGGTCTCCCTGACTCTTTCTCTCTTAGTGTCTGTCTCCTTATTTGTCTGTTTCTACCTGTCCTTCTATTCTTCTCTATGGCTGTTCTTTCTTTCTCTCTCTCCCCCTAGCTGTGTCTCTGTGTCTGTCTTTCTCTAGCCACTCCCTACTCCATCTGTCCACCCTCCCTCATTCTCTCTGCCTCTTTCTCTCTGTGTCTCCCTGTCTTTTTCTATCTCTGTCCCTTTCCCTCAGTCTCCCTCTGCCTCCACTTCACCTGTCCTATCCAGGCTCTCTGTCCCCATCCTCCTCCCTCTGTCTCTCCTCCCTCCTTCTCTGCTCTCAATGCCTCCCCTGCCTTCCCTCCTCCCTCCCTCCCTTTCTGCCTTTCCCCCACTCTCTTCCTCTGTTCCCCTCCCTCTATTTTCCCCTCCACCCCATCCCTCCTTTCCTCCCCCTCCTAGCGTTTTGTCTCTAGAAGCCGGAAGTTAAAAGCTTTTCCGAACTTGCTCTCCAGTCGCTGTTCCCGGCGCCTTTCATCTCGCCAGCACATTTGTAAAACTGCGCAGACTGAAGGGCCTGTGACATGAACAACCAAAGAAATGTCAGCGCGGGGACTGAGGCCGGCAGCCCGCCGGTGGGCGTTGGGGGGGGGGTAGTCAGGGCGCCCCCCCAGCCCCTCCCAGGAAGGGACCTTGGACCCAGGCGGGGATGCAGGGCCCCTCACGAGGGGCTCGCAGGCGCTCTGAGCCTCTACGGACCCCAGGCTTCCTCCACCGGGGCGACTGGAGCGCAGGGGCGGGGCGGGGGTGAGGTGGGGGGAGGCCCCGCCGCCCTGGAGAGAGCCGGCGGGCTGCGAGCCTGCAGGGGAGCCCGAACGCTCGCTGCGCACTTAAACACCCCATGGCGTTCATCCTGGGGCCACACTGTCTGGGTTCAAAACCCATCACCCCACTTACCGGCTGTATCATCCTGGGCAAGTGACTTCACCTCTCCACGTTTCAGTTTCCTCATAGGTAAAATGGGCGTGGTGATAACAGTGCTTAGGTCAAAGGGCTGGGTGAATGAGCGAATCCATGAAGGACTTAGAATAAATGTTTGCTGTAATTAATAAGGAGAACAACAACTCGGTAATGTGGGATTATCAGCCGCATGCTCTAGATGGGGAAGGTTTAGAGGGGGAAAGTGACCAGCCAGAGATTCAGAGCAAGTCAGTGACGGAACAGGGGTTAAAGCCAGGCTCCCTCTCCCTTCTCCCCTTTTGTCCTCAAGGGAGAGAGTGCAGGGGTGGAAAACAAGCTCCAGGATTCAAAGAGTGCGTCTGGGGACTTCCCTGGTGGTGCAGCGGTTAAGAATCCACCTGCCAATGCAGGGGACATGCGTTCAAGCCCTGGTCCAGGAAGATCCCACATGCCGCGGAGCAACTAAGCCTGTGAGCCACAACTACTGAGCCCACGTGCCACAACTACTGAAGCCTGCGCTCTAGAGCCTGCGAGCCACAGCTAATGAGCCCGTGAGCCACAGCTACTGAGCCCGCGAGCCACAATTACTGAGCCTGTGTGCCGCAACTACTGAAGTCCGCGTGCCTAGAGCCTGTACTCTGCAACAAGAGAAGCCACCGCAATGAGAAGCCCGTGTACCACAAAGAAGAGTAGCCCCCGCTCGCTGCAACTAGAGAAAGCCCACGCGCAGCAACAAAGACCCAACACAGCCAAACATAAATAAATAATTTTTTCTTTAAAAAAAAAAAGACTGAGTCTGTTTTGTTCACTGCTGACTCCTGTGGATACCACATAGTAGATGCTCAATAAATATTTGTTAATGAGTGAAGGAAGGAAGGAATGAAAATGGCTGGAAAGTTGCCAAAGCTAGAAAATGGAAAGCCTGCTTTGTTTGCAGAGGGATAGTTTGGGTTGACGTGGAGGAAGGAGTCCAGTGCCTGGGGAACTTCTGGGCGAGGAGAGCTTGTCCAAGTCTGGGTCCAAGCCACCGAGACCCAGCCTGCGGGAGCACCATGGACAGCAGAGATGCCCCCAGGCCCTGGGAGGCCTCTCCAGCTGCCCGGCCTGGCCCAGCCCTCCATCTCTGATTGCATCCCCGTCCCCTGACCTGGCACTTGGAACATCAGTCTGGGACTAGACCCCAAACTTCTGCCTCCCACACAAACTGTGTCCTTTTTCTTCTCTTTGGATCCAGATCCAAGCAGCCGACTGGGAAAGCAGCCCATCGCCTTTCCCTTCTTCCTCTCCCTTGCCTTCGGCCCTAGACAGCGTCTGCAGCCTTGAGGCCCCACGCTGCAGGTGGCTGCCTGGAGATGGGAGTAGGGCTTCCCTGGGCTTTCCTGAAAGTCCCTAAAGACACAGTGACAGTAGAACAGGGCCCAAGCACCTGGACCATCCCTCCTGAACCCCTTCCCTGGGGTGGGAGAGGCAGACAGCCCTGCCACACACTCCCCTCCAATGCTTCAAACACTCCACTCTTCCTGAATTATTCACCTGCCTCTCCCCAGGGCTGCAGCAGAGTGCCCAGCCCAGGTGCTGAGGAGGAAAAAAGCAGGAGCGCCCATTAAATTTAAACACCGCTGAGGATTGTCCGATGTGTGGTTCTATTCCTGGCCTGGAGAAGAACAGCCAGCAGGAGGGGAAGGGGGATAAGCAGGGGGCTGAGGGGAGAGACCCACGATGCGGTGAATGACTTGCTGAGCTCCAGCAGAGGGAGGAAGGCCATGCCACTGGAGAAGCCTGGCCTTCCCTCCCTGCAGGCCCTCCCCCACGAGGAAGTGGCCCTTGCTGTACCACCTCACTCACCTGATTCTGATAAGCAGGAGGACCCATCTTAAAATAGCTTCTTTGCAATTGCCTGAAAGCCAACCGTTACTGCTTCAGTATCGGGAGCAGAGCATCACCTCTCCAGCTCTATCTCTTTTATAAATTGATTTATTTATTATTTTTGGCTGTGTTGGGTCTTCTTTGCTGCGCGTGGGCTCTCTCTAGCTGTGGCGAGCGGGGGCTACTCTTCATTGTGGTGCGCGGGCTTCTCACTGCCGTGGCTTCCTTTGTTGCGGAGCATGGGCTCTAGGTGCACGGGCTTAGTAGTTGTGGCACATGGGCTCAGTAGTTGTGACGCACGGGCTTAGTTGCTCCGTGGCATGTGGGATCTTCCTGGACCAGGGCTTGAACCCATGTCCCCTGCATTGGCAGGCGGATTCTTAACCACCGCACCACCAGGGAAGTCCCTCCAGCTCTATCTCTTGCTACTTCCTTCTTGAACCTTATATCCTGGTAATACCAAATAGTTTTAGTATATGTTTTAAAAAATTGCACTCTGAGCTTTTATGAAGCCATTCCTGCCCCCTTGGATATCTCTTTCTTCCTTTGTCTCGCTGGAAAACTCCTATTTATCCTTCAAAACCCAGCTTAAGTACCACCCCACCAGATGTCATTAAGCTCACCCACTTCTGTCCTCCGTTGGACCTGGAATATACATCCCCTGTTGCTTCCCCTTTTCATGCCCCACATGGGTGTCTTTGACTGTCAGGCCTGATGGGGTCATCATAGTTCCTGATCCTCTGAGAAGCAGCAGAGAGGGAGCTGGTCACCCTAAGGAGTCTGAGGTCTCCTCCCAGTCCTGTGTCTGGCCCCAATTCTCTTTGTTTTGGGGCAAATTCCTGGTTCTCTCTTGGCCTTTGTTTTCTATTCTGTAAATTGCAGGAGGAGCGGCAGGGGATAATTTCCCGATGGCTGAGGGCCCTTGTAGTTATGAGTCCAGGATTCTCTGCTCACATATACTTTTGGAAACAATTCCTTGCTCTTTCCCCAGGTGGATGTTGTCTGACCAGCTCCCTCATTGATACCCGGTGGGCTTGGACTGACGCGTCAAAGCCAGTTGTTGGATTTTTCAGGAATTTTTCAAGCCAGTTTTACAAGCCCTTGAAATTGACCACATGGAGATTATTTACACCATGGAAATTGGCAAACACTACAGACCAGGGCTTCCCCCCCACACCTTCCCCGAGAGCCAGGGTGCTCTGCCTCAGCATCTCTACTCCCTCCTCCAGGCCTTTGCTCCCACGGTACCCCGATTTGAGAGGCCCCTGCCTCAGCCCTTGCTCCCAGGGGTTGCTCCCACTCAGATTTCAGGCCCCAACTCATCCACTGCAAGTGAGTATTTATGGTCTTCTCACTGTCACCTCACTCCTCACGGAATGCCCATTTTTAGTGGCAACACAGTTGGATCCGGGAGGAACACGCCCTTGGGAACAGACTCGTGTGAGTGGAAATCCCGGCCCTGCTCTGTTCCACAGCCTTGTCTTCTTGCCAATGGCGTTTCTTCTCAGGCTCCTTCTTCTAGGGGGTCTCCCTGCCCCTCTCAGGTACAATGGTGCCCCCCACCCCGCCTTACCCCTTCCCTCACCTGTCTGGTCACCTTCATTTATTTCTCTTCTTAGCTCTTGTGACTTCCTGGCATTTACATTCATTCGTTAAATTGTCCAATGACCATTCCTCCCTCCGGACTGTAAGTTCTGTGAGGGCAGGGATCTTATCTTCTGGGTCACTGCTCCTAGAACAGTGCCTGGCACACAATAGATACACAATCATTTCACTAAATAAATAATTGTGACCTTGGGCGAGTCATGACGCCTCCTTGAGTTTCAGTTTTCTCAATATCCAGCCTGGAAGAATTATTGTGAGGTGTATGTTCTCAGGTGGCCTGAGCTGCCTTAGAGAGCAGCCCAGGCCAGGGATCCTAGTTCCTGTCCCACCACTAACCCACCGTGTCACCTTGGGCAAGTCAATCCCCCTCCCCTCCCCTTGGTTTTGCCAGGGTGTCGTCACGTGAGATGATAAGCTGGACCAAGAAACCATTTCAGTCTTTGGATCCCATCTGCTGTTCCCTCCCATCCCATCCCCACCTCATTCATTCATTTCCATAAATATTTACTGAGCATCTACTATGTCCCAAGGCACTGAGGATACAGCAGTGAATATGGGGATGCCCTTATGGACTTCCATTCCAATTAAGGAAGACAAAAAATAAGATAAATTAGTAAAATAAATAGTACATTAGATAGTGCTTAGTAGAGATTTAAAGCAAGAAAGGGGCACCAAGAGTGTCAAAGAGGAGGTTCCCGTTTTGGGAAGGGGGTGGGGTCTGGAAAATATCCCACTGCTAGGTGAGATATATGAAGAAAGACACAAAGGAGGTGGCTTTTTAGGGAAAGAGCCTTCTGGGCAAGTGCAAAAGCCAGGAGCAGAGGCTGGCTGGGTGTGTCTGAGAGCCAGGAGGCACATGTGTCTGAAGCCCAGCGAGCTGAGGCCAATGACGGAAGGACAGAGAGTGATGATGGTTGATTCTCTTCCTCCCTCTGTCCCTCCCTCAGTGGGAAGATGGTCCCTAAGTTTGTGGCATAGGAGGCTGCGGGGGGGCCTCCCCTCCCTCCGCCCCTCTCCTTCCCCCCTCCCTCCCTGCCTGCCTAGGCCTCTCCTGAGCTAGGGGGGAGCCCAGCCTTGCTGCAGGTGTCCACAGCTTCTGGATCCGTCATTTGTCTCCTGGTGCCACGAGTTTCCTGGAGCCGGGCACTTCCTCCTCAGCAGCCCCGCTCCCCTGAGTGGCAGAGACAGGTGTGAGGAATTATCTGTGGGGACTGATGCCGTGACAGGAACCGGCACAAAAGAAGGGGACAGAGTATAATGTTTATTATGTTTGAAGCAAAGCAAACACACGGCCTATTTATGTATCTATAGAGAATTAATTGGCGAGCGGCAGCAAGAAGCAGATTATAAATTAGAATCATTTTCTCCAACTGAAACCCATTCATCTTGCTTCAGAATGGGCCTGTCACCTCCTCCTGACTCATTCCTTTTAAAGTCATTGCTTTTTCTCACCGGTCCCCTACAGCTCTCACCTTGAGATCCCCCCAAACCCTGAGGGGGGAACTCCCTGTTGAAGCTCCATGCTTCTGGGAGGCCTCCTGGAGGCGTCTCACTCCAGCCTCCTGGAGCCCACCCACGCCCTGCCTGTCCTGGGTCTGAGCCCCTGATGCCCTGACCTTACATTGTTCTCCCTTCTCCCCTGTGGCCCAGAGCCTCTCTCAGCCCATCTCCTGCTCTGGCTGGTCCCCAAGAATATGGCAGAAGGGGAGCCCTGGCAGCGGCCCAGGCCGAGCAGGTGGAAGGGAGCAGCCCACGGCTGCCATCCTGGGGACCCTGAGGCACTGGCCACTACTGCCTGCTTTTGATTCTGGGCTTGGAGCAGGCGGCCTCCAGGGGAGTCAAAGGGAAACCACGCTGCTGGGTCCCTGGCGGACCTGGCTCCAGCTTCTCTAACCTGGAGCCCATGAAGGTGAAAGACTCTGGGTAGGTGCCAGCGGCTGCCAGGCCTGAGGGTGATGCCATGACTGCCCCGGGGGTGTGGCCTAGTTAACCCTTCCCTTCCTCCCGCCTAAGCTGCCGCCCTTTGAGCTGGAGGCTGCAGCCCGGAGGCCTATGTCAAGGCTTTTTGGGCAAAGAGAAAGCAGCCAGGATGCTAAACCTAGGAGCCTCACGATAAAAGCTATGAGCCAGATCTACGTCTGAATCCAGGTAGCACCTCCTGACTAAAGCGGCAAGTCACTGCCTCTCCCCAAACCTGTTTTCTTGACTGTAAAGCGGAGATGATAATAATAGTACCCGTAACCTGAAGTGATACTCAGCTCAGCTTGTTAAAATATCGCAGTACTTCCACACTGGTCTGTAAATAGCCAATGGACTCAGTGCTCAGCCCCGCTACTACCCCAGTCCCACCTAGGATGCCTCTCCTCTCCACAATCCAAAAACTAAAAGTCAGCTCCTCTGGGCACCTCAAGGACTTGCTCCAGCGTCAGTGATGAATGTTCTGCTGGACCCATACATGCTGCACTGGGTAGGAAATATTTTGCCCTGCCTGCATCCCACAGATATCATGAAGGTTAAATAAAATGATGGGAGTACAGTACCTGGCCCCCGGAAGGTGTCCAATAGATACTGGTTGACACTATTATTAATCTGGACCAGGGCTCTAGGCCTGGAATCCTGGGATCCCAGGCCCCCACTCTTCCCTCTTCCTCGCTACCTTAAAAAAAGCCTGCCGAGGGCTTTCCCGGTGGCGCAGTGGTTGAGAGTCTGCCTGCCGATGCAGGGGACATGGGTTCGTGCCCCGGTCCGGGAAGATCCCACATGCCACGGAGCGGCTGGGCCTGTCAGCCATGGCCGCTGAGCCTGCGCGTCCAGAGCCTGTGCTTCGCAACGGGAGAGGCCACAACAGTGAGAGGCCCGCGTACCGCAAAAAAAAAGCCTGCCGATAACTTCCATTCTGCACCAGGAATCCCTCACCCTTGCCCCAACTGCTAGCTTCAGAGAATCACTGTGCTGACTCCCTACGGCCAGCCTGAGCACACACCTCCTGGGAATAGAGAGCCTTTGCCTTTGGGAACCTTGAGTTTCCGAGGCAGAACAGAGACCCCTTGAGTGTCCCCCACCTGCCAGATCAGCTGAAGCCTGGATATCTACCAAGGGCCCATCACTGAGACGGAGGGACAGACTTGGGTCCAGTTGCTAGCAGGACTCAGTACCACATGTGATCATTCAAGCATTCAGAAGGGCCTTTGATCTTCTTGTCAAGGGCCTACAGAAAACTTAGAGATGTGAAAGGAAAAAAGGAGAAAAAAAGATTAGCTCCAAAATACAAAATGAAAACTGCAAAATCGAAATTAATGAGTGTTCAGTTAAATGTCTACAAAACCTAGCATTTTGGCAGCTCGTCAATAGCAATTCAGCTCACCTCTCCCATACTCGTGCATAAAAGATGCATGAGGTGGGTGTGGATGCGTTTTACTGCGTGTGGTGTGGAGTAGAGACCCCTCAAAGCAGGAGTGCACTGGGTCTGTCTCCATCTTCAAACACTCTTGGGTCCCTGCTCTACTCCTTACTCACTGTGTGACCTTGGGCAAGTCATTCCCACTTTCTGGGCCTCAGTTTCTTCATCTGTCAAATGGGGAGAACCACGCTCTAGCTCTCAGGGTGGCTGTGGGATTATGCAAGCATGTTTCTGGAGGGCATGGCAATCCCTAAAGTGCTGGTCTTGTGCTGTGGGAATCCAGTAAGGGGAGGCTGTGGCCAGAAACTGGCTGGAGAGGACTTATCTTCAACCCCTGGGGCCCTTGTTAGGCTCTTTCTCCTACACAAGGTTATGTACAAGGATAATATTCAAAATATGTAATAGTGGGGAATGGACATTGGGAACCGGAGCAGGACCCTGGAGGCCCTTTCTGGGTGAGGTATAACCCATTACTTGCTAGATCCTGGGAAAAGCCAGGGGCTCCAAGAGGAGCTGGAAGTCAAGGAGGGGGGCCGAGCCCTTGGGAGACTCAGAAGACAGAGAAGTAGCTATTTAGCCACCAGAGCGGAAGGGTGTCAATATTTTAACACCTGTAATAGCCTTATTGGTGCATCCTGCCTCTACATGGCCTGTCGTCTCCCAAGATGGGATGGGACACCCTTGTGAGTGACGTGGGATTTAGAGATCGTTATTTATACGATGACCCTAGGACCCAGGGGTTCTGCTCCTGGATGTGTATCCCAGGGAAATTCTCAGCATGTCCACAAGGGACAAGTCTGGGGGTGCTCATGCCAACATTGTCTGTGGTGTGGGGAGCTGGAGGCAGCCCCAGTGCCATCCCCGGGGGAGTGGGCAGGAGGGCGCAGGGGCACACAGCATGGAGGTCTGCGCAGCTGTCAGTACTAGAGACGTGTACACAGTGACAGACGTGGATGGGTCTTTAAAACACAAAATTAAAGGAGTAAGAAACCAATGGGGGGAATTCCCTGGCAGTCCAGTGGTTAGGACTCGGTGCTTTCACTGCTGGGGCCTGGGTTCGATCCCTGGTCACCAGGGAACTAAGATCCCGCTAGCCGCAAGGCTTGGCCAAAAAAAAAAAAAGAAAAAAGAAACCAGTGGGGGATCTGTGGCATAATACCATTTATGTGAATTCAAAGTGCATTCAGACAGTGGTTACATGAATCTACAAGTGTTGAAACGTATAAAGCTGAACACCAAAAAAGAGTCAATGTTACTGCATGATAAATATAATAAGACAAGAGACCCCCTTCAGAGGGTTAGTTCTAGAAGGGGAGACACACTTAAAAAATTGCATTCATGCAAAATTGTCCTTATTTGCAAAAACACAAACAAAAAGATCCCTTGTCACCTCGCCCCTCCAGGAACTCCCAGGCTAATGCAGCGAACAGAGGTGGAACAAAAAGGAACTCACTCTGACATCATCACGGCTGTGCAAGCATACAAGGCACTCCGGCACCTCAGATGAGGGAAGAATTTATTCTGCCTGGGGGAACCCCAGAAAGCGGCCCCTGAAAACAGATGATATGTAATTTATCTACCACGCTGCGTAAGACGAGTTCAAGGCATAATACGATCTCCCCATCAGAGAGCAGGCAATGCTTTACCCAAGAGAGTCAAGCTGGAAAGGTGGGATTTAAGGCGCCAGAGGAGGAGATATAGTTGGCTGGGGGGTCTTTCAGGCTTGGGCACTTCTTGCCTTATCAGCTGCTGGTGGCTGGGCCCCCTACCAGCCAAGCTGGGCTTGAAGCGGCCTGCTGTGCCCCCCTCCCCAAGAGGGCTGGCAGGGCTCCCCTGTGCCTGGGGAGAAAGGCGGTCTCCTTCTGCCTGCCTGGAGCCTGCTGGTTCCGCCTCCTGGACTCTCCCTCTCTTTTATCCTCCCTCCGCTTGCAATCCATCACTCATCCTGCCCTCTTTTACCTCCAAATCGTTTATTGAATTTGCCTCCTCCTCTCCAATCCCTGGCCAGCCCTCTCCTGGCCCATCACCAGTCTCCCAGGTGTCTCTCCCTACAACGCCTCCCTTCATCCTAAAGTCAGCTCTTCTCCGCTGCTCTCCCTGCTCTGCATAGCATCCAGCACCTCCAGGGTCCTCAGCTTGGTTTCTCACGGCTCCCCACCTCACTCCTTATCCTCAGACATCACTAGACCACTTGAATTCTGCCCTTTCTTTTCTCCTTGCTTTGCTCATGATGCCCTCTCCTTTTGGAATTCCTTTCCACCTCCAGTTCCCCTAGTGAACTCCTATGTACCCCTCAAGGCTCTCTCAGACCTCACCTCCTCATGGAAGCCTTCGCTGATCACCCCAGACTGCATGGCGTGCCTCCTCTGTGCTCCTGCAGCCCCCAATGTACCCTATGGTTCCCAATGAACCAAAGCTGTCTTTTTACTTCCCCGTTAGACGTTTTATGGTAAAAACAGGTGAGCTTTGGACCCAGGTTCCCTGAGTCCACTACTGGTTCTGCCTTATTGTGACAGTGGACAAATTACTTGATCGTTCTGTACCTCAGGTTTCTCATCTGTAAAATGGGGATAAAAAAGAGTACCTATCAAAAAATTAAAAAAATCAAACCCCAACCCAAAAAAGTACCTACTTCATGGGAATGTTGAGAGGAATCAATGGATCTGTGTAAGTTCTGAGCACATAGTAAGGTCTCCGTAAATGTTTGCTGTTATCCTCCATCTCCGCACGCCAAGCTAAGAGTTCCTGGAGATCATATGCCTCGCACCTCCCTGGGGTCTGCTTCTTGAGTGGTCATGGGCTGGAGACCCAGCTGCTGGTGTGTTAAGAGATGCCACACGGGTGCCCACCATCGGCCGATTCTGAGCCCCAGGTCTCAGAATTGATTCTTAAATGGATTCTTTTTAAAAAAATTTTAATTTAGTTTGGAGTACAATTGATTAACAACGTTGTGTTGGCTTCAGGGGTACAGCAAAGTGACTCAGTTATACATATACATGTATCTACTCTTTTTCAAGTTCTTTCCCCATTTAGGTTATCACAGAATACTGAGCAGAGTTCCCTGTGTTATACCGTAGGTCCTTGTTGGTTATCTATTTTAAATACAGCAGTGTGTACATGTCAATCCCAAACTCCCAATCTATCCGTTCCCCGTCACCCATGCCGCCTGGTAATTAAATTCATTCTTAAATGCTTTTGACTCAGGGCCGTGAAGTGCCTATAGCTGTGGTGAAGGGGCCATCACTAGCCAGACCTCTTTTCCTGCCTCCTGGCCCGGTCCCAGGCCCCCCTCAAGCCATCTGATAGGAGCAGAAGAAGGAGTCCTTCATGGTAGGAGCTGTCTCTGGCCAGACCACCCTCGGTCCAGCAAGCTGACCCTCCTTGGTGCCATACCCCATGCCCGGCTCCCCGGCATAGCTCCAGCGTTCCCCATGGCTACCCCAACGAGGCTCTCCTGCCTGGGTGGTCCTCAGCCTCTGTCACAAAGAAGCTTTTCTTGCCAGTGTTACTAATTAACAGAGAATGATGATGAGTGTCATTACCAGCCTCAAAACATTTGTATTATGAGCTCCTTGCTGGCTGCAAGGAGCTCATAATACAAATGAGCTCCTGTCCAGGGTTGCCCTGGATAGAGGTGGGGTGGGAGCCTTGGAGAAATCAAGCCTGAGAGGGAGCTGGCGGGAGAGGCAGGGAGGGGAGACACTGGTAAGAAAAAACGAAGTTTAAAGTGGATGAATTATTTACTGCAGGAAACAATCCCGAACTCACTTACTCTCACTAGGAACATCCCAAACTGTAATCCGTGGCATTTTTCACATCTCCCTAGCGTGCTGAGTGATTTTCTTTACGACTGGATATCAGAGGCCAGGATAATCTTGTAGTAGATTGGCTTAGTATTGATCATGTGTGTCTTCCTGGGCTCCACATTCTCATCCAGGCTTGATGCTGGCGTGCCCGGCTTGGATCACACCCCAAGGCTGGACAGGGCTGGGGTCAGCCCCAGGTGGGAGCTGAGGAGGTGGTCATCTCCCTGGCGAGCATTCGGGGCCACCCTGATGGAGCCCCTTGTCCACGAGCTGAGCATCTCTGCCTGAGTCACCGCCGCCAGTTTTGGTCTCGCCCCAGGATGGTCCTAAATGAGCCCCTGATATTTTCCCATATGCTTTAGATCCATCGTGTCATTACCTCCTCTCAAGCACACTCAGGTAGATGTTATTAATCCCATCTTTCAGATAACAATAGCAGCAACTTTTTATTGACCTCCCCCCATGTCCTAGGTACTGTGCTAATACCTTTCATTTATTCTCTACATGTTTCCTTATGACAGCTCCGTTTACTGAAGAACACAGAGAGGTTACGTGGCTTGCCTGGAGTCACACAGGAAGCAGCAGAATCTGGCCCCAAGTCCTGATCGCCTCACCGCCAGCACTGGGCACACACTGACTCCTTTTGAGAGTGATGGAAGAGGAGTCATCAAGATGAAGGATATCAAGCCCACGACAAAACGGAGTAGGTGTTCGGTAGTACTTAGGTGCCGCTCTGGAGACTTCCTGAAGCTGGCGATGCTTAATCTGAAGGGCCATGTGGCTAATAGCCACGGGCAGTGTAGGGCACATCACTCCCTCAGGGCCAGGGCTTGTCTTCAGAGCAGAGACAAAGGGAGCCCGGCTGGCTGGGGGGACACTGCTGGCCTGACACCTGACAAGACTCCCCTGCTGCAAGGATGCTTATGGTCCTGGGGGAGGGATTTCCATGGAATCAGGGAGGAGGGGAAGGAGGCTGAGAGACGAGAGCAGGGAAGCAGGGAATTCCCGGTAGCCGCAGAACTCTACAGCTGTCTGTGGCCTCTGCTTCCCTTTCAGGGAGAAAGAGGAGGAATCCAGGGACTGGGGCTCTATTCCTGACTGGGGGCCTGGGAAACTTTACGTGAGTCCCTGCTCTTCTCTGGGCCTCTGACTTTCCACCTGTAAAGTGGGATCTCTGTCCTAAGTCACGTAAAAGGACTCCTTGAGTTCCAGTTGATTAGGTCAGCACCTGCCCTTCTGCATAGAGGTGGGGGCAGGGAAGATGGTTGGTGCCAAATCTCCCTCGGCCACTCACCCCTCCCCCCGAATGTTGGCTCTTCAGCGTTGGAATGACCTCTGATATCATTGGTGCCAACCCACCCATTTTACAGACAGGAAAACTGACGTCCAGATCACACAGTCGGGAGCGGGAGCAGGTGTCCTGACTCCCCAGCCATGTTCCTCCTGGGTGTGCCCCATCCAGGCTGCAGAGGCAACTTGACTCGAAGGCCACCTTGCTTGGGACTGAGGGACCACAGGCACAGGGCTGGGAGTGGGGGGGCAGGGAGTGGGTCCCAACACTGGGGCCATGGCTCTGGCATTTGGCCACCTTCTTCTGCGATTGTAACTGTAAATAAGGCAGCTGGGAGGACTCCCAGCACGTTAACAGGTTTAACAAGCAGTAATGTGCGACCCACACTACAAATGGATCTTTTAATAATGAATAAGCATTTATTTGACGAGTTATAACAGCTTTACCACTCTTGGGATCCTCAGAAGTCCAAAGCTCTGGCATCGACTCCTTAGACTCGTGTCCCCTCCTCATATCTTTTGTCCATTATTTTTTCCGATTGCCTGTTTTTCCCCTATTGATTGGTAAAAGTTCTGTGTATATTAAGGTTATTAACCCTTAACCTGCTATATGCAAATATTTTCTCCTACATCTGTATATTTTTTTTCCTTAGGTTGTACAGAAATTTAAACATTTTATGTAGTAACACCTGTTTTTTTTTTTTTTTTAACGTTGAGACTTCTGAGTTTTGCGAATTGTTTATGATGGATCTTCTGTTGGGGAATTGCAGGGTAAGACCAAGACACAGGCTGGGCTGGGGGTCGGGGCTAGGGGGTGAGGCTCAGCAGAATTCAAATACAAGAGCCCTGGTCCTGGATGACAGCCTTGGGCGAGTCCCCATCTCTCTTGGGCTTCAGTTGCCCCGTCCATAAAATGAAAGTGCTGAAATACACAATCTCTCAGCTGCCTGCTACCACAAATATCCCAAGATTCTATAGGAAGAAGACCTTGTAGGGAAGATGTTGCAGTGCATTCTGTGAGGGGTCCCAGCCATATTGTCTTTCATGCGTCTATCTCCCCCACCAGATCTCCAGCCCCTGTGAGAGCAGGAACTGTGTCTTTTTATTGTGGTGTCCTTAGCGCCTTGCAGAAGGCTGCCTGCCCTGCCCTTGGGAGAAATTCTCCCAACTGAACTGTTGGTCATACCTGGAAGTGGATCCTGGCTTCATTTCACACCTCTGTCTAGTGGGTAAGAGAGTGGGCTGCCTGAGTTTAGACATTGACTCTCGTTTGCTGGCTGTGTGACCTTAGGCAAGTGACTTCACCTCTCTGAGCATCTGTTTCCTCATCTGTAAAACTGGGACAAAACGTTCCAGAGGCGTCATTCAGCTTGCATGAATAATTGATCCAGGAGAAAGAAACACACATGTGTTTCTTGTGTCCCTGAACGTAGTAGGCATTCAATAAATGTCAGACCTCTCCCGTATCTCCGTTGCTGACTACAGTGCATTACCTCTTGAGCTGCTAAAAAATGTTTGGTGAGTGTCTAAGTTTGGGTTCTTGCAGAAAGAGACCCAAAGGAAAGCATTCAAGGTCAAGTAGTTGATTGGGGAGGTCATCTCAGAAAACACGAGCAGGAGGGTGGGCAAGTGAGGGGGGAAGGGAGACAGCCAATGAGGTGGGATGGTCAAGCCCATTACCACTGCAGAGTGGAGCCTAACCCCACTGGGGAATTCTGGGAGCCAGCATAGAACTCATACTTCAGAGTATCTAACCCCCAAAGAGTCAGTAGTTAAGAGCTACTCCGTGAACATTGTCCCATGGCTCTTCCAGTCTGCCATCTGGGCAGCAAACTGGCTCCCAAGGCCAGAGCAAATCTCAGGTAAAGAGGTTCAGGTGTTGGCAGTTGGAAGTCAGGCAGGTGTGCACGGAAATGCTGAGAGCCAGGGAATAGAAGTGGGGTCCCGGCACTTGTTCTGGAAGGGCAGGTGACCATGTCTCAAGTAGGCTGGCCCCACGGTGTTTAAGGGAAGGATGGAGGGCAGAAGAGTGTTTACCAGGACCTGGTTCTTCATCGCTCTCCCCTCCGGGTGCCACCTGCAATCGATAGCTGGTACCAAAGGGCAGAAGTGTCACCTCTCAATAAGATGAAATCTAGGTCTCAGGCCGGGTGGAGGCCACAAGAAGATTTATCAAGGCCCTGGCAAAATTACATTTGGACGGGGACACAGCAAGAGCACCTCCAGAGGGGGCTCTCTTTGCATTTATTCGGGTAGGTTCCTGCCAGCGTGGCTGGACTAAAAAGGGCTGCCAGGGTCAGCCATCCAGCTGGCCTCCTGCAGGAGGGACGCCTGGATGGACAGATGCGGGCACACAGGGCAAAAGGAGAATGGAAAAAGAACTGTCCCCCTGGCTGGAGCAGGGAAGCCACCAGGAGCCCTAGGGTGGAGTCCTGGCCCTGCCACTCGCTTGTTGCAACCCTGGGCCTTAGTTTCCCTGTCTGAAACATAGGGCCTAGAACTTGACGCTTCCAGCACTGACGATCTCTGAGACTGTGGAGCTTTCCCATGTGCTTCTCAGTCTCGGGAGGCTGGTGTGAATTCACGATGGAAATGAATTCATGATGGAAATGATGGCTAGCTTTGATCCTGCACCTACCATGGGTCAGGCACTGTGATAAGTGCTTTGTTTTTTTAACAGTTCCTGTGATACAAACACCCCATAAGGTAGGCACTATTATTATCTCCATTTTTGTCATTGAACTGAGAAGTAAAGTATCACACAGTGAGTCTGGGGCCAAGTAGAGATGTCAACCCAGGTCCCCTGGTTCCCAGCCCAGGGCTCCTTCCACTGGAGTCCTGTTCTCCGGCCCTGGTTGCAGGGCCTCCATCGCTGGAATTTCCGAGTCCTGACTCCCCCTGCATGGGAAAGCGTGCTGTGAAGAGCTCAGCTTCTGGATTCAGACAAACTTGGTCTGAATCCCAGCTCAACCAGGTCCTCACCATGAGACCTTGCACAGAGTACCTCACAAGAGCCTCTGTTTTTTTGTCTGTAAAATGGGTGAGTGAGTGGCATGGCTTATGGGACTGGCTTAAAGACGAGATGAGGTAACTCGTGTAAAGGACCTCATTCTAGGGTCACTAGGGAACAGGATCCAGTGGAGTTTGGCGCTCTCACCTCTTCATCCTTCCACTCTGGACCCGCAGAGGGGTGTGATTTGCCTCTGGGTTTCATCTGGGAATGAATTTGTGCTCAGGAGGTGAGGCCCTCCCTCCAACTCAGCTCTTGTGTGGGACAAGGGGCCTGAGCAGGTGTAGAGAATACTAGGATTGAGACCTGAGTCCAGGGAAGGAGAGAGGTAGGATGGATGGAGGGAGAGCAGGTGCTGGGCACATGGACCCCTGCCCTACCTCAGACACTGGCACTGAATATACCATGTGAAAACCCAGCCTTCTACCCTGGAAATGCCAGCCCTGAACCCTGGGAGGGAATGAAAGGGAGCCTTCATGAGAGTGACATAATCCTAAAGCTAAAAGCAGCTGTGGACCAGACCTCCATTTCCCCATCTGCAAAATGGGCACAGGGAGCACCCCCCCCCCCCCCCGCCCTCCCCAACCCCGGTTTATTTAGGTGTAACTGGGCTTTTAAACTTGGGACTCCAGGCATGTGACAAACATGAAATGTTCATTGTGGGTACTATCCAGATTCTGGGGAGGTTACTGAATGCCTCTGTTTATTCATCTGTACAATGGAACATACTTAGCGCACTGGGCTATTGTTGAGACTGGAGGCGTGCTGTCATACAGAGCACTTTGAACAGGGCCTGGTACCTAGGAAATGCTGTGTAAGTGATGGTTGTTGTTGCTGTGGTTGTTATTATTGTCATCATCATCGTCATCATCTCAGATGAGGGGCAGAGGCTTGCTCAAGGCCACACAGCAGTCGGGATATAACCAGGGGTCTGGACTCCAGGATCGCAGCCACCCATGTTGAGTCCAACTCCAGCCCAGGTCCCCAGCATCCCTCCCCAAGTCGGAGCTGCCCCGTCCCCCTCCCACGCCTTCCCTCGCCCAGGAGTGAGAGGAAGTCCAAATCCAATTAGTCTGGGAGCCTCCTGCAGAGCGTCACCCCTTTAATATAGCTGGAGAAGCTGCAGAGATAAATGGGAAATTAGAATTCTGCCGGGGTCCGTGAGACCGCCCAGCGGCCTGCCCTGAGCTGGGGCTGCAGCAATTCTCCTGGGGACGGAGGAGCTGCCTGAGCCTTAAAGGAGGGGCTGCCCCTGAGAGGTGCTGGTGTGGGCCCAGTTCACACTGGCCTCTCAGCTGGCCTGCCAGCATCTCCCACTCCCTCCCCTCCCCCACTGACAGAAAAAACTGCTCCCCTCATGATTCCCCCTCCCTTCCTCCTTCTCGAGCCCCCTCCCTTCCCAGGGCCTAAGGGCAGTGTTTGGGGGGAGCGGGGCAGGGCATCAGGCCAGGGTCTGACCCTCAGTTCCTGGTGCACCCTTCCCCTTCTCCCACCTCCTCAGCCCTAAGGAAACCCCATCCTTCCCTGCTTTCCATGGTGTGGACCCTGGGAGGGAGAAGCTGGCGCCTGGGCCACAACTGCCTCTGGGGCTGAGGCCTCCGCTGGGCTGGGGGCTCAGTCACCTTTGGGGCTGGACCAGGCCTGGGGGGACTGCTCTAGTCACCCTCAAGAAAGGGTGGTCTGTAACAGGGGCTCCTCCTGAGGGTCCCACAAATGCGGCATCCGCAGCCTTCCTCTCTAGAGGGGTGTGGGTTGTCACAGGAAGTCCCTGATCACCACCACTGTCTCCCCGTGGGCTTCTACAGCTCCCTGCCTCGTGCAGGCCTCAGTTTCCCCTTCTGTACAGTGGGGAAGGGGTTGACATCCAGTGGAGACCTCAGATCGGGGCCTGGACACCTGAGGCCCAGATCCTGGGCAGCAATGGGGGGGCCCCCCACCATCAACCCAGCTCCACCCCTGCCTCCCCAACTCCCTCCCTCGGGGGACACGTTTGCTGCTGGGAAAGTTAATCCATTACAATTTAAAGGCTCCGCTCCTCCCTGGCAGGAAATTACCTACTTTGCATTTTGTAGCGACACCTTAACGGTATTAATTTATTGCGCTCTGTCTTTAACAAACATCATTGTCATATTGCCAGCCAGGATTATGCCAATGGGCGGGACAAGGGAGAAAGAGGCCGATTCTTGTCCCCAAAGTCACCTTGACTTATTAACTTTGGGGCCCTGCAATTGGCCAGGCCTGGGAGGCCCAGGTGAGCAGGGAAGCTAGGAGGACCGGGAACGTCTGGGAAGCGAGTCTTGAGGCCAGTGGGGGCTTCTACGGGGGGACCTCCTGGGAGAGAAGGACTGGCTGGGCACAGAGGGATTTCCTTGTCGTGTGACTTTGGACGAGTCCACTCCATCCCCGGGCCTTGGTTTCCCCACCTGTAAAATGGGGCTTGGATTAAGAGGTGTCTGGAGTTGATAATGCATGAACTTGAGATTCAACAACACATTCTGAAAAAAAGATGTGTGTGTGTGTGTGTGTGTGTGTGTGTGTGTGTGTGTGGGTGGGTGGGTGGGTGGGTGTTTGTGTGGAGGGGGAATGGGCTGAGTGGGGGAAGGTCTGGGACCACATGATCCTGGGATGCAGTCCTCCCCCTGCTGGGTTCCCTGGTCCCTGTGACTGCCTACCGGCAGGCAGTCTACACCAGACCAGTGATGGGTGGATACATGGGGGAGGGGGAGATGGGAGGGGGTGAGCAGGGGCTGAGGAGAGAGGGATGGATGTGAGAGAGGGGACCACAACCTGGCTGAAGGCCAAGGTGCCAGTGAATGAGAGAGTCCCATACTTTCAGGCTCTAGATGGAGATGCTATCTTGGGAAGGGGGAGCCAGACCAGCTCAACTGGGAGGCGGCAACATTTAGCTTCTGGCTTGCCATCAGGCCTGGGGGCTGGGCTGGTAGGTACCATGGGGGCTATAGAGGGTTATATACTGGGTCCCAGCCCCCTGCCCAGGCAGCACCTGGAGCCAGGCCCGCCCTCCGCTCGGCCCCACCCTGCTTACCTCGTGCCTGGGGCTGGCTGTGGTGAGCGCCCACCTGATAGCACAGCTGACTGCCCCTGGCCACCCGCGGCCCGTTCCCCACCACCTGCAGCCGGGGCTCTGCCAGGAACTCACTGGGGCTGCTTCCAAGCACCCATGGGCTCCAGCCCAGGGTTCTGCCCCGGTCACCAGAGCCCTGCCCCGGGCCAGCAGGAAGGAGAGGGCCCCAGCCCTCCAGCTGGGTGCAGGGGCAGGTGGAGAAGGGAGAAGGGAGGGGCGCACCCTCCTCTGTGCTGACGTCCCACGCTACCCTCTCTTCTCCCATCTCTTCCTTGTTTCAACCTCTGGCGCGTGGCCCCCCAGGGGCGTGGGGTCCCTGCCCACCCCACTTTCCCCTCTACCTTTGCTTCTCTCTCATATCTCTGTCTCTGGGTCTTTACCGGCAGGGCCTCCAGAGGTGCGGGCTGGAGTGTGGAAAGAACCAGGAGCCCAGGGAAGGGGCGGGGATGGGCGGCAGGGGAGGGGGGAGGCAATTTCATTTCCAGAGTTGGTCCTGTCAATTCAGGTCGTGGCGTGATAAGAAAGTCATTTCTGTGATGGGTTTCTAATCCACACCCTCCTGCCTCTGCATCGCTGCATCCCGAGGCTCCCGGCTCCCTCTGCCCAGGACCAGAGGCTGGAAAGGACCCCTGTTCCCCAACACAGAGGGGCCGTGCTCACTGAACCAGGCTGAGGAGCATCTGCATGGCTGGGGCAAGGGCCTAGAGAGACTTTTGTGGGCAAAAGGAGCAAACCCAGAAGGCACGGGGATTTCCAGTCACCTAGGATGAAAAATCCCTCAGATGCCTCCATGATTCACATGGGTGTGCGCAGTTGTGATCTAACTTGGGCCCCACAGCAGCCCTTGAGATAGTAGGGGTCACCCCCATTCTGCAGATGGGGAGACTGAGGCTCGGAGAGGTTTGATGATTTGCACAGTGAGATGGGTAGAAATAAGTGCAAGTTGAAGTGTGCAGGGTGTGAGCTGGCTGCCCGATCTGCTGAGGGGGTGGGAAAAGTTGGGAAATGAGAGGGAGGGGGAGGGGCAGGGAGTCGGGGTGGGCGGGGGAGAGGTGTGTGCTGGGAACACTTCCCTCTTCTCTCCAGGGAGAAGAGGAGCCCCTCCCTCACCTTGGGCCCCCTTCAGCTCATCTGGATCCACCTGGGCCGGCTAGGTAGATGCGGGAGGCGGTAGGGACTTGCCATCCTCTGCAATCTCAGGTGCCAGTCTCAGACCTTAAGGGGAGCAGCGCAATGGGCCCCCAGCCAGGCAGGAAGCCCCAGGGTAGCTCAGGACCACCGGAGTGGACTCAGGAGCGGAGTGGACTCAGGAGCGGACCCAGGAGTGGGTTACTCCTGGCTGGGCAAGTAGCCTGTGAGATGGAGAACAGGGAGAGATGGGAAGAGGGAGGAGGATGGCTGCAGACAGCCAGGTGAGCCCGGGGCATGGTCGGAGGCAGAGCAGGAGCCCTGGGCGGAGCCACCCCTGCCACACCCTCAACCCTTCAAGAGACACCTCCACCCTGACATCACCCTGACATCAAGTCCTGACATCAAAGGCATCTCTCACCTCTCCCAGGGGGCCTGGTTGGGAACCCAGGCTTCCCCCAGTTTCCTTCACAGACCCCTGGAAGCTTCCTGGGGCCCAGGGGGCAGGGACTCCAGCTAGACTAGGGCTGAGTGGCTGAGCTGGGTCCTTCTTCCTTCCCTGGCCAGGAGAACGGTCAGGGAGGCCCAGGGCTGGGCCAGACTTTCATGCTTGATTCCCAGTGGCCCAGGGGAGCAGAGGTAGAGGGAGTGCAGCTGGACTGGACCCCTCCTCTGCTCGATCCCCACTCCCGGCCGCTCCCACCCGCACTCGGGGCTTTAATGGGAGGAGATGTGGCTGGGATCTCCTATCCACTCCCCCCAGGAGGTCTGATGGAGAATTGGCAAGGGATGCAAAGCAAGGAAGCATCCTTAATCCTGTTTGTCTCCCTCTGCCTGCCCCCCTCCCCCAGCTGACTCCAGAAGGGCTATTGAGAGAGAGGAAGCAGGGCTATAAAGTTGGGCAGGATCCTTCATCCTCTTAGACCTGCCCCTGGCTGGCCCGAATTCCATGGGGCATGGGGTGGGGTGGGGGGCGAGGTGCCAGAGGCCAGGCTGGGCCCACCAGGCCGTGGGAGGCTCAGCAGAACAGCTGGGGGTCGCGCAGGGCCGTGGGTGGCGCAAGTGGGGACTTGCTTCAGCTGGCAAGCTAATCTCATTTGGTCGCTGCAGCCTGCACAAGCCGGCCTGCATGCTAAGTGGCCGGAGGAGACAGCAGCCTCCGGCCTCAGGACAGGCCCGGGAGAGGGGACCGGACACCGTGCGCAGCCAGGCGAATCCAGAGGCCAGCCCTGACTTGGACGAGGAGCCGCGCTGGCTCCCTAGGACAATGTGTCCTATGCTGTCAGAGGTTCCTCCCTGTAGGGGGACCTGCCCGAAGCTTGGGAGCACCAGGGTCATCCAGCTCCTCTCTCAATTCTCCGTCCTCACTCCACGTAGCCCTCCTCCTTTGGGGTCCCAGGCGTGGGGTTCCTGCAGATCCGTGAGCGTGTGCCCCTGGGCAGGAGACATCTGGAGAGCGAGCTGGTCCTGCTTTCCAGGGAACTGTGAGGGAGAGAGGAGTGGGGAGGGGCTGGGGAGGCCCTGGAAGGGAGGAGGAGTGGGAGGGAGACTTGAGCCTCCGGGCCCTGCTCCGTAACCCCACTGATCTGCACCTCCAGCGGCTTATTTGGAGGGAGGACCAGTGAGTTTCAGAAAGGACACGGGCTGCTAAAAGATGACTGTGGCCAGAGCTCTTGTGAAATGCTCCGCATCCATCTTTAGCTCAGATGGAGAGGGAAAGAAGCCGCAGGGATGTGGGGCTTGGGTTGGTGTCAGACTGGGATTCAGGGTCTCCTGACTGCAACCCGCACTCCTGGCCCTGGCTGCCACCCCTTAGGCTACCCGCACCCTCAGCCCCTGAGAGAATCCTGGAATTGCACAGGTAGCTCCAGCCTTTGGGCAAAGGTCTGTGGCTCCTACACGGTGTACCGACTGCATCTCAGCAAGAGGTGGAGGGCTGTTGATGAGCACAAACCCCAGTGCTCACAGTCTTGGCGTCTGGGGGCCCTTTATGGAGTGCTCTGTGACTCAGTTTCCCCATGTGCACGCAAGGGGCTGCTGATGAAACAAGATGATGCATGTCTTGTGTCCAGTGTAAAGGAAACCCTGTTATGACTTTTCAGCATCACACCCCGCACCCAGGAGACACCCCGCAAAATACTCAAAGCTCCACAATGCTCCATCATTGGAGTTTGATGGACCTTAAGAAAATGGCTCTGCCCTTCTCTTGCTCTGTGGCTGTGGGCAAATATCCTTACCTCTCTGAACCTCAGATTCTGCATCTGTAAAGAGGGACAAGATTGCTTACTTGACAGGAATGTTGCAAGGAGCTAAATAAGAATATAAAGATAAACATGAATCAGCAATAAATATAAATACAGACAGTGTCCGGTATGCCATAGGTGCTCAAAATATCTGTTCCCTCCTGTAGAAGCTCTGTGTCCAACACTAACTCTCACGGGGTACGTGGATTGGGGTAAAGGCTTACCCAGGACCCAGGGCTGGAACAAAGGTCTCTGACACTGTGGGGAGAACACGGGAGATGAAATCTCTGGCGCTCACATTTGCCACCTTTGAAAAGAGAGGGCTGGATTGATCTCTGGTTTCCAGCTTGGCTCTGTGCTCTCAGGGCCCACAGTTGGGGTCAATGTCAAGCCCATAGGTCTCCAGGCCCATCTTTTCTAATTCACCCAGACCACCTTCCTTTCAGTCATTGGGGGTCCACAGAAGACTCTCTTTGAAAGAGTTTCAGGGACTGCTAAGGCTCAGGTATGTGAAAGCCCCTGACTTGTTTATGTTCAAATGTCCTGGCAGCTCAGGACATCCGGGACGGAGATGGCTCTCCACACCCCTGCCCATGAAGACCCTCCTCATCCCTGCCTGGGTCACGGTTGGCTCACCTGCCCGGCAGGGGGTGACTGGACAGGAGAAGTGACCCCACCCCATCCCCAGCCAGCTGGAGCCCGAGGCCTTGGATGCCGGCTCCGTTGGCAGTTAAAGTCCCCTTGGTTGTCTAATTTAATCACAGCTGTGTGCACAGTGACTCTATAAATAATTTTTAGTGCGACGTAACCATTATTTCACTAATTGCTTCACGCGCACCCCTGGCCTGTGCAATAAATTAAAGTTTGCTGAGTCAGCATCTTTGGCCGACGCTACTTTGGAGCTTGGGAAGTGTAGCCCAACAACTGGGCTTTCCCACCCAGCCTCAACCCAGCACCCTAAGGGGAGGGTGCAGTTCCCACGAAGGGGACCAGGGTGGAAGGAATGAAGAGGAATGAGGAGAAAGAGGCTAGTAAGCGTTGCCATGTACAGTTGCACAGGTTGTAACCTACACAAGGATAGTTGGCTAAGGAAGCAAGTTGCGGCTAAAATTCAGTCCATGCAATGCTTTATCCATCCATGTGCCCTCATGTGGAATTCTGTGGATCCAGGAGAAGGAGGCACCTTTCTGTAATCTGTACAAAGGCACTGCATGGACAAGTAGACCTAAATAACACCCACCCAGCAGGCTGTCAGGGCCGCCCCTGTCAGAGGGGAAGCAAAGTGGCACATGCCCTAAGGACGCCTCTCATATGCGTGGAGACCTGGATTGTAGGTCTGACGCTGAGTGACCTTGGGCAAGTCACGTCCCCTCTCCTGGGTTATAATGTTTCCACAGCTTACCAAGTGCTAATCGCATCTAAGGCTTGGCTTCAAACCCAAGTAACTGGCTCTAGACACTGTGCTCTTTCCGCTGCCCTGTTCCTAATTCCCAAGTTAGTAGGCGTGGCTTGAAAAAAAAAACTGTTCACGTGGTTAAGCACGTTTGGGAAGCATCGTGTTAAACAGGGTTCTTTTCTGCAGGACTTTCCAGGGTGTGCCAAAGCAGTGTGACTCTCAGAGAGGGTGGGAGATGTGTAGCTTTTCTGAACGCATCTGGCTATGGAAACCTTTATTTTAGGACTCTTGTTCAGGCTGGGATCCTGGTGCAAATCTCTGGACTTTTATTTATGTATTTATTTTTGGCCGTGCTGCACAGCTTGCAGGAGCTTAGTTCCCCGACCAAGGATCGAACCTGCCCTGGAAGCAGGACCACCAGGGAATTCCCAGTATCTGGGCTGATTAACGAGTGGATTTCATCCCTGAGGGCAGAGAAGTCTTCTATTCCTGGCCTGCTCACTGCCCAAGGTGGGCACACAAAGCCATGACTCTGAACCCAGGGTGCATCCCGATCTGCGTCTCTGAGCAGAACTGGGTCTTCCCTGTGATTGGTGCAGCCTCGGAAAAGGTCTCTGTGTCCTGAGCCACCAGGCTCCAAGTTCCTCGAGGGCGGAAGTCGTGTCTGCCCATTTACCGCCTTATTGCTGCAGCTTAGCTCAGGGACTGTCTGTTGAGTGGATGAATACCTAAGCGGCTGATCTGAAAAGAGACGGGAGTTGAGATGCCTGGCTTCGTGTCCATCCCGGAATCTCACCGGCTGTGTGACATTTGAGCAGATTGCTTCCCTGAGACCAACGCCGCTTGAGCTCTTGTGTCCCCGTTTGTCAAATGTGGATCAAACTCTCAGTCCTGTTCATCCTGAGGTGCTGAAGCGAGGCTCCAATGAAATGATGGATGGGAAAGAGTGCGTTCGAAAGTGTAGACCTCTTGACAAAAAAAGCAGGGGACTATTACCATTGTCTGTCTCATCCTCACCCGGCACAGGGCTGGGGCTGTGATCACGTATTCCGCGGCCCTGCTGATTGAGCGCTTACCTCCATACAGCATCCGCGTCCAGTAATCCTCACCGCACCATGAGAGGAAGGTACCATCCTTGTTTTCTGAATGAGAAAACTGAGGTTCAGAGAGGTGACGCGCCTTACCCAAAGTCACACAGCTGGATTTGAACCCAGATCTGTTTGACTCCAGAACTTGCCTTTTCTCTCCACTACTGACTTGTTTCCTCTGGTAACCTTCCGCCATCCTCCCCCTCCCTTTATGGGCAGGGTGATAAAGTGGATTGTTAAGGAACACTAGCAGTAGAGGGGTTAACAGTGACAAAGGCAACCGTTGTGCACCTGGCATTGAGCTGGCTGCTTTAGATCCATCACTTTCCCCATTGAATCCTCACCCCACCCCATTCCGAGATGTGGAGAGGGAGGTGTGGGGCATATATGTGACCTGTTCAACTGTGTGCAATTAAGGAACAAGTGGCCGAAGGCCAGCTGATTCCAGAAGTTTGGTCTTTCCCTGGATTTTCAGGTTGCTGTAAAATCCCTGGTTCTGAATAGCCAGCCACGGTCTGGGAGGGGTGACCCTTCAACAGCTTGACCCCAGAGTCTGACACACCAGGACCCCCGCCCCGCAGTGGCTGCCTTGGGACCTCTTCTCACCCGCCCACCCCCGTGCCTGCCTCCTCAGCCCCGTGGGCCCTGTCCCGTTGTCTAGCACATCTTTATTGCCCGGGAAATACTGAGAAACCATGGCTTCTCCAGGGTTCCTGTTTAACATCCGGGGTGGGGGTGGGGGGACAGCAGGAGGAGGCAGGAAGGCAGGGGGTGAAGTGGCTGCCGACATTCACGAATGATGCTAAGTGGTTGATGCCCAAGCCTCCCTCAGAAAGCTGCCTCTGGAAGGCGGCCTCGGCCATCTCTCACCTCCCCAGTCATCCCAACTGTCAGCCCAGCTGCCATGGGACAGTGATCTCTCCAAGGCCCAGCTTCCCTCCCAGGGTGAGTCCATCACTGCCGGTCACAGCCATGCTCCAGAGCGTGGCATTCAAGGCCCCCCAGATCTGCCTCCAGCCTCCCTGTCTCTCCAGCCTCATCCCTTGCTTGTTCATTTATTTAAAAATATATACTTATTGATTACTTACGTGCCTGGCAGTGTTCTAGGTTCTGAAGATACAGCAGAGAACAGAAGAGATAAAATCCCTGCCCTCCTGGGCGGAACTGACAGTAAGCAAGTTAACAGATAAATGTGTAATGTCAGGCAGAGAAAGGGGCTTTCAAGAAAACCAAAACCAAAACCAACCAGACTCCTCCGAGGGAGCTACAGACAGAATACAGGGGGGGTCAGTGAAATCAAAGGGCGAAAATTTACATTTTTATTTCACTAAATTCACTGAAATATAGCATTTCTCCTCAATTGAAAGTGTTGGCAACACACTGTAGTATTGGCAATGCCTGTGACTGTCACCAGCAGAAATCAGATCTTTCCTATTACGTTACAGTGGTTGCAGACGTTTCAAAATATCATTGACACTCATCACTGCCTCAAATTCGTGGGAGTTAATGGAGGTGCTGCTAGATCTTGTTATCTAATGCGTTAATACAGATGCACCTATAGTGCTGTATCACACATTTGTTTTGTAAATATTTTGAAAACAGCATTTCAATATAATCGGCTTCCTTTGTAATTCTACATATCTTCTATGTATTTAAAAACATTATTCTGGGAAGGGGTCCATAGGCTTCTCCAGAGGCCCAGGGGTCCGTGGCCCCAAATGGGTTAAGTCCTGGAGTAGAGAGCGATGGCGAGGAGAGGGGGGTAGGTAGAAGAGGGGTGGGG
Source organism: Aethalodelphis obliquidens (assembly GCF_003676395.1). Classification (NCBI taxonomy): domain Eukaryota; kingdom Metazoa; phylum Chordata; class Mammalia; order Artiodactyla; family Delphinidae; genus Aethalodelphis; species Aethalodelphis obliquidens. The sequence goes on along the minus strand of NW_020837986.1, from coordinate 1,170,892 downwards.
CTGGGGGGACGGTCTCTGGGGTAGTGATATATGAGTGGCAACCTGAAGGAGGCAGAGAAGCTGCCACGGGAAGGTTCAGAGTGAAATTCACTCCGGGCCTCGGGGGCAAGAGAAGGGCTCTGCAGTGGGAGGGGGTGCGGATGGAGCAAAGTGACTGATGGTGGGAGAGGACGGGGAGCGCAGGGGCCATGTCAAGGAAGGCTGTGAGGGCCTGGGCGAGGACCTGGGGTTTCATTCCAAGTCAGGCTGCTGCTGGGAGTTAAGCAGGGAGCCATGCATTCTGATTTATGGACGCAGGGGTCACTGTGGATGCTGGGCAGGCAACGGAGCGCTGAGCATGGGGTCAGAGAGGGAGTGGGGAGACCAGGGGCCAGGCTGCTGCAGTCCCCCAGGTGATGACGGTGGCCAGGACCAGGGGCAGGAGAAGTGGGACTATTCGGAGATATTGGAGGCGAGAGTCCACAGGATGTAGGTCGAATGTGCCATGAGCTTTCATGCCTCTGTGCTTTAGTTTATGCTCTTTTCTGGGATGCGCCTTCCTGCTGTGTCCATTCCCGGGGCCCAGAGTCTCCACCCTGGGCAGGGGTGGCAGGGGCTGTGAGTCGCCTACTCTATCCAGCTCCCTCTTCTTCCTTGCTAATAGATCCCCAATATTATCTGGGGGAGTAACATGCCCATCTTAAAGGCCACACATCCCAGCCTCCTTTGCTGCTAAGGGTTGCCGTGGACATATGATTAGAAGTCATTTGGTGGGGCCTCCAGGAACAGGCTTCCTATAGGCGGTGGAAGCATCCTTTTGCCCCTCTTCTTCCTCCCTGTAACTTGGATATGATGGTTGGAGCCCCCTCCCCTAACAGTTTTGAGACCACGAGAGAAAGGTCAAGGACATCACAGTGACCTCAACTCTGGTATCCTTGAGGGCTGAACCCCTATAAACTTCTCATCACGAGGAAAAGAAAACCTTTATGGACTCAAACCATTGTAGTTGGATCCCTGTTACTAGCAGTCGAACAAGACTCCTCCCTGATACAAGCACAGTCCAACTGCCTATTAAATGTCTCCATTTGAAGAACACGGACCCCTCAGACCGAACGTGTCTGATGCTGGGCCTCCATCCTTCTCTCAAGGAAATCCCTGTTGGGGAACCCAGACATCTGGGTGAAAAGGGAACTAACAGTACAAGAGCGGCACCCATCCATCCACCCAACCATCCATCTACCCACCCAACCATCCATGCATCACCTGTTTGTGTGTTCATCTCTCAGACAAACTTTTATCAAGCATCTACCATATACTGGGCCCTGTGCTAGACACAGGAGCTAGAGATGTGACTAATATATTTTATTTGATGCTCATCTGCTTCTATATGAGTGGAATATCTCTGGAAGGATACATCGGAAGCTGGAAACCATGGCTGTCCCCATACAAGGAGACTGCGCAGCAGGAGACATGGGTATTCATTCCTTTTAAACTTTGAATTTTGCATCATGTGTATGTATTCACTATGTAAACATGTTCTAATTAAAAATATATGTACATCTCATCTGGATTTTCAGAATTTGCCTTGCTCCTGAAAGGATTTGCGGCAGCTTACAAGAATACACAGAGATGAATAGATGCGTCTCTGCTGTCAGGGAGCTGACAGTCTCGTGGGGAAGAGAGGCGAGTAAACAATTCTGAAACAGTGTCGCGAGAGGGGTAGAGGGGCACGGGGTGCCACTTACACTGTCTCCAAGGATCCCGGCGGCTGCACTCAGCCATGGCCCCCCAGCAATGACCTGGCACAAGGTCACCTTTGTCTCGCCCCTGGTTGGGCTTGAGGACCAAGATGCCCACCTCTGGATTATATGGCCAGGACTCTCCCCACCCCCACCCCGATCAAGTTTGGGCACTTCTGTGAGCTGACCCCTAAGTCACGGAGCCACACTTGTGTCCATATCCCAGGTCGGGTGCCGGAAAGGCAGCCCATGGTGGGGCAGCAGGGATTCTCCTTGCCGGCCTGTTGCTTGGGCATTTATTCCACGAGCCCCCTGGGCCTGGGGGTGAACGCACAGAGTATGGAGGGAACTTGCCTCCAGGATCCTGATGTCCAGCGTGGCCAGGACCCCTCCCACAGCCCCGGACCTGGAAGTGGGTCTGGGGGCTGAGGGAGGACAAGAGCTGGGATTGCACGGCCAGCCGGGCCAGGGGAGAGATTGAGAGAGAGACCAGTCTGGACGCTTGGAGAACTCGGGTCTTTTCAGAGCAACCCTCTGACATAGAGCAAGAATAACTTTCAACAATAAGACGCTTCTCTCTCCCCCCTCGGCTGTTGCCCAGGCAACGCCAGAGTGCTCAACAAGTGTTTAGTTTTTTAAGAAACCAAATCTCCCTCCCTTTGGTCAGCTACCACCAGGAAGATGAAGAGGTGGCGAAGGCGCCCCTCGTGGCCCATTGTGTGGGAACCCGGGTCAGCCGCCTGCAGCAGTGACATTTAAATCTGATGCAACATATTATAGATGAACCTGGAGCCGTACTCCTCAATCCCCACCCCAGACTTTTTGCCCATGTGTGGCTCTAGCAGTTTGGGGGAGGGGGAGGTCACAGCAGAGAAGCCGACCTTCACCTGCAAGGCAGTTCACAACTGGCATGGGTTTTGGAAAGGCCATCTGTCCCCAACCCTCTGCATCACCTGTCCCAGGAAAACCCCCGTCAGGCCAGAGACCATCACATCCACGGGGGCAGTGTTTCATCCCCAGAGGCTCTCTGAAAAATCCCTGCCTTTGAGTGGCCTTGGCGGAGCACCAGAAGCTCACCTGTTTCATATCTTCCTGCTTGACGGCAGATGGACGCCCATCGTCTCCAGGGTTCCTCCAACAACCTGGGGCGGGGGAGGTTTTTTGTTATCCCAGGTGCAGAGAGTTCTCAAAGAAGGCTACGAGGTGTCAGGCACTTTCAAACAGAAATCCTTACGACCATGCAAGGAGGTAGGTGCTGCCAGGAGCCCATTTTGCCCGAAGTGGAAACTGAGGCTGCAGGGGCCGACGTGACAGCTAGCAGGTATGGCAGGGTTTGGACCCAGTGCTCCACTGTCTCAGCCCAGACTGCCTTGGTGAGGCTCTGTATTGCATGCAGGGACAGAAGGGCACATCCTTCCTGGCTCCTGGGACTTGGCCAATGTGCTTTTCTGGAGAAGAGATCGGCTCCCCATTTTGCCTCCATGGAAGGCAAGTGATGAGCTTTGGCAACGTGAAGTTCTGGGTCAAGAGTCCTTGAACAAGCCAAAGCGTGGATTGAAAACCTCACTTTTCTCATCTGTATAATGGCAGCGCAGTTGTGAAGAAGACAGTAATAGCAGCGACCCCTAGAGAGAACTTACTATGTGTTCAGCAGGGTTCTAAGTACTTTACATCTATTACTTCATTTAACCATCACAATCACTCCAGACATAGGGAGTATTATATCTCCATTTTCACATGAAGAAATGGAGACCCAGGGAGGTGGAGTCACTGTCCCAAAGACAGAGCTGAACGTTAGAATGAGTCAACATAAACCGGGGGGACAGGCCCTGGCACACAGTAGGTTCAAAGCAGGTGCTGGCTTTCATTTCCCAGGAAGATAAAGAGGGGTTTCTGTCGCCAGGGAAACAAAACATCGGAGAAAGTTAAATTTAGAAAAGCCAAACCAGGTTAGAACAAGCCCCTTATGCAGCTCAGCTGCAAATTCAGGACGGGAAATTGGCTTCAGCCACAACAAAAACCTCGCCCAGGAAGCCTGACACTGGTGAAATGAGAAAGGCTGCGTGGGGGAGGGAGGCCTGCGGCTCAGAGACGGGAGTGTCTGAGACGGGTTCCTCTCCGCCTGGGAGTCCCACACCTGCGACAGGTGGCCCTGCCCTGGACACGAGTCCCTGGGGGCCGCGCTGAGTCCCCAGCAGTGACAAGGAACGCAGGCCGATGACAACTGCCACGGTGCGGGATCACATCTCCCAGCTGATCCTTCGCCACACCCTCCTTGAGCCCTTTCTCTCGGAGGAAACCAGAGGATGTTCATCTGCCCCTTCTCACCTCCACCGGAGAAGGTCTCTGTCCCCTACTCGCCCCCCCAGCCCCCCCATTATTTAGCATTGCTAAATTGAGAGCCAGGAGATGCAGCGACAGGATTGGGTAACGAACTCCCGCTGGCTTCTTTCACGAGATCACTGCCTTAATTTACAAGGCCTGAGTGAGGCTCATTTCCCCAGTGTGCACTGAATAATTAACTATTAATAAAAGCATTACTGAGTTAACCACGGGGGCATGTTGATTCATGGGGTAGCCCTAGAACGGGATGGAGGTTCTGGCTCAGTGGGGATTCCTCCCAGAGCAAAACACGGCCAGGGGGATGCTGCACCCCCCTCCACCCCGCCATCCCCCGCCAGACCCTTGGTCCCCTGCCCCCACTAACCAGAGGGGCTGAATCCCAGGAGGCAGGTGAGACTGTGCGCATTCCAACCGGAGGGCTGCAGAGCAGAGAAGTGGAAAACAGGGCACTGGGAGGCGTGAGTCTGCAGAGAGGGCTCCTGGCTGCGCTTGGGAGCCAGGGGGGTGAGTGACCTTGGGCAAGTCACCTGGCCTCTGGAGCCCATTTCTCCTCTGGAAAGTGGGGCGGCTGGCAACACTGACCTCTCAGGAGTGGACTGCAGGAGCAAAGAAGGATGGGAAAGGAGGTGGTAGATAACCAGATGCTTTTCACTTGTGTGGGATTATCTTTAGGACCTCCCCCTCCCCCCACCTGGAGACTGGGGCAATTGTTAAGTGTTAGTGGGGGGAGGGGAGATACCTGCTTGTTCAAGAAGCGATTCCCATCAGGATACCTCCTTGGAACCTGTGGGCTTTTCAAAGGCGAAAACGTCCACTACCCCTCCTCTTACCCAAGTGCACCTGTGGCCAGCCACGGTGAACTAATCCCTACGGTGCTGAAACACACCATCCCCATGTTCGCTCATACCTGGGTCTTTGCGTCTGCTCTTGCCCCTGTCTGGTATGCCTATCTCCTTTTGTCTGTCTGGCCAGTCCTATTCAGTCTTCAAGTCTCACTTCAAACGGGTCAGCTGCCCCTGGGAATCTTTGCCCCAGGCAGAACTGGTTGCTCCCTTCTCTCTGCCTCCCATGCATTCTTCTACGTGGCAACCATCCATCCACCCATCCATCCACCCACTCATATTCACTGAGCACCAACAGTGTGCATCTCTGATCATGCTTTGAAGTTTTGGACAAGTCTGGCTTTCCCTAGACTAGTGGTTCTTAATCTTTTGGGGGTCAAGGAACCCTCCCCCAGTAAAATGATGTATTTTTGCAAGTGCCAGATGTGCCAGATGCTGCTTCCCTCTTCAGGGATCCCTGGTCGTCGCTGAAGCCAGACTGTGGACCCTATGTGTGCTGGATGCTGTGATGGGCTGTTCAGATCGCCCCATTGGGTATGAAAGACTTACTACCCCAGCGTGGCTGGAAGGCAGCCCTCAGCTGTCAGCCCTCTTTGGAGATTGTCTTGATTGGAAGAAAACATGCCTCCTTCCAGGGTAGGCCCAATTCCAAGACAGATCAATGTGGAAGTGCAAAGGCCTGAATTTCTCACCCCAACTTGGGACAACTCTGAAGGGTCATCCCAGCTCCAAAGTTCCCCACGGGGTTGACTGAGGCCTTTGTCGGAATTGCCTCGAAGCTCGACTTCTCCCTCTGCTGAGACCTGCCTCCTTTGCCTCCCTTCCACAGGTGTTTTTCCCAAGACCATATTCTAAACATCTTACACTTTAATCTTTACCTCTGAGTATGTTTCCCAGGGGACCCATTAGACTTAAAAGCCCTGCAGAAGTTCCTTGAGGACAGCAACAGCGTCTTCAGGCCTACTGTACCTCCAGCAGCTCTCACTGGGCAGGGCATGTTGTAGATGCTTCAGAAACATTTACTGAATGCATTTGAATGCATTTGCTCCTGCTTCTCTGTTCTGTCCCTCTGTTGTCCCAGCAGGAGAGTTCTCATCAGACATCCAGGAGAAAAAGATGAACCCTTTGGCAGGATGCCAGCAGGACCAGGGCTGTGGGCCCGCTTCTGGGTACCTAACCATGGGAACAGAGGTCAAGCTAACTGGTTACTACAGAGCAAGGTCAAAGGGGCCTGGCTGATGTCGGTGCTGTGTGGTTAGGGTGGAGGCTCAAGGGGATGGCTGGGAGGCTGGAGGTGGCAGGGATGGGTGGTGGTGAGGGACAGACTTTTCTTGTAGAGCAAATCATTTAGAAGTTAGACTGGTCCCCAGAACCCAGAAAAACCCTCACTTTAGTTTCCACTATTGGAAACTCCTTCATGAAACAAATATGTATGAAGTGTCCACCGTCCCAGGCATTGCAGCAGGGACGGTGACCTCAAAAGGCCAGGACCCCAATGCTTGCTCCTCTCACTTGCTTTGTCTCCCAGGCAAGTTACCTCACCTCCCCATTGCTGGCTGACATTTGCTGAATGGTTATTACTATGTGCCCGGTATGTGCTAACTGCTTTATAGACACGATTCCACTTCACCTTCTCAACGGCTTCGTTAGGAGATATATATATAGTCATTCCATCTTTATAAAAAAGGACACAGGTTCAGGCGGGTCAGCGACATGCCCAAGACGCACAGCTCACCTCCGGGCCAAGGGGAGATGTGAACCCAGGTCCAGTGGAGTGCTGAGGCTGTGTTCTTAGGCACTATTGTGCTTAACGTCTACAAGCTTCGTTTCCACAGCTATGAAATAGGTACAAGCAATTCCTACGGCACTGGGTTGTTAGCGATTACATAACCGATGTGAGAGGCCCAGGAGGTGCCCAGTGAACGTCCACTCTGTTCTCCTCCCCATTTCCTTCGTCCCCTGCGCCTCAACGCTTCCCTGGGCTGGAAGGAATGATGGCCCCATTTGCCGTCTCTCCAAGGACAAATGTCTCTATCCCAGGGCCGGTGGTGTCTGGCACACAGACAGCGCTCACTGAATGCTGTCGACCCAAATGGATGATCTGGGCTCTCTGGACAGCAAGGTGGGGATCCCACTCGGTCCGTCACTAGTGCCTGATGCAGCGGGCTGTGGCCGGTACCACGAAGGCAATTCTCTTGGTGTCACGTAACTGCTCTCAAGCCACTGGAATGCTGAGGTTTTTCTCAGCAGAACGGAGCAGAAACAGATGGAGGTGGTCCCCTGAGCCCTCCTGACAGAGGAGGTACCAGAATTAGGATGAAGGTATTCTAGGTCCAGCGTGATGTCTCAACTTTCTCCCACGGGCAAACCCCAGCTTGTTCTCACCCCCACCACGCCCCCCGACTGCAGACATGCTCATATACTGGGGGCATTAACCTTCCTTCCACTGGAGGCCCCTGGGAGAGGCGGTGGGCATGTAAGCACTTAAAACTCAAACCTGGAGGTCAGCACCTCCTCCCTGCCCCCCTCCTCAGCAGAAGCCCTGGAGCTGGAGGCTTCGTGGGGACAGATGCCACAGCCTTGGAGAGACAAGTCACATCCTCAGCTTCCTTCAACCTGTGCAAGCACTGAGTTGCCATGGCGACACTGCAGCCCTGAGACGCAATGGCTGCAGACAGCATGGGTGCTTCCAGGGCTCAAAGCTGGGGGTGACTCTGTCTGGCCCTGGAGGCCAGGCGATTGGGCAGGCTGGGTGGGGGAGGAGGAGAGGGAGCCCTCCTCCAGGCTTGACTGGTAATTGCTGCTAAGTGAGGGGCTGTCATTGAACCCAACATGCAGGTAGTGGGGCCCCCCCGCTCTGCACCCTATAATTACTGCACCAGACAACACCTTGCTCCCTGTGCGAGGAGAGGGAGATGGGGGGGTAGAGCAGGCAGGAAGCTCTCATCCACCTGAGCCAGCGGGGCTCTGGCAGCCTCTCCCCACTGCCGGAGCATCCTGCACCCCAAGCAGCCTCTGGCAGGGGCAGGGAGGACCCCGGCTCCTTCCGCCTGCTGGCTCTCCCCAGGTCATCCGGTGTAGAACGCAAGCTTCCTTTAATCCTAGCCTCTGAGCTTGCAGCATCCAAGGGGGGCAGAGGTGCAGGAACCAGGTAAGACACCGCCTCAGGAGAGCCCTGGGTGTCACACCTCCATTTGCAGAAGTCTGCATTGTGAAGCTGAATTGGTAGCAGGAGACCTTGGTTCTAATTCCTCCTGAGCCAGAGGCTCTGGAGACCTCAGGCTAGTCACTGCGCCCTCCTGGGCCTCAGTTTCCCTAGCCATAAGACGGAGAGTGGGACTCAGTCATTCTTAAGGACTCCTCCACAGCAGGGGCTGGCAAACTCCAGCCGACAAGCTGATCCCTGGTTTTATAAGCAGCTTCCACTGGAACGCAGCCATGCCCTTTCGCTTCTGTATCTCTGTCTGTGGCTGCTTTCCTGCTACAACAGCAGACCTGAGCAGCTGCGACAGGGACCATATGGCCCCCAGATGGAAAATATTTACTATCTGGCCCTTTACAGAGAAAGTTTGCTGACCCACTTCTAAAGTATGAACGCTCTCCTAGGCTTGATGGACTGGGCTGGTGTGGCTCTGATCTGATTAGAACAATTCACAACAAGTCCCGTCCTAGTCTCTCTACCGGAAGACACCAGGGTGGGTCCTCCTCCCACGACCCCTGCCTGAGTTTGGATAGTGGCGGCAGGTCGGGCAGTTTCAGGAGCCGAAGCATGGTGCAATGGCGCCACCTGCTGTGAGTGCCTAAAAGCACTTGTGCCCGGAAGGACCACTGGCCAGCAGCTCTCACAAGGCAGGGGAACAGCTCACAGGAGCAGACCAGGCCTCAGAACCATCGCACATCAGAGCCGGCATCTCACCTCCTCCCTCTCCATTTTATAAAGAGGACTGCAGTCTAGAGGGGTGGTGCGACTTGCCCAAGGTAGGTGAGCAGAAGGCCCAGGTCCCAGAGGCCCATAACCCTTCTGTGTATGGTCCATGGACAAGCACGTAGGCATACAGTCCTGGCCGTGAATCCTAGCACGGCCGCTCGTTTAGGGTCTCGGTCCTGTGGCTGTTAAAGAAATTTCAAAATACATACTTAAATGACATTTAATCTGTTACCAATATCGACTTGACCCTCAGAACAACTCTGAGATAATTATTATCCCCACTTCACAGATGAAAAAACCGTGGTACAGAGAGGTTAATAATTTGCTTAAGGTCACACAGCTAGTAAGTCACAGAGTCAATATTCAAATCAGGCTGTGAAAGCGTTAAAGTCCCCAGGATATGAAACTCGGTACCTATTTTTTCCTGCCTGCAGGTGTGGTGGGGCCCTAAGAGAGGGCACTGGGGCTCAAACAGCAGCACAAGAGACATGGGAGGCCTGGAGTATGACCAGTCTCCCCAGGAAGGCCCCAGGCAGGGAAAGGAGGGGAGAGGTCAGGCCCACGCCTCCCTGCCTGCCCCCATACCTCCAGGCAACACAAGGTGGCCGGCGGACCGTAAACCCTTTATTTCCAAACTATAAATAGATCTGCTCTCTGAGAAAAGATGCTCTCCAGGCGATGAGGCCCCATCTTCTCCATCTCCCGTTCCTAACTGGCCCACAGTCCAAACCCATTATACCTCTGAAATCACCACCTTGGCTCTCAGAGCCTGGCAAGTGGCTGTGACGCCAGCACCGCTTGGGCCCCGCTCCGGCCAGGTCTGAGGCTGGCCTGGTGCTCACCCGTTTGACCAACTCCCTGCCCTGGCCCACCACGTGGTCACGTGCTCTCGAGGCCAGCCTGGGAGACCCCGGGCTGCTGCTCCCCAGCGGCTGGGAGGGGCCGCCCGGGTCCCCGAGCTGCCGACAGGTGTGAAGGCTGGGGAGCGGCCTGCTTCCAAGCTGTTTGCCAAGCTGATCACTGCTGCCCCTGGGCCACAAAGCGCCCCTCCTCCTCCTCGTTGTCCTCTTCCTCCGGCTGGCTGGTCCGGAGCAGCAGCTCCAGGTCGGGGCTGGAGCCCAGCCCCTTCACGGGCTTAGGGCCGCTGTCACCTGAGGACAGAGGCAGCCCAGTTACAGACCCAGTACCGGTTTTCTTGGTGTGGCCTGACATGAGCATGTGCTGAGGCCCCCAGGCCCCCGCCCACCCCCTGGAGATGGTCCCTGTGACTTCTCGGAGGAGTGGCGGTGGCGAATCCCAGGCAAACGTCCTCAATGAGAGGGACAGCCGGTGCAGAGGCAGCTGAACTGTGCAGACCACACTGCAACTGCTTTGGGGAGTCAAGAGCCACCTGCCTCTTCCTGGCAGGGCTAGTGGAGGGGAGCCTGTGGGGCTAAGAGTCACGGGGAGAACGTCATCAGGAGACGGGCTCTGGTTACCTCTGGAATGCAGGGCTTTGAGGGCGATGTGCAGGGATATTCCCGAGAGGCAGAGGGCGAAGCCCAGCCAGTTCAAGAGACTGATCTGATCGCCCAGCAGATGAGCTGCCAACAGCAAAGTGCAGACTTCCTGCAGGAAGGGGACGTGCTCAGGAGGAGGAAGTGGAGGGCAGGGGCCCCGGGCACACCCACAGGGTAGAGCCAGACCTGCCAAAACTCCCGGGGCCTGGGCAGGCTGGCCTGCAAGGCAAAGGCAGAAGCCTCCCCAAGCTCAGCGAACCAGCCTGTGACGCTTTTTCCCCCTTTGTGTTACTGAGATGCAGCAGGAGGAGGTGCTTTTCACAGGGCTGTCAGGACTAGCAAACAAATGCAGGCTGGGAGCACAGGGTAGCAAGCCCACAGCCGTGCCCACAGGAGTGGAGGAAGCTGCCCTTCCAGAAGGCACCTGCGGATGGGGAGCCTCTGCTGCCACAGGGGAATGAAGTCACACTGGGCTCTACAGGACACACACTGGTCACGGGGTTTTTCGTACACACTGACTGCAAATGGGACCTGTCAGATGATGCATTCTGAGAAGCACAGCTTACGCCTCATCATTTGGTTGGCAAGACCCTCGGGGAACCCTATACTTCTGGCTTTAGGCAACACTGCTCCAGTATCAGTGGCTGCCTGGTCCATGGCCCTGAGCAGGAAGGAGTGAGAGAGGGTGGGGGAAGGAAGGGGAGAAGTGATGAGAGGAGAGGGTAGGGGTGCTGCTGGACAGCAGTAAAGGCAGGATTGGCGAACGCAAGGCATGCGTGATAAAACCATCCCTTACTGTGCCCATGGCAGACATTACCAATCAATCACAGAACTCTACGCTAATGAGTCTGACTGGGGGCTTCTCAATCCTGGCTCCAGGTCACTGCCAAATGACCAGAGCTGGCATTCTTGGTGAACCGTAAATGCAACCCAGGACTAGCGGAGTCAGACCTGGCTTTGAATCCCACTCGGCTACCTCCTAGCTGTATATCCTTGGGTACGAGCAGCTCTTCATGTCTGTTTCCCCATCTGTGAAGCAGGGATGTGCATCCCCACCTCACAGGGCCATGGTGATGGAAGGAGTGCAGGTGACAGCAGAGTGCGCAGCACCCTAACTAGGCACTTCCGTCTCTTCTCTGCAGGGCTCTGGGATGTAGGAGCTGGGACACCCTCAGGGGTCTCCCCTCTAAGACAGGGCTGGAGTCACCTCCAAGACCGTACCTTAAAAATGCCAGCAATGGAGAGAGTGAGGCTGGAGGTTCTGGAGACCAGGAGGAACTCAGAGAAGCCCAAACCAAAGGCGAGAATCCCGCCAAGGAAGAGGCTCCCAAGTACCCGCAGGAGCAGCCCTGTGTCCTGGAAACGGAAGATTTTCTCAGATGTGGACAAATGGAGACCTGGAAGCAATGGGAGGAGAGAGCGGGAGGCCATGTCCTGGGTGTGCCTGCCTGGGCGGTCTCACCCTACCCAGCAGCCGGGTGAGCTTTGCCTCTGCTGCACTGCACACTCACTGCACCTGCTGCCTGTCTGAGGCCCTGAGCACAAGGACGGAAGGTGTCAGAGAATCCCACGGAGGTGGCCTGAGACTTGGGGAAACCAGGGAAGCCCCGGGGCAACACAAGCCAGAGATCCTTATAGGGAGTGATGGGGAGGCTTCTGAGCCTCTGGGCTAGAGTAGAGGGGGCTGGCACTGCAGAGGAAATCGGGCAGAAGTGCCTTGCTCCTTCATACGTCATGTACCTACCCGTCTTTGGGGGAGGAGGGGTGGGGGAGGGTGACTTCATGTGGCCTTGGCAGCTGTGATACCCAGTGGGCCAAAGAGAGACGGGACAGCCCATCACATGAGGACTGTCAATGTCCTGGGCCACTGGAGGAGTACCTTAATTTCAGGTGGGTCACCTCTAAACAGGGATGAAACTCTATCTGTACAAACCTTCTCCATTTAGTTACAAAGCGGTGGGATTTAGTCAAGACATGCCCCCTTTCTGGACCACAGTTCCCCCACTGATTAAATGAAAGGGTTGGGACTAGACCGGAGAATATAATTTGATGAACAGTTCTCAAAAAGTAAACACACACGTGTACAAAGACCTGACAAAACCACGGCCCCTTGTTCCAGAGACACCCACACACGCCTCCACGCACCAAGCTGCGCTTAGACTTCCAGAGGACCCTTGGCCCTCCGACACTGCCCATCTGAGAGAATGGTTCCTTTCCCTGCAGGAAAGGCCCCTGGTATAGAAGCAGGCGTGAAGCTGAACCCCCGACTCAGCAAATGGACACCTGTGGGAGCAGGAGACTGGCCGAGTCCTGTGAGATTTGGGGGGGGAAGCACCAAAGAAATGCAGAGTGACAGTCCCCCTGGGGAAACAGCCTCCCGAGGTAGGACATCTTGTCTGGTGCTGGGCTCAGCAGTACGGCAAAGGCGCTGGCAAATTGAAGGGAATTCGGGGAAGAGCAACATAAGTAATGAAGGCGCTTGGGGGATTAATTTACCAGAAAAGATTAAAGGAGCTAAATCCCTGCAGCTCTGCTAAGTGATGACCAGCAGGGGCTCTCGGGTGGGGGTTTGCAGAGCCGGGGAATGGTGTGAACACCCAGGAAGGGAGGGAGAGTGTGGCGTTTGGTGAAGGGGGCATAAGGAAGGAATGGAGAGAGATTTTAAAAGGGAAGAATAATTTTCTCCGAGAGGTCTGAGACACTTCACTGCTTGGAACTTAAATGGACGTGGGACGGAATTCTCTGTAATAACCCCGAGGACAGAAGGCACTCAGAGAGGAAGGATAAACAGATAGGGGACGAAGACTCGTTCCAAAACACTGGGGAAAGGAAGGCGGTGGGCCCCCTGCCTCCCCGTCCCCCAGCCCCCAGCCTAGACACATCATCCTGCCTCTGCTCTGGGAGATGCTGCTCACCTGCCTGGGCTCCTGTGTGCCGCCCTCTCCCCTCCCCCTCTCCCTTGCCCCAGAATTGTGCACTCGGCCAAGGCCAATCCCCGACACGTCTCCCCACGTCTGAACCTACTGTTCCCCCTTCCTGGGACGCCCGCCCCCATCAGGCTGTCAAAATCCCATTCATTCTCCAAAATGCACTGTCTGGGAAGCCTTGACCTGCCTTTCCAGCCCACCATCCTGGAGCAATTCATGACCCTGTGCTCCTTCTAAAAGAAAGAACGCATCATGGTTAAGAGGAAGGACGCCGGAGCCAGCTGCTGGATCCAAATTCAGGTGCGTTTATGAGCCACGGGACCTTGGGCAAGGCTCTCTCTACTTCTCTCTGCCTCAGCTTCTTTCATCTGCACGATGGGGCAGTAACAGCACTGGCACACAGGCTTTGGGGGAGTATTAAAGGAGTTAATAGGCTTAAATGGATCAGAACAGCCCTGGCATACCTTTAGGGTTGTCTGCATTCACCGTCATCACCGCCTGGTGTATTTATTCTACATGCGCTTTCTACGTAGCATTTATGTGCTGGATTCCAGCCATTTGGTTTAAGTGTCTGTCCAGCCCCCAAACCAGGCACTGCTAGGGAAGGGACCACCATCTCTGATCTCCGTAACCTCTGCAGCTACCACAGTGACAGGCTTGAGGTGGGGATGGGAGCTTTGCTGCACTGAGGTGCCCCCGAGGTGGACGACCCCACGTACCTTCAAATACGGCAAAGAGAGGGAAAAGCCCCAGAAACATGAGCGGCTGCAGGTGGAACATGGTGTCGATGGGGTTCTGGAGCCCTGCAGAAAGGGACACGGGCGAGCCATCAGGCCTGGCCCGCCTCCACCCCGCCTGGCGCCTAGGCCCCGCACTCACCAAGTTCCGCCTTCTGCAGGAGCATCTGCGTGAGTGTCCAGCGAATACCCCCGATGAACGAGGCGCCCAGCACCAAGGCAAAGCCCTCAGCGTTGAACTGTGTGGACTTGTAGGTGAACATGAAGAGGCCCCCGGCGATGAGAAGAACCACCAGGACCAGCGCCGCACGCTGAAAGGATGGGGAGCAGTTGCAACCACCTTGGGGGTCTCAAGTTCACACCCAGAGTTTGGGGGCCAGCAGCCACCTTGGCTGCCCCTGGGGCGAGACACCCTTCTACCTGCCCCACCCTGGGGTCCTGGCCAGCCCCTGCCCGTCGGTGTAGCAGGGCTGACATCCAGCCAGCATGTACCGAGATCCTGAAACACGGTAATGCTTCCCTAAAGCTGTCCTAGGTCCCCACGTGGCCCCAGTGGCCCCCCCGGACCCAGGGAGCAAAGGGCTCTTGCTGTACAGCGGGAAGCCCGCAGGACCTGCTGCCCCTTGAACCCTGTCTCCTTTGGTCACTGCTCCTGCCATACCAGTTTCTAAATATTCTCAGTAGCACCCTGTGTCTAGGTCTTTCCTCAGCGAGTTAGCGCCACCTGGGCTGGCCTTATCTCCTCGGTCACACGCAGTGACAAGCCACTGCTCAGGTTCCCCTTGTTATTCTTAGCATCTGTGGGGGTAGGAGGAACACAAGAAAAGCTGGGGCCTCACCAGCTCCTCCAGCTTGAAGATCAGAGAGAAGATCAGGATGAAGAGGACAGCCGAGGATTTGGTCATCGTGTACCTGCGAGGGGAAGTCACCCATGACACACCGCTGCAGCTGGGGGCGCGGACCCACAGCACAATCAGTGGGCTGCAAAGGGTCAGGGGGAGACCCCTGACTTCCCTGAGGGCAGCAGGGCAATCTGGATACAAAGACCAAAGTAAGGCGGCCTGAGTCATCTGGGCTGATGCCTGACCTTTAATCGGAAGCAATCTATGCCTAAGAGGCCTCTGCTTATCACCAGGGAGAAACTGAGCTTCCTGAGTCCTGTTATTCACCGACCCCTCAGTGCAGACCAGGATGAGGCGGGAAGGAGAGAAGGGGAGAAAGAGAGAAGGCAGAGGCTGTGCTCGCTGAAGCGCAAAATCTGAGATAAGAAAGTAACTGTTCCGCCTGCCCCTCTGTGCCCCTTTCTCCGCTGCCCTGTCACCATTCCGTCTGAACCCCCGGCTTCCCCAGGCCACCTGGCAGGGAGGCACGACACCCCCTCCATGCCTGGCTCACTGCAGAGGCTGGCGACTTCCAGGTGAGCTGCTGGGTGCCAGGGAGGCGCGGAAAGAGCAAGGGGGTTGGGTCCCAGAGGGCAGTGTGATGGCTGGCCCGTCGGCCGGGCACACAGACACGGTGCTGGACAGAGAGCCCCCAGGGTGGTGCTGGGCATGGCCGGTACTCACAGTGAGACGGTGATGTAGAGGAAGCTCCAGTTGGACAAGCCCACGTCAAGCGCCGTTGCCAGTGCTGCAGAGACACGGGCCCCACCGGACACGCAGCCAGGGCAGGCCCGTACGGGTGTGCCCGCAGTGAGCACACTTCTCCGTGAGGCGCCCGAATGCCCCCTGCCTTGGCCTGTAGGCCTGCCTTTCTCTGGGGTCCTCCCTGCCTTCCTTTCTACCCAGCAATTGAAGGGTTAACTCCTGGCCCCCCCAAAAGAGGAGGGGGCGGCAATCCTCCACCTGACTGGCTGCGGCCACTGCGGCTCCCACTTGCTGAATACTTGGAACATCCCCCTGAGGAGGGAGGGGTGTTAGTCGGACCCTGACGCTCCCCGACTGAAAACTCTGCAGAGTGGCTCTCGCCTCCCTCAGGATGAAACACACACTCCTCTCAGAGGACCTGGCCCTCCAGGATCTGGCCCGGCCACCTTCTCGGTTCGCCTTTCTCCCCCTTCCTCTTACCAATGCGGAGTCCTCAGCCTCTCGAGACACTTTCAGTTCCCTCTCAGACCTACCCACACAGCAACCTCACCCAGGCACACGAGTGCCTCCTGTCAGCTCCCCCTCCGGGTCTCAGCCCACTCAGCCCCTGCTCCGGAAATCCTCCCCTGTGCCCCGTGGCCCCCAGGCGCCCCCTCTGCCGCCCGAGGGCAGGCACCCTGTGCCCTGCTCACTACTGTGTCCAGGCCTTGGGACCTGCTTGGTGTGTGTGTTCAAGGGCGCAGGAACGACCGGCCACTGCTGCACGGCCCCCCCCATCCCCGCCCCGCAGTGCGGCCGGGAGACCCTAAGCTTCAAGCCACAGAGGCTTCCTTCCTTCTGGTCCGGGCCTCTGGCTTCCCGAGCTCCCTCCTGCCTCCAGGGCCCTCCCCGGACCAGCCCGCGGGCACGTACCTGTGGGAGCCACTCTTCTGAGGTAGTCGGTCCAGCTCAGCACCACGCGGGCCCTGTGGCTGGAGCACTGAACCAGGGCCCTGGACAGGGCAGAGAACAGGAATATCACAGCCAGGTGCAGCATGGTCATGAAGAGGGGGAAGTGGAAGCTCTGTATGGAGCCCAAGCACAGAGCACAGACGGCGGTGCTGTTACTGCCTGCTGCCAGCCCCCGGCTCCCGCCTCCCGCCTCCCTCCTCGCCTCTACCTGGTGGCGGGGCGCTGCTTCAGCAGCTCACGAGGGCGCCGCAGTGTACAAGGGGCCTTAGGAACCCCACGGCTCCCCAGCTCATCCTGCGTGTCTCCCCCTCTCCTGATTTCCCCTCCATCCCAATATTTAAGGGGAATCCCTGGTATGGCCCTGTCGCGTCACTGGTGTGAGTGGCTTCCAGTGTGACTGGTTGAAGCCCGTGCCTCCCTGCTGTTAAATACTGGGGGCGCTGTAGCCCTGGCCACAGCCATCTCCTACCCGGCCGGGCGGGCGAGGCCCCCGCCTTACCTTGGTCAGCCACTTGTTGTAGAAGGTGATGCCGATGGAGAAGCAGTAGTAGAGAAGGACCAGCCCCAGAGTCAACACCGCCCTCCACACAAAGGCCACGTCGAGGGCCCACCTCCCCATCCGTGGAAGCTGCAGCTCCCCGGCTCTGGTCAGTGGGGGCGGACCTCTCCTGAAGATGCCCGCAGGGCCCGCAGGAAGGGCCAGTCGAGCTGGACCCACGACTTTCAACAAGCGTGTCTCCTGGCTGGCGCTCTGGCTGCCTCCATGATCGGGAAGCGTCCCCTGAGCCCTAGACTCTGTTCTCACCTAAGGGGCTGGTGGCCCGAGCCGACCCTCTCCATGATCAACTGCGTACACGACTCGCCGGACCCCAGGGCTGAGGCTAGAAAGAGGAAAAGGCCGTTCCGGTGGCTCTGGCAGGGGGAGGGCTACCCCACGTGTCCTCCGCAGCCCTGGCCCGCGGGGAGTGGAGCGAAGTGGACAGGACCGCAGGACGCACAGCTCCCTGTCACGTCCACTCTCCTGTCACTTCAAGCGGTTCTCCATGGATTTCCACCAAAGTGACCTTTTAAAAATGTAAATCTGATCATGTCAGAGAAGACTGCATCCCTTCAGTAGCTCCCAGGCTCCTACGATAAAGACCCAAACCCTTCCCTGGCTACGAAGGCCTGCTCCGCCCTGCCGGACTCTTGGTGTCCTCGTCCTGCCACAGGGCTTTCCTTTTCCCAAACCCATCGGGCTCTTTCCTGCTGCCCCAGGGAGCTGAACGCTCTGCCCACCGTTCATTCCTTCCTCAGCAGATCCTACTTATCTTCAGCTCAAATGGCATTTCCTCAGGGAGCACCGCCCCCCCCATGGGACCCCTGAGATACAGGCTGCTCCCACGGCTCCCCTACTTTTCCTTCATCGTGTTTGTGTGAGGCTGTGTCCCCCAAGGGGCTGTGCACTCCGAGCACACCGGAGCCACAGTGCCCATGTCAGCTTACACCCACCTGGCACACTGTGCGTTCCCTGTATGGTTTGATGGCTCGATGCAAGAAAGGGCATGTGATTTTCAGAAGATGGATCTGGGCTTTAAGGCGTTGAAAACGAACTGGTCAGTACTAGGGCGTGGACTACCAGTCAGTCAGAATTTGAGCTAAGTCTATATGCCACAGTTTACATCCTTTACCAGAAAAATAAATTCATGACCAAAAAAAAAAAACCAAAACCAAACAAAAACCAAACCGGAAAAGCCACACCTCCCATGCCCTAGCCTCTAACAACCACTCCCAATGGAGGCAGTGCCTGCCTGAGGGTCTCGCCAGAGGGAACCACTCCCTGCCTTCCTATCAATCCAGCCGAGCCTAATGAGTGTCCAGAGCACGCAGGCTCGCAGGCTGGGGGAGACCAGGCGTGCCCGGGGCCAGTGTGACCCACCTGCTGCCTCATCTCCTCCTCTGAGACACTCCCCCCCTGCTGAAATGCCACCTCCTTCTGGAAGCCTTCCTAGAACCATCCGATCAGACATACCTTACCTCCCCCACCCCTGGTCCTTTCTAAAAGGAGAAATCACATTCAGTTCTATACTCTGGAACCTGGCTTACCGTGTCTCCTCCCCCAAGGCAAACTGGGAGCTGGCACAAGGTTTTGCCCAGAGGACACCCTAGGCTGTGGCTCTCTTCAGGAAACTCTGGAAACCTGTGCTGTTTTGGGGAGACTCTCCTAGCTTTTAGTGAGTCGGGAATATGGGAGGACAGTCCACATAACTAAGAACTGTTCGGCACCCTGCATGACTTCAACATCCACAGAGGTGAAAGATCTATTTATAATTCCCTGAACTTACAACCCAACTCTGTTTCACATGTAACATAAAGTAAATTTTCCATGGGTCTCCTAGGCACTAAAATGTCCAATAATACCTATACCATGTACACTGAGGGGAGACTGAACTGTTTTTGATAAAACGGTACCACGAGTTCCCAGTTTAGAAAAACGACCTCACCTGCAGACACAGCAGGCATGGTTTTCAAGCTGCCAACGCGACATGGCTGCAGCCACCTGCACTGTGGCTTTCATACCCCCAGAGGCTCTACCAGAGGTGAGAGCGCCCACTGCTTCTTCGTAGTTTCTAGTACCGCAGGGCCCAGGAACTCACATATTGAAACATTTTATCATCAATTATTTTCCTTTTATTTCCCTTTTATATTATGGTTAGGGGATCGTCAATTTTTTAAAAAAAAATTATGTGTAGGCCATTTTCATTAACCATAAATTTCCTTTGCGGATAATAAGGGGGGTTGTTACCAAAATATCTGTCGTTCAAAAGAAGGTGTTGTATCCAGTGGGTTGAGAACCGCTGTGCTAGGTGATCTCCTGTGGTCCCATTCCTTGACACGTGAGCTTACATCTCCCCAGTGTGGATCCCTCTCTCCGACCTCAACTCCACAAGAATATCCAACTGCCTCCTTGTCCTTTTCGGTTGAATATCTAACACCAGGTGTCTCACACATAGCCTGTCCAGGGCTGCCTCCTGTTTTCCAGGAGTAATCCACCCTCTGTCCAAACCTCCTCTTCCCACCTCAGCCAGGGGCACCATCACCTGGTAACTCAGGCCAGAAATCTTGTTCTCACCCTTGACTCCTCTCTTTCCCTCGGTCCACATTCAATCAGCAAATACTGTCTCCTCTATCTTGAAAAAATATCCCCAATAAGGTCCCATCTCCTGACTTCCACCACTACATCCGAGTCACCATGCTCCCTGCCCTACACAATGCACTGGCCTCCTATACGGTCCTCTCTGCTTCTGCCTGTAGCCCTCCCAGTCAGACTCCTCTCCCCCAGCCAGAGAGTGCAGCACGGGGGCACCAAACCTACATCTAACAGAACTTCAGGCCTATGCTCTTTCCTCTATACCAATGTTTCCCAACTTTGGCATTATTGATATTTGGGGCCAGATAATTCTTTGTTGGGAGAAGGCCTGTCCTGTGCACTGGATCCCTGGTCTCTGCGCACTAGGTGCCTGTAGCATCCCTTCCCCCTCATCCCAAGCTGTGACAACCAAAAATGTCTCCAGGTGTCGCCAACTGTTACCTGGGGGCAAAACTGCTCCCTGTTGAGATCGACTGCTGATGTCCCACAGGCAACCACGGGGCGTGTTGGCACTAAGGGAGCTTTCTCCTGGCACTCCCTCCCTGTGGTTCCCCCAGGGCTCCCATGCCAGGGCAGTCTGCACCCTCCTGTGAATCGACTTCTTGCACCTTCTGGCTTCCAGTGGGGTTCCTGCTCCAACACTGCCATGCCTTCCCTCCACCGTTCAAATCCTACCGTTCCTTCAACGAGCCAGTCCAGGTCCCCCACCTGCAGAAAGTCCCCATGCCCACCCCAGCCCACGCGGAGCACCTTCTCAAAGTCAAGGAGGCTCCTAACTGGCGTCCCTGCTTCCTCTCCCCCGCTACAGCCTGGAGTCCACCCATCAGCCCCAGAGGTGGTCTGAGCACAGAAAGCAGACCAGGCCCTCTGGGGCTAACCCTGACTCCTCAGCAGGCCCAAGAGGAAGGCCTTCCAGCCTCTGGCCTCTGCCCATATCTGCAACCTCATCTTCCCTCCCGCCCACCCGCCACGCTGGCCCCTCGTTTGTCCAACACATCAAGCCTGTGTCTTTCTCTGCATTTGCTGTTCCTTCTGCCCGGTACACTCCACAGACCTGTGCCTGGCTGAACGTCCTGGGCGAGGGGGAGCCCTCCTAAGCCTCCTGGCACCTCCCACTACCTGACGTTTCCTTGTTTGTCCACGTGCTCACTGCCCATCCCCGACTCCCACCCCACCGCGGGACGCGGCCTCTCCAAGGGCAGGGCCGGGGCCGCGTGATGCCCGCCTGGACCACGTCGCGGGCGCTCGGAGGCCCGGACCCCTCTACGACCGGGACACTGAGGCCCGGGATAACGAGCTCCCCGGGGGGCCCCGAGCCGCGGCGCGCGTTGCCAAGCCGGGATCCCGCTCCCAGTCCCGCCCGGGTCCACCCCCCGACCCCGGGAGGTCGCAGAAGGGCCGCCGCGCGCCCACTCACCTCGGCCGCGGAAGCTCCAGGCCCGGATCCTCTGCCGGAAGTGCGAGGCCAAGCGTCGCCGCGGGGGGGCAGTTCTGCCGGAAGCCGCTGAGGGCCGAGAGCGGGCGGTGTCGGGGGCGGGGAGGCGGTGGGGGGCCGGTCCTCCTGTGCCGTCTGCCGGGCCCATGGCTGTGCGCTTCCGCTGCTCGGGAGACCCCTGGGGCCCGACGCCGAGACTCCCCTCGTTCGGTGTTGTGTCTCCTGCGCTCAACCAGGGTCTCGGTCTGGAGGCTCGGTGCCTGCTGCGGAGCCCTGCGCATCGCGGGCAGCCAGAAAGCAATCACCTACTCACAAATTAAGTATTTACCGTATTCCAACACAGGGCTGGGCAACCATGGAAACACCGAGCTGGATCTCTCCTGGGCTTTTTCTTCTGGGAGCTCAAGCCAGCTGGGGAGTGATGTCAGAGGCATTAAGTTTTAGGACTTACAAGATCCGTGGGAGGGAATAAATAATAAACATTTGTGAAACATCTTCCGTGGGCCTGAAAACTTTATAAGAATGATCTCAATTTCATTAAGTTGAGTAAGGGGAGAGCATCCCAGACAAGAGGAAATAAGGAGGCGAGGAGAAGGCTGGAGCCCGGCTTGGAGTCCACTTGTTTATAAGGAGAGTTAACAAAAACCATGGTTGGAAAAGTAGCCAAGGGCCAAGTTGCAGTAGTCCCCAAAATGCCAGCTAGGGAGTTGAGGTCTTACTCATCTTTCAGGATGGATTAAAAGCAGGTCAGAGAAGGTCGAGAGAGAACCATTTAGGCCAGGGCAGGCTAGGGTTGCAGAGTGAAGCCCAGTTTGGGACTTTCTGCCCCTCCTGGACTGTGGCTCTAAGGCTGGCTGCAAACAGGAGTCCTTGCAAGTGACTCAGCTGGGCTCCCTGGCCTCTCCGAACAGAAGGCCCAAGGCCAGAGTGTAAGCAGTTCTTTATGTAAACCGCTGCTGCCCTGCCCCCACCAGCTGGCATCACCAGGCCTTCGTTCATTCAGCGCTTACCAACACCTAAAATGGCACCCAAGCTCTCGGCTTTATTGAGTCCTCAAGGCTACACGTACTTTCTATGCCTTTTGAAAGTGCTTGTCCTCGCCCCCTTCTCCTTCAGAGGCAAGATAAAGTATCTACTTCATCACCGCCCTCACTCAAGCCTCCCAGCTACTAAGGCTGAGGTTTGAGCGACAGAGACAGTGTAGAGCACCAGCAACACACAGGGTGAAGAACATGTCTTCTTTGTCAGGCACTAGTACTCGAGCTGTTCCCTGGCTGTGTCCCTGGCAGGGAGGAGAGGGAGGCCATGTCCTCGGGGGTGTACAGTATGCCTTTCCCTGCTATACCTGGCGGGCCTGAGTGGAAAGCACTTTGTCCTGGTGTGACAATCTCTGAGCATCCTTAACCAGCAGGGGTGTGTGTGTGTGTACGTGTGTGTGCAGGCGTGTGCGTGGTGGGGCAGAGTCGCTGAAGAGGAGGAAGGGGCTCTGGGAAGGCGGCTGAGGGCTCTAGCTGGAGCTCTCCAACGTCTCCCAGACACAGTGAAATGAATGCTTGTCAAGGTGAAAGCTCCCTTGGGCAGGGAGCAAGTACAGAGAAACAGCTGTTAATGGGAACCAGTTTGTACATGAAAGAGTATTTATTGAAAACATGGTTACTGACAGGAAGCTCCTGGCCACTCTCAGGTTACAATCTTGGCTCACAACTGGAAGTGTTTACCTTTTATTTTTTTTGGCCTCCCATTTTATTTTCCCTCAAATGTTCCATCCTAGGATAGGTAGATCTTATATAAATATATATACATGTCTGTATAAGTATGGCCTATAGTAAAGAAAATATATAGTACACTCTTCATTGGGCAGTACCCACCATGCTAGGCTACCAATACTGAATGCCACCGTGTCCACGCGTGTCCAAGGAGACGGGCTGTGCGTGTGGTTTACAAGTGCTGCAGCACCAGGGAAGCCTCACTGGCACAGCTGTGGCCTCCGCTGGCCCCAGCCGGCTGAAATCATGGCCAATGGCAGAAATCACAGCGCTGGGGGAGGGAGGAAGGGAGGCTAACCTCCCGAGGGCTGGAAGGCCAAAGGAAAGCAGACCGGAGGGGCCGCAATTAGGTGAGCTGGGAGCTTTCTCCCCGAGGAATGAGAAGATATAAATGTGGCGGGAGGGGAGTGGAATCTAGTGACCTCACCACAGTCTAGACCCAGGCTTCATCTGGGCTCTTCCTTGAGACTAAGAGGGTGGGACTTGGCCTGCATGTCTCTGACTTGCCAGGATGAGAGACAGAGCTTGTAGGGAGACACGTCCATCTGCCCAGACAACTGCGTGGGCAAGAGGATCTGGTGGCTCCGGAGACCAGAGATGTCAGAGATGAACCTCAGCAGCACGTTGGCCCTGGACGAGGCCAGGTGAGCCCTCACGAAGACGGCAAAAGCAAGGGCAAGGCCGCTACTGAGCAAAGGCCAAGGCTTCCACTTAGATCTGAGACACAGGCCCGGGTCACCCGAAGGCAGCCTCTCCAAGGCTCTCAACATGCCCAGCACGTCTGTCCTCTGGGGCGGCCTTTCCTGGGCCAGCTCTCACCCAGGCAACTGGCGAGCAGGGTCAGGAAGAAAAGGTGAGTGGCCGTTGTTAACTCCGGCTCAAGAAGCAGTTTCTTGGCCTGGAAGGCAAGGGCGTCTGCTGTTTATTCCTCACGGCCCGACCCCAGGCTCCCCGGTGATGGGGACGGCAGAGCACCCTGCCTTCACGGCTCAGAGTGCACAGGGACCAAGAGGAAGCTCTGGGTGGCCCGAGGTGGGTCTGAGGAGTGACTGGCATTGACTGGCCACCACGGTCACTATAGATTCTGTACAAGCAAAAGACAAGGCACCAGACTGTGAGTGTTCCTCCTGGGCCGCAAGTCCCTTGCTGGGTACCATTGGCTCCGGCTCTGGGCTCAGCCGTAGTGATAGACAAAGTCGTAGCTGCTGGGCTCCTTGGGCACTGGCGGCGGGGCCTCGGGGATCTGGATGTTCTCCAGGTCCAGCAGCCGCAGCTTCATCTCCATGCTCAACAGGGTGTCCAGGTCACTCTTGGTCAGCTCGCTGGACATGTCCTTCCCCAGAAGGGCACTGAGGCCGTCGATCCAGATGCAGTACTGTGAGAAGCAAGTTGCAAAATGTCACTGGTGGACCCTGGTCAGCGGGAGGTCCTGCCAAAGTCCCTTTGCTCACACAGCCTCTTTGGGCCCTATTCAGTACAGGCAGGACTTATCTGGGATAAGAGCAAAGGTAAACTGGGAGGTGATTGTTCACTTTCCCAAAAGACCTTTTGATTTTTATAAGGGATTTACATTTAAACTCCCTAAAATTATATGAAGTGTGATTTTTAAAAATGCAATTAATAAATACAGCAAAAAAAGAACTAAGAACAGGGACACCAACTAGTTTCTCTTTAGAGAAACCTGAAATTGCCCCGGAAATTTGTAATGGTGGGGGGGAGCACATATTAGGTGAAAAGGCAGGAAACAAAAGGAATATCTGTAGAATCTCAATTTTATTTCAAAAAAAAGTTAAAAAAAAAGAAAACAACCGTCAATAAATGTTAAGAATAAGTACTAGAAAAACTGAACTAGAGGGTCTCATGACAAGAGGGAATAACAAAGAATTCTCAGCCCATCCCTCCCTAACTCCTGTTCCATCTTTTTCCTGCCTTTGCTCACCTGTCTCCCACCTGCTAGTTCTTCACTTCTTCCCAATCAAACTCCACTGGCAGCTCAGGCCCTGCCTAAGGGTCTCCTCTTTCAGAAGCCCCACCTCCAGTTCCCTCCACTGGCTCTCAGAGCTCACCAGACATGTATGCTCTCAACCACAGCTGCTTTTCAATATCTAGCATCTTCTAGTGCTATAGCTGAAACTGTAGTCCCCGTGTAAAGAGGACCAGATCCACCTGGCTTCAAAGCCCAGGTCAGATCCACTACAACATATGCCCCAGAGCCCTGGAGAGGGAGGATCTGTCAGGCTCACTTGGGTGGGTGGCCACGCGGAAACTGAAAAGAGGAGCATTTTCCTAGTTCCAGGCAAATAAGTTATCCCTAGTTGATCCTGTCTTTCTAACGACAACCTACCACTGCTGCTAAGAGTGACCTGGAGAGCCCAGCTCAGGGGGAAGGACCCCCAGCGTGGCAGATCCTTGGTGTCGGCAGCCTTCGTCACACTCTGGGGCCCCTGCCTTTAGGGGGATGTTTCTGTTCTGCCCACCCCTCCCCTCCAGCTGCAGGCACAGAGAAGGCCTGGCTGCCCAAGGCAGCGCCACGCTGCTCACCTCATACTTATTAGGTGCAATGAAGTTTAAGGTTTCGTCGGGGTCATACAGGATGGAGAAAGCCAATTCCAGCACCTCCTAAAGGAGAAAGGGCTTCAGTTATTTGGAGCAAGGGAATGGCCTGAGCCCTACATACCAAGAGCTTGGTCAAAGTCCTAGTGACTTGGCACCACCACCAAATATGCTGATTCAGATGAGATGTCATCAAGGTCCCAGGGCTCATGCACAAATGTGGCTGGAGATGAGGGCACCGGTAATCAACCCTCACTAACCCACCTAAGTCATGCCTCGGATGTGGTGATACTTTCTAAGATTGGAGAAAAATCATTTCTCAACACTCGGAACCTTTGAATGTCAGAGTCCACGACTGTATATTACCTTACATATATATCTGGGTAATTAAACTGAAAGTCTTAACAGTTTAAAAAAAACACCACAGCAGAAACAAATTGTGGCCAAAAATGGGACGACCTGAGCATCAACAACATAACTGTAATGACTGAAACAAATATAATAGGCTTAAATCCATGAGTTCACAATACCACTAAAAAACCAAAGCAAAACACATGCACAAAATAGGTCACTGTTGGATGATACCAGGGAACTAAGTCCTTGTTTTAAAAGTAGGTACATAAAAGAAAAGAATCAAGCGTTTATCCTCCCTTCTTATAAACTGCACCACTGGGAAACCACCATAGATGATGGCAAGTTTCTCTTTAGAGAAGTAGTTCGACTAATAAACGAAAAGGGATGAGCGCACTAGAATATCACTAGTTTGCAAACCTTAATTTACTAAAGAAACGAGGCACTGAGCATCCAGAGTCTGCTAACATCACAAAAAAGACAGACAACCAGACATTATGTGCCTCTTGATAGAACAGAATACCATCTAGGAAGGAGTCTGGCCAAAATAAAAAGGTCAAGCCTGAACTGGATCAAGCCTCTAGATCTCTCTACCAATTTACAGATCTGGGACAGAGGAATGGGCTCAACTACACCACAGGGAGACAATCAGCAGATTTCAGGCTCTGGGAAACTACCAAACAAGCAACCTGGTTTCTTCAACTAATAAACTGCAAAGAGAAGGGAAAAAAAAAGAGCTGCAAAAGATGGAGGGGGGGCTTCCCTGGTGGCGCAGTGGTTGAGAGTCCGCCTGCCGATGCAGGGGACACGGGTTCGTGCCCCGGTCCGGGAGGATCCCACATGCTGCAGAGCGGCTGGGCCCGTGAGCCATGGCTGCTGAGCCTGCGCGTCCAGAGCCTGTGCTCCGCAACGGGAGAGGCCGCAACAGTGAGAGGCCCCCGTACCGCAAAAAAAAAAAAAAAAGATGGAGGGGGAACTTACGAATTAAGAAACTTAAAAGACTTATCACAGTGCAGAGACCCTATTTGGATTCTGATTTAGCAAACTAAGTGGGTATGAGTGTGTGTATGTGTGCATGCGAATACACATAAACATATTTTTATAGAGAGAAACGATGACATTTTTAAGACAATTAGTGGAAAATCAAACATCAATGGCATACTTGATACTAAATAACAACTTTTTATTTCCTTTTAGGTGTGCAAATAGTACTGTGATTATGTTAAGAGAGTCCTTATAATTTAGAGACTCATTCTAAATATTTACAGAAGAAACGATATAATACTTGAGATTTTCTTCAAAGTAATAAGGGAAGAGGGACAAGTGGATGGGTAGACTTTGCCCTGGTTGATGAGGCTGGGTGAGGCGTCTATGGGGGTTCTATCTATCTTGGTGTCTGTTCAAACTGTTCTTAACAAAACATTCAGGATGAACTTAATGTGAGACAGCATGGGGGCAAGAGGTCACGCACCTAGAAAGCAACCACCACTGACTACGCTCCACGTATCTCTGTGACAGCAGCTCAGACTCTGGGCTGCCTCTCCACTCACCTTGTTCTGTTTCAGAGCACTTTTCTCTTTCATGTGGGGACAATCTTTCCCAGTGACAATGGCCTTAATGTCTGCAACAGGAACTGATAAATGAGGGGAATTAGTTTCTGGAAGCTTTATGTTGCAAGTTGGTCCTTGCATCAGTGCTGGAAGGGACGGCCCAGCCCCCAGACCCACAGGGCTATATGAGCTCAGGGAGGGTTCCCCGCTCCGTGGTCGCTTCGCCTGGACTCTCTGGCCTGCTGCGCTGTGTCAAGTCTAACTGGGGGTGGGTTCAGGGCTTCTGCACTGTCTACCTAGGGAAGGGGGCCTCAGACACTCACCTCACTTCCACTTCGTGGCGATAAAGATGACAACGGCCACGAGAGCCAAGGCAGCTAATAATTACTCTTACCCCCTGCCAGCCATTGTTCTAAGTGCTTTACATATAGGACTCATTCAATCCTCTGATGAGGGAAATGTGGCTAGTATTCCCATTTTACAGAAGAATCCAAGGCAGAGGGGAGAATTAACTTGTAATTAATTAGAATTAACAGCAAAGCCAGGATGTGAATCCAGGCAGTCAGGCTTCAGAGCTTCTGCTCTTAACCACCGCCTTTCAATTTAGTCTTGTATCACCCTTTACAATCTGCAAAACCCATACCTGTGATCTCACTGAATTCTCCAAACAGCCCCTTGACCCCTAGGCCAGGTGCAGATGACCTCTGACCAATGCGGAAATGGGTTCAGAGAAATAACTGGCCCAAGGCCAGATTACCAGTTTGAAGCAGCCAGGACTAGAACTCAGGTCTCCTGACAGCAAGTCCAGCTACCATGACACCCCAACAGAGAAATGAACTTACTTTTCTCCTGCAGGGATTCGAATGTCACCTCCCCTTGAGGGTTGTCGTCCAAGTCACCGTAGTGCAGGACCTTGTGGTTCAGGGCCAAGCGGCAGTACCAGAAACGCTCTGGAACACAAGGGAAGACAGGCAGGTGAGTAAGGACAGTTCCGGGAGAGGCCTGGGCACACGAGGGGCAAAAAGACGACTCATTCCCTGCCTGCTCCCCGCAGGGACTGCCCAGGCAGCTGCCCCCCCGCAGTGCGGCGGCTCCGGGCAGTAGGGACAGACGGCCTAGCACCCAGGCCTTCAACTCACCTTGCCTCCGGCGATTCCCAATCTTTCGGAAGCTGCTCCCCTCACAGAGCCGGTTCAGGCGTTGCTGCTTGATCAGCTCAAGGATCTCGGGCTGGATCTTCTCCCTCAGCTCCCTGCGGTGGACATGCACTGGAGTAAGGAGAAGGTCACGGGGACAGCAGGCCTTCTGAAGGGAGGCAGAGCTCACACACACACACCCCACCCTCCCCCATCAAGGCACTTACACAATCGGCGGGGACTGGAAGTCATCCTGACTCATCCTCTCGGACTGGCGTAGTCGCAGAATCTCAGAGTAGCTCAGGCTCCGCAGTTTGCTCTTGAACTGATCCAAAGAGTTGGGTTTGGAGGGCAAAGCCCGAGTGATCTGCTCCCGGACTACCTGCATAACCTGAGAGAGAGGAAGGCGGCCGCCTCAGCCCTGGTCTGATAAACGGATGCCAGGCTCTGCCCTCCGTGGTCCTGAGCACGGTGGGTACCACAGGCATCCACTGGGCGAGTAAGAGCACTGATTCTCTACTATTATCTCTTCTCAGTTACGTAGGACAAATGATGGATGGTGACAAATGGATTTTTTTTTTTTCTGGCTGCACCATGGGACATACAGGATCTTAGTTCCCTGACCAGGGATCGAACCTGTGTCCCCTACAGTGGAAGCGTAGAGTCTTAACCACTGGACCGCCAGGGACATCCAGACAAGTGCTTTATTTCTCATACATTCTGGAGTCAGAGAGGAGTAGGTTCAGATCTCAACTCTGTGCTTCAATCTTCTCCTTGAGCAAGTCACTCAACATCCTCAGGGCCCCACCTACTCATCCTTAAAGCTAGAGAAAGGAAGACACATTTTCGATAGAGGTTGCCACAAGCATATGAGTGAGACGCCATCTGGATGCACAGTGCCTGGCACACTGTAGTGTGTTCAAAACATGTGATAGTTCCCTTAAAACAACAACAGCTAAGTAAAAAGCAGGACACCATCTGCACATCCAGTCGGCTCCCCACCAACGAAGGAAAAATCTACAGCAAAAAAAAGACCAGAGGGGCTTCTCTGGTGGTGCAGTGGATAAGACTCCGTGTTCCCAATGCAGGGGGCCCAGGTTCGATCCCTGGTCAGGGAGCTAGATCCCACATGCATGCTGCAACCAAGAGTTCGCATGCCACAACTAAGGAGCCCTCCTGCTGCAACTAAGACCCGGCACAACCAAATAAATTAAAAAAAAAAAAAAAAAAAAGACTAGAGGGAAACATAAAAATGGTCATTGTCGCTGGATAGGGGAATTATAGATAACTTTTTCTTCTTTATATTTCACAAATTTTTTACAATGAGATGAGCAGCTTCAAAAGAGCCAACTCCTAGATAGTCAGCTTTTGAGGGTCTAGCAGTGCTGTCAGAGGGTGGACTCAGAACGCATCCAGAAATGGCTACTGGTAAGTACCCCTGACATGCACTTCACTGCGGATCCCCCCCGATGTCTCCATAACATCTGCAGTTCACAAAACTGCCACAGTGCCTGCACAGAGTAAGTGCTCAGTAACCCACGCTATCACTGTTATGTTTATCCTCCTGCCCCCGAAGGAAGGCCAGAGGGGCCAGTACTGGTCCACCGGGCAAATGAGGGGCCCGGCAGGGAGACACCTGCTCAGGGTTACAGAGGGGACTGACGCTTTCAATGCCTCCGTCTTATGACTCAGTGCTGCAGACCACACTGTCCTCCGGCTCAGGTATTCCCCAGGCTCTGGCCAGCTGTCACAGACTGTCCTGGGATGGTCTCAGCCCACAGGCCTCAGAGCTCTGTGACACCGACCTTGTTGAAGTCCTCAGCTGTTGCCCTCATCTCCTTCCAGGTCTTGTTCAACAGCTGGATGCAGATTCCAAAGAGCTCTTCGAACGCTCGGTCATGGGTGAAGAACATCGGGTGGTAGTCGTTGCGCCCTTCATTTGCTGTGGAAGAGGAGAAACAGGGAAAGGGTGAAGCTGGGAGCCCATGTCCAGAAATCTGGGATCCTCCACACCAAAGTCTGGAGGAACAGAACCAGACTGAGGACCGAGAAGGGTAGTGGATGGGGGCGTAGCTACTGAACATGCCAAATCACCAGCTCAAACAAGCCACAGCCACGACTCCCATAGACAACAGTAGACAGATTGTAGCTCTCGTGGTAATTTTTAAAAAGTACAGTAAGGCTGTCCAGTCCCATGGACACCTAACTCTATATCGTCGAGTCTCACCAGGCTCCTGAGTACAAGCAATGGCTGAAGGAAGGGGGCAGCCACCCAGACTTACGCAGTTCCCCGACCTGTAGGATCTCACAGAGCATTCTGGTGAGCTCAATGGCACTGCGGCCAAAGGGGCACTCGTGCTTGTCTTCTCGGCTGCTGTTCTCCAGGACAATCTGTGGGCAGAAGAGGAACGGGAGGGTGAGGGAGGCAGGGAGGCAAGCGATGAGGCATCAACACAGAGAAGGCTGTTCCCCAGCCTTTACCCGGATGTAAGTGTCCTGATGGACTTTCGCCAAGTACAGCATGTTGTCCAAGGCCAGCATTCCAGGAGGAGTCTGGGTAAAGTCCATTGCTGGGTTGATATGGTTCTGTAGAGATAAACACACCTGATTTGAGACTCGGTAGACACTGCGTGCGAGCTCACCTGAGGGGGATCCCGATCACCCCTCTACCATATGCCGCCCGCACGTCACACCTGCCTCTGTTGTAGCTCTTGTCACGTGCCCATCTCTACTACGAGGCCGTGAGCTCAAGGCCACTGGACGGTGCCTGACTCGTCTTACATCCCACCTGCCTAAATACTGCTGGGTGCCGAGTAGATGCCCAGTAAGTATTTAAATGAATTAGCTCCATTCTCAAGTTGTAGCCTATCACAACATACCCACTCCAGATTTTCAAAGAACCTAGCTGCTTTGATAAGAGATCTCCTCTCCACTCGTTCAGCTGACCTCCTGGGCCCTCCTACAGATGGGTTTGTTTCAAGGGGCCAAATGTGGCACATAAACTTGTGAACCTGCCACAGCCAAAGCAAAGCAAGTGTCAAGGCCCCTCCAGCTCCTTAGTGTCTTCTGTTCCGGGGCCACCATCATGTTATGAGAGAGGGTTGTCAGGGTTCTGTCTGGGTGGCCCTCTGACTCCCGGTCAGGGGAGAAGGTCTACCGGTGTCCATGCTCTGTGAAACTCACAGTAAATCCCAGCATCTTGTAGTCCTTGGTATACATGGCTTTGCGTTTTTCAGTCCCACTCCCGGGGATGTTGCTAGGGTCAGACTCTGCATCAAATGCAATCCTCCTCAGTTCAAATATAATGTCTCTTTGAGCCTGGGAGGTGAAATAGACAGTCAGCAGGTGAGTCAAGGGAAACAAGGAAAGGAAAGAGTGGGTAGAGCTTTTCCGGGCAGAACTCTGGCCCCGATCGATCTTTGAGGACGCATCACCTCTAGCATCGCAGGACAGAGGTGGGCTTGGCCCAGTCACCCAGCAGAAAGGGATCATGGTGAGGCACAAAGCTGACACAACTAAGCACAGTTCCTGACACACAGCAGGTGCTCGATACACAGGGCGGAATGCACCACATCAAACAGCACACGATGCCAGCCAGGAAAGCTCTGTCCCACTTAGAACCGACCTGGTCATTGGGGTCCATCTTGGTCATCATCCTTTCTTCCAGAAGGTTAAAGGTCAGCACTTGCAGGACATACAGCTGATGGGCCATCTCAGTTTTGATTGGGCGGTTCCCTCGGATCACATGCTGGAGAGAGCAAAGGCAGGGAGCAGAGGGTTGGACTGATTTTTACTGAAGAGTCACATCCATGCTGGTGAAAAGACAGTACGCTGGGCAGGGGACAGGGTTTCCTCCCCCACACAGGGAGTTCCAGAAGGGGATGGAACATGAATGGGTCTGATTCAGGCAGAGATGGTTCACTGCAGGCCTCAAGGGCACCGTCTTTTTTTGTGCACGCCCCTGGCCAGGGAAGTAACATTACGATGCGGGAGATCAGCCGCTGGACCTCATTCCAATCGATCCAGACAACAGAGTGTGCGTGAAGAGTCGCTTGCAGAACTGGACAGTACAATTCTTTTGTTTTCCCTTAGAAAAATAAAATGTTTTGGATGGCCTCACCAGGTAGAGAGGTTCCGAAAAGATCATTTTCTTTCAATCATCTCGAGACACCTACACAAAGAGGGGCATCTAACGCTCCTTGTCCGGCCCCCTTCTCTCCTACTGGTGTCCCTCCCCTTCCCTCTGCTCATTCTGGGTATGTCCCCCTCCCCATGTCCCCACACCACATCCCTCTCCTCTCCTCTAATTCTATCCTCCCCACCCACTCAGCTCACCACCTCCTCCCTGATGCCCACCAACCTTAGGTACTTCTCCACCTCTCACGCTCCATCTCTGTCTTGTTCTACATGCCACAGCCCCCCTCTGTCCTCCGGGCTGACCAATGCTGGTTCCCGTC
Organism: Aethalodelphis obliquidens; assembly: GCF_003676395.1. Lineage (NCBI taxonomy): Eukaryota > Metazoa > Chordata > Mammalia > Artiodactyla > Delphinidae > Aethalodelphis > Aethalodelphis obliquidens. Next base: position 1,137,983 of record NW_020837986.1, on the reverse strand, counting down.
CTGTCCCTTGGTGTCCTGTTCCTTCGCCCGCAGTAGCCTCCTGCTCTTTCCTGCCTGCTCCCTTGCATTCCTCACTCCCTCTGTCTCACTCACCATCTAGAATCCTGTCGTTCTTGGTCTTTTCTTGCCCAAAGGAGACTCTTGCCCAGTTTCCCACACGTAACCGCCCTCTGTGCCCTTCGTGTTCTCTTACTCGGTCTACCTCGTCTCTAGAGCCGTGTTGTCCAGTATGGTAGCCACTAGCCATATGTGGCCACGTGCATCTAAGTCAGTTAAAATTGATTCAAGTTAAAAGTTCAGGTCCTCAGTCGCACTAGCCACATTTTAAGCTCAGGAGGCACAAGTGGCTAGTGGCTACATCCAATGACAGAGTAGAAGTGGAACATATCAGAAAGTTCTGCTGTACTCTAAAATACTTAGCTTTCTAACTCTAGGTCAGCTCTCTCTAGAGCTTGCTCTGGTTCGGGATCAATCTCTTTAGATCTGTGCAGTCCAGTCTGGTAGCCACTAGCCACCTGTGGCTGGTGAACACTTGAAATGTGGCCAGTCCAAATTGAGATGTGCTGTAAATGTAAAATGCACACTGGATATCAGAGCCTTAGTATGGAAACAGAAAATGTAAAATATCTCATTAACAATTTTCCTATTGATTACATGTTGGTATCATAGTATTTTAGATATGCCGGGTTAAATGAATTATATTATTGAAATTCATTTCCCCTATTCCTTTTTTAGTCAACGCTGCTACTAGAACACTTAAATGAAACAAGTGGCTCGCATCATATTTCCACTGGACGGCGCTGCTCTAGACTTCCTCTCCCCACCGGTGCAACTCCATGAGAGCTCTTCCTTTCTCTGTCTTTCTTTCCCTATATCTGCAAGGCCCAATACAGTAGCCAGAAGCCACACGTGGGCATTTAAACTGAAACTTTAAAGAACTACAAATTCAGTTCCCCAGCCACGCTAGACACATTTCAAGTGTTCAACAGCCATACGTGGCTTGGGCCACCCTTTCTGCACACACCTCCCCAGCTACAGCAGGTTCTAGGGGACAGCGCCGCTCTGCTCACCTCCTCCCTGAGCCCTCTCCGCGGCCTGACCTCTCTCACCAAGCCTCCTCGCCCCTCCCAAGCTTCCTTCTCAAGGTCTGCTCTGCCCCTCCTCCGCCTCCAGTCTCTTCTCTCAGCTTAGGCTGCTTCTGCCCCTCCACCTCACTCTGAGCCTCTTCCTTTCTCTGCGTCCCTCCCTCTGTCACTCTGATTTCTCCCTACCCATCTACCCCTATTCCTCTCTCCTCACCTCTCTCCAGAATTCATAAAACCACTCTGAAGAGAGGTTAAAGTTAATGTGATACTGGTTTCCATTCACTTTAATCCCCGTTTCTCAATCTCAGAGATGTCAGAGTGGGAGGGTAATTCCTCGAGTCATCAATGGCTTAAAGAAGAACAGTGCCAGTCTGATGAAGTCTTATTTAACTGGCAAGTACCTCGAGGCCTCAGCTCCCTGGCTCAACTCCGTTCAATCCCGGGACTTAAGTGAGCACGCGTTAACCTTCTCCTAGCAGACCGGTTCAGTCTGAGTCCTGACACCAAACTGTCTTCTATAGTGGATGGAATCTTTGCTTGTTCACCAGGCTTGTCCAGAAATGAGATGAACGTCTAATCTCGTTCAGGTAAATGATAAGCCTCGAAATTCATTAAAGTTCTCTGAGAAGGGCACCCACTCCCACACATGCAGAGGATGGCGCCCAACACAACCGCTCGGACACGGGAGACAAGAATGTGGGGACCTGTGAGGCAGGCAGAGGGCGGAAGCGTCTGGCCAGGTCCTTCCTGCCGGGCTGGCAGCGGGGCTGTGTGACCAGGGAGGTGGCCCGCAGGCAGGAGCTCGCTCTGCGAGGTGAAGTCCGGTGGGCTCTGCCTGTTTAGAGCAGCTGATCGCTCCACCTCACAGGTGCCCACGGTTACTTCTTGAATTCTGTCACCTCTGTATCTTGTTTACGGTGAAGGAACTGCCCATGTGAGCAGAGCGCTCACCAAGTGCCAGGCCCCCTGCTAAGCCCTGTGTATATGTATCAGCTCATGTGGGCCTCACATTCAGATAAGCAAACTGAAGCCCACAGGAGTTAAGTGAACCGCTCAAGATGAAAGACTGGTTAAAGGCAGAGCGGGGGCTGCCGACTCCAAAGTTCATGCTCAGAATTAGGAAGCCTTTCACACTTGACTCTCGATTTCTCATTTTGTTCCCTACACTGTGGTCTCCCAGGTGCACCTGGTTTTGCACGACTGATAAAAGGGCCTTTTAACCCAGCTCCTTGACTCTCCTTCTCCGCCCTCACCTCCCACCTCAGCTCTCTCCCCGCCCACATCCCCACTGCAGAACAGGGACTGAGACCTCCCTCCAGATGCCTCCCTCCCCCGCCAACTCCCGCTCTACCCTCCTCCCTCACACACCCCTCAGGAAACACGGATCTTGGAGTGTGACCTTTCTAAAACGCCAGCCTGGTTATTGCACGATCCTGATTAAAGCCTCTCAGTTGCTTTTGGGAGAAAGACCTAGGCCCTACCTGATCTGGTCTTTGCTACCTCTCCAGCCTGTCACAAATTCTCACCCCAAGCTCCACCGGACCACACACTCCTCGTAGGTGCCCCCTTCCCCATGCAGGAACTCCTTTTCTGACCGGTCATCTGGCTTATCCTCAGCCTTCCCTGAAGACCCGCCTCTAAGGGCTCCTGACAACTCTCCTTTGCAGCAGGACTGACAGCTCCTCTCTGCAATCTCCCAGGCTGGGCATCCCTCCCAGTGCCCCGCACAACTCAGGGTTATGACTGGTGTTAGTTGAGTGAATTCCTCTTCTGTGCCTATTTTAACACATTCCCTCTGGATAAAAGTCTGTGGAGTTGTGAGGCAACAAACAGTATATCTGGCTAAGTACCTCCTTAGAGGCTCTGCAGTTCCTGGTGGGACAGCCTCCTAGAGACAACCCTGCTTACAGTGGATCAGAAACCATAAGCTTTCCAGCTTAGGAAGTGCTTAGTACCTATCGGTAAGGACCCTCTGAGTGCCCATCCCACTCCACAGTGATTTCAATAATAATAATACAACTATAATAATAGTGATAGTTGTAGTTAATAGTAACAAAACAATAACAGTAACAAAATATAGCTTGTCTGGGAACTTACATTGAGGATTATGGACCGAAGGTGCTTCTGTGCGAATGCGTTGGCCATATCCTATAAAGAAGAAGCGAACATAAGGTAAGGTGGCAGGCATGCAGCTGTGACAACTATCAAGAGGAAGGTGATGTCATAGCTCTGGGGCTTTTTCCCTTAATTTTTTTCCTTTAAAATGAAAAGTGGGCAAATGAAAAAAAATACACAGACCTTCAAATACGTATTTTATACTCTGAAAAATTCCCATACATTTTCTTTCATGAGTACACATTAATGCAAACGGGGTTTCCTTTCCCAATGGTACAATCAACCGTGTCATCTTCAAAGAGGGACAAAGGCTGCTTCAGGACGAGACACTTGTGTTACAAGGATGCCAGGAGATGGACAACAAGCACAGGCCACAGAGCAGCACGATGGTTCCCAAGCCACATGCACCATCCCAGGCCAGAACCACTGCCAAGGCTGGGAGGGACTCTAATGGAACACTGACTCCAAACCGAGCAAGAGGGCTTGGGCTCCGGCATCCTCCTCCACTGCGCCCCCCCCCCCCCGCCCCCAGCACCACGCCAGCAGACGGAGCTGGGGTGGGATGCTCTGAAACAGCAGGTGGTCTATGATTCACTTCTGATCAGTTTAGAGAACAAGGTGTTGGGTGCTTTGGAGTGATTTTTCACAACAGGGTCACCTTTTTTATTTATTTGGTTCAGATTTTGACAGTAACACTTTATTTATTTAGCTCACTCAGGAAATAAAGTATCCTACGTTAAGTTAATCTTCCAGGGAATGAAGCTTTAAGGGTCCTCTCAGAACTGTTATTTTGACCATTCTTATGCTAATCTTCTAAAAATATATACACTTCCTGTATTTCTGAAGAGACTACGATGATTATAATAATTTAATCACTGCCAAGGACTTGACTTCATCAGGAACAAAAAAACACATCAGTTATTATTCTGTGTTGTGACACTGTAATACCCTGTGGGGCTTCTGAAATGTGAAGCTATTTTCCCCTAAACAAAATGGTCCCAGATTACTATGCTTTTAATTTTTCTGACAGCTTTTCATAATTCTTCTGTCTCTTCCTTCCAATGTCAGCCACCACTTCTTACAATGTTAATTAGTATGACTTCACTTCCTGAACTGCTGCCTTAATTTAATTTCATAGATAATTCTAAATCAACGGGCCTGAGGGAGCTGTCACACCTCTCCTAGGGGGCAGTATCTGTGAGTGTTGTCATTTTTCTCAGAGCTGGAAGGCCTTTGTCTCTCGCTTCTAGATTTCTAGCCAAATTCCAATGGCTGACGCTGTCAGGAATATTAAGTTTTACTCTGCGTCCCCTGAGCACACACTAACTGGCAAAGGAGGAAGGTGGACTAGAAACTTCTCTGGTAGCTATGGGAGGCCAACTCACGATTAAATCTTGCTGTCCACAACTCACAAAGTTGGTAACTGACAGTGGTCTGCTGCTGGAATATAAAGGCCTGCAACCAAAGGCTTCTCTGCGGTGCCGGGGGAAGCACTCATCCTTTTTCATATCCTCATAGAGCTGACCTCTTTGAGCTCCCTCTAATCCTCTAAGAAACCCTCCCTCTAAGAAACGAGTATCCAAATTCCCTTCTGCCAACTGTCTAAAGCTTTTCCAATTCCTAGGCTCTAGAAAGCGTCCAAAAGGGCGTGGATTTACCTTTACTCCTGGCTACGGCAAGCTGGAATGTGATGCACCTGGCATCGTCTAGATGATAGTCACAGGCTATTTCTGAATCTGATCTTCCTGGCTGAACCACAGACCCATGTGAAGGCAGGTTACAAAGGAGAGACTGGGCCACATTCCCCAGGGCAGGCGTCCCCTTAATCCTTTATGCGACTCTGATCCGTGGTACTTCGCTAAGTGTCCTGACAAATGAGATTTACAGCACACAACCTTCTCCTGTGTCTTGGAGCTCCCTGAACAACCAGATCAGATCATGAGATTCTCACCCAGCTTCAACCTCCCCACCTGGAAAAGAGCGGGGTCCTTTCCATATGGCAGTGCTACTTACAGTGACAGGGAGGTCTAGAGGATTAAGATGCTTGTCCTGCCGGCAGAAAGCAAAAAGCACAGAGAGAAGCAGATGGAAGAATGAGCTTTCAGCTTACACTCAAAACAGGACTAGGGAGGAAGAGATGAACAGAGCCAGCCATCCAAGAAAGACAAGGACAGACAGAACCACAGACGCTCCTGGTCCTCCCACCAGAATCTTCCAGGAACTTGGTACATAATCCCACAGGATTTACAACTTACTGAGCCCACGGTATTGACCGAGAATTACAAAGTCTTGCTTTTGTACATCACCTGGGCTTTGACCAGAGAAATCTAGAACAGTCGTGTTGGAAGGGCTCAGAGCGATCTTTAATCTGGCCCTTGCATTTTACAGAAAGGGAAACGGAGACCCAGGGGTGTTAGAGCACTTGCCCAGCAGTGGCAGGAAAAGTACTCAGCCTCGGACCCTGGCCTCCTAGGTCAGCCCTTGCTCCACTGCCCAGCTGATCCCTGGTTTCCTCACTTGTAAAATATGGCTTTTTCTCATGACATCCTTATGAAGTGAATGGGGCAGATGTTGTTACTCCCACGTTATAGGTGAGGAAACTGGGGTTCAGAGAAGCAGAGCGATTTGCATCATGTCACACAGCTGATTGATAGGGAAGAAAAAAGTTTAGAACCTGGATCAGAGGATCTTTATACGTGAAACTTCAAGCTAAGTTCCTCCACTCTTGCTTCCTTAAGCAAGGATTGCGTTTGTTTCTGTCTCCTGGGACCCGGCAGGGAGGCCCAGCGGGTCTCCTCTCCCTGTTCCCTGATCCTCTAACCCAGGGGTAGTCTCGCAGTAAGGCCAAATGAGGCCTGTTGCCTGTTTGTGTCTAGAAGGTCTTATGGAAAGACAGCCACACCCACCTGTCTGCCTACTGTTTGAGGCTGCTTTGGCTACAGCGACAAGGTTGAATAGTTGCCACGTAGACCACAAGGGCCACCAGGCAAAAAAATATTTACTCGTCCTTGAGGGGAAAAAGTTTGCAGGCCCCTGCCCTGACCTAGGACCCAGCTGGTTTCCCTCCTAGTTCTTCCCCGGGTCTTCCTTAGCAAAGCCACTCAGACGGGCTCTGGCTGCAGAGGGGCAGGAGGAGGGACTCTTGGGAAAATGACTGGGTGGATAAGTCTTCTCTTGGGACAGCCCAGATGAAAAGCTTGAAAAGGCCACCACAGACCTGTCGCTTGTCCTCAGGAGCCTTCAGAAAAAGTGCGTTAATCAGTGCAATGGCGTAGGTCTGAATCTCCTGGTTGGAGCTGTGTCAACGGAGAAAGAAAGCAGAGAGAGGTTAGGAGACTGACCAGCAAGACGATCCTTAGAGATGGTTTAAAACAATCACTTGCACACTGTAATCAAATAATAATCAGAGGCTTAGCCTCAAAAGCTTAAAAGTGGGCAGACTCCCTGACCCAGCAATTCCACTAACAGGAATTTACCCAAAGACAGTCATCAGAGAGCTGTGCATGAGTTACTGGCAAGATGTTTCATCCAAGTACTATGAAAAACATCAAGAACAGTAAATAATGCAAATGTCCACAGTAGCGACTCTGTTCCTATATATTCAGATCCTAAGCAGTCATTAAAAACGCTGTTTTAGCATAAAGGTTCTTCGCCTGGGGTTAGGGATGGGCTTAGAGTGTCTGGGAACCCTAGAAATGGTGCAGCCATTATTCCTTGTAGCTGGCTGACTATGTGATACTTTTTTCCAGGGAGGTGAGAGTCCATAACTGTTACTGGATTTTCAAAGGCATATGGGGTGGAAAAAAAAAATGTATATATATATATATATATATACATTTTTTTTTTTTAAATGTTTGGCCAGGCCTCACTGCTTGCGGGATCTTAATTCCCTGACCAGGGATCGAACCCGCACCCTCGGCAGTGGGAGCATGGAGTCCTAACCACTAGACCGGCACGGAATTCCTGCACAAGATTTAGAACTACCCTTTCAGAAGGTTCTTTGACATGGGAAATGTTCAGTAACTATTAGTCCATAAAAAAAGTCAAGGCACGAATAGCACGTACAGTAAGATTCCAACTTTCTTAAAAATATGCATAGGAAAAAAACCCAGGGGCACAGTCAATTTACTGTTAACAGTGGTTATGTCTGGAGGGGGGATAATGGGCAAATGATTTCCTTTTTGTGCTTTTCTGTATTTTCAAAATCTCTGACTATGAACTTATTTTATTTTAAACAAATAAAATAACTACAACGCTTCTCTGGAATCTTGTAATCCTGGCACTTGACGAGAGCTCTCCACCTGCCACGTCATAAGTGCATTCTGTGGCTCTCTCCAGAGGGGCTGCTGGGTGTCCTGGTTGGCCGGGGGCATCTTGGAGGTCTGGTGGAGGCTACTAATTGTCCCTCAGCCCAGCAGCAGAGGACATGACTTCTGGGGACAGCAATGGGCTGAAAGTGTTCATAGACTGACCCCTAAGAAATGCCACGCTCCTCTATCATCTCTAAGGAGGTAACTGGTTCATTCCCAATTCAGAAACAAAGAAATGGAGGTAACTCTGAGGTCAGGAAAATCAGGACTCTCCACCTGGAGTTTACAATGTCCCCCTGACTTCAATCAACCTTTTTGGCTTTTGGGCATGAAAACAGAGGCTGAAGAATTCCTTAGAGAAGTGACAAGGAGAAGTCAGAGCTGTAAATCTCCTTGTGCTTCCTTTTTACTTGGACTAGTGGGAAGGTACAGGCTGAGAGCATAGCTGAGTGAAGACAAGGCTGCTATAATCAACCAAGTCTGGGAGCTCTGGCTTCCCCTGGAACTGGCAGGGCCTTCTGTCAATGTCCCATATGCTGGAAGGGAGCAAGGGTTAGGAAGGAATCAGCAGTGTCCCCATCCTTGTTTTGGGAAGTCCAGTCCCCTTAAATTGTGTGGAATGGTTGAAAGGGAAGTATAAAGAATGGGGAGGAGACAAACAGTGCTCCAAAGGCTTTATCTGTCTTTGGCTTTTGTTTACTATCTGTTAAATGTTTTAGGATGTGATAAGCTTCTTAAAAAAGAAACAAAAGCAAAAAACAGAAAAACAAAAAAACCTCCTCAATACCTATCCTGTGCTGGCCCCTATGCTGGACCTTTTATCTTCTTTGATCCTCACAAGTCTGAGAGGCGGGGATGATTAACCTTAGTCTAGAGGCGAGGAAACTTAGGCCAGAAGAGATTAGGTAATTTGCTGAGGGCAGAGACCTAGTTTGCAGTAGATCCTGGATTAGAATTCACATCCTATACAATACTTCTTGCTACCCCCACCAGCAGACTGTTAGTTCGGCAAGAGTTCATTCAACAAATGCTAATTGATCTTCTACTTAAATCAAAACAAGGGATACAAAAATGATTGGCCCCTTTTCCCAGAGAGCTCAAAGTTTAAAATGGGAGGCAGATAATAAAAATACAGTATTTTATATAAATATGATTATCATAGGTACAAACAGAAACTATTTGGCCCACAGAGGAGAAAGCATCTAATTCTTTCTGGTACCATGGTGGTACAGGAAGATTGGGAAAAACTTCACATTATCCTGAGAGGCAAGGAGAGTTACAGAGGATTTCAAGCGGGAGCATGACATGACCAGGTCTGAATTACGGGAGGAATTCTGAGTAGTGTGGAAGAGGTGATGAGTGAATGAACAAGCAGACCAGCATCTCAGAGTACAAGCAAAGCAGTAGGATTGGAAGACTTAAACAGAGTAAGAGGGGAGAAGATAACAGGCAGGGAAGGGAGGCTGGGGCAGGGTCTCTACTTACACCTGGAGGTGAGAGATGAGCTGTCCCACAGTGATTTCCTCTGCGATCTTCTGGTACAGACTCTGGCTGTTCAAGACCATGCTCTCCAGGATGGCCAGGGACCTCTGCAGGATTGACACGTCCACCATGGGCTGGCTCACGTACCCTGCGATCTAAAGGCAGAGAGGGCAAGTCAGTTAGGAAGCTCAGGGCCCGAGAGAGCTGAAGGCTTAGGTTTCGGACGCCCGCCGCCCCCAGACTCTCCTCTTAGGTGTGCTGCCCACGTTTGGACAGCTGTCCCCAGGTGGATGATGGTATCTGCTATGTTGGCCAATGTGCCAGGGAGTTCCTAGGCATGGATAACTCAATTTCAAATTACAGCATCCACTCAACTATGTTTCATTAAACCTAAGGGCTTAATCTTTTGTTTTCAAAATAAGGGTTCAGGCATGAAAAGGCCGAGGATAAAAAGCAGAGGGTTTTACTGATGCTGGGATCTCATTTGCTCTCCATGTACTGTACTCCGGACATACATTTTGTCCCTATACACACGCAGAACAGCAGACTCGGGGACACAGAAAGGACCTCAGAGTCTTATAATCTAATTCCTTTTCTCAATCCCCATTATAACATCTTTGACACATGGTCATTTCACTTGTGCCTAAGTATCTCCAGCATTGGGAAGTTCTCAATGTCCCAACCCAATGACAGGTGTAATTCTAGGTCAGCAGATATAGCATTCATTGGTTTTAGTTCAGTTTTCTGAGGTGATACTGCCCCTTCTTCTAGAAGAAAGGAGGATAAAACTAGAAGTATCTTCTCCCCCCCCACTGAGTTCATCTGACAATCAAACAGTCTACCTTGCAGATTTGTAAACAGAAGGCAGATTGATAAATAGAAGGCAAATGAAATGAACGGTTTTTTTTTTTTTTTTAATCCAAAGAGGAGGCAGGGCTCAGGAAGCAGGTCAGAAGACTTAGGGATGGTACTGGCTGGCTGGCTGCACGCTATCCCGAGTCTCACTGACAATCCAATTCCACTTTGGCCATAATCAGTTCCGGGAGTCCAGTTCCATCTTCTCAGTGCAGGCCCTGCGAGTGTAACAAAGTACACCTTCCAGGAGCCACAGGAAGGCCGGAGCCTGAGGATGAAACACCTGGCCTCGGGGATAGAACGCCGGCCCTCGCTGGAGCAGCTGTGTCGCCCGCACCTCCCCTCAAGCCTAGAGGACAACTGGCGACGGAGGGAGGAAAGACGGAATGTTGGAGGCCTCACCTGCTTAATGAAGGTGATTGAAACCATGTCCCAGGAGACAATGCCATGGTCCATGAGCTCTAAGAAGGCAGTCAGGGTGAATGCCAGCATCTCACTGTAGCTGAGACATGTGCAAAACACACACAAAACAATACAAAGATTCAGAACTGGGGAGCACAGGTGTGAAGGCAGCCACAATAGGGACGGATTTCAACGTAAGCACCACCTGAGAAATCAGCGAACGCCACTGTGAGCCAGCGCCTGGCACACACCTAAGCTAGGTGTGGAGCAGCTTCTTCCCTGGAATCACCAAAGGAAAGGCTTCTGGGTCTGGCCTTGTCAAATCCCAGCACTTGGTGGGGTACCCGAGGGAGCTTACATCCCAGGTTCACTTTTAGGCTGGGAGGCGGCAGAGCACAGGAGAAAGAGGATGAACCCTGGCCATGGGTTCAACTACTTACTAACTGTGCAAATTTTATCTGTTCAAACTTCTATTTCTTTCTCTGTGAAACTGAGTTCCTCTCACAGCGTTAACCTCACGGCGTTGTGGTGAGGGCAGGGTGACAGTGCATGCGAAACCCTACCACAGAGCTGACAGAGAATGAGGGCTGAAATGTTTTCTCCCCTCTGTCTCTGCTCTGTATACACGTCAATCTTTATACATCTGTACAGTGCTCTATAATTTACAAACTATATTTCCATTTGCAAAGCATGTTCTGACCCATTCTCATCCACAGTACTCCTCATGACAATATGGCAAGGGAGGTATCACCTCCACTTTAAAGAGGAGACGAAGGCCAGTCCAACCCCGCACTCCCGGGAGACTGCGGAACGTCTGGGTCAGTGCTGATGGCAGCCAAAGGCTTCGAGATTTCCGTGCAGCCGGAGAATCCAAGACTTAAAACAAATACCCAAGACTAGCTGCTCGGTCTGGCTAAAAATTTCAGTAGCTGATCCATCAACTCAAAGGTTTCTGACTCCCTCTCTGCCAGCTTAGGTTCTGTGGGCTTAGAAGACAAACTAAACATCTGTTTACTCACTGCTGATAATGGCATGGCAGTTTCCCGCCACGTTCACCTTGGCACTGGAGTACCACAAAGCCACTTGCAGTGCGTCGCAAAGTTCCGGACGCCCCCCTGCCCCCGTGAAAATGGGTGACAGGGAGACAGCGGATGGGTGGGGATACGCCCCGGTAAACACAGAGGAGGGCCCGTGCGCGTCTCTGTATAAGGAGCCTGTGTGTGGAGTGGGGAGGTGACTGGAGAGGGAGGGACGCAGGGGTGCGGTTAAGAACACACAGACACCTGTTCTACTTGCTAATGGACAGTCTGCTAACTTCCATCAAGCCGGTCATTTTCCGGAAATGATTTCAGCCGTGAGCTGACCTCTCTCTTCTTGACTTCTAGAGCCCCGACTTTCACGTCACTCAGCATAGTACTGTTTTGTACCGTCACTGAATTTGTGAGAGCCCAACTAGACTACAAGATTCAGGACCACAATAGTGAATTATACCCCTCTGTGTGGACCCTGGTGCTGGGCACGCTGCTCTGTATGCAGAAGGAGCTCAATAAGCTCATTTGACTCAACGGAAATGAGCATAGGATGCCCTGCGCCGTGTCGTAAATCTCTCGAGAGCTCCCAAACGAGACCTCAGCAACACTCACTGGGATAAGAGCTTGGTTCCGCTTTCCACAAGCCGCGTCAGCACAACAATGCCATCCATGTTGATGAACTCGGTGGCGAAGGTCACGTCCGCAGAGAGCTTGGCCAGCTCCTTCATGGCGTCCAGCCGGGTCTCCATGTTGGATGACTGGGTCCTCTCCATCAGCTGGCGTGCGGCCCGGGACTGCGGGACCAGGGACAAGACACATGCCATCTGCTCCCTGTGGCAGGTTACTGCTCTGTGAATAGCTCACAGGGGCCCTTCTGTGGACTCCCAAGCCCGAGACAGAAGTAGCTCTTCACACTGCTTCAGATTTGCTAAATAAATGTTTATTGGATCAATCAGGGAATCACCAGTACGATGAGACCGGTCTGCAGTTATGTGTATCCTTTCTGTACCACCCTGGTCTATGGAATAAAAAAATTCCCACCGAGGGAATACAAGAGAGATCTGGGAGATGACAACCCGCTAACCAGGGCAAGTCACAAAGAAACAGATATTAGTTCAATATCAGAGTTTTTCTTTTTTTTTTAATTGAAGTATAGTTGATTTACAATGTTTTGTTAGTTTCTGGTGTACAGCAGTGTTATACACATATATGCGTGTCTGTGTGTGTGTGTGTGTATGTATATTTTCTTCTTCATATTCTTTTCCATCACGGTTTATTACAGGATTATTGAATCTAGTTCCCTGTGCTATACAGTAGGACCTTGTTGTTTGCCTATTTTATATATGGTAGTGTGTATCTGCTAATCCCACACTCCTAATTTATCCCTCCCCCACCCCCTTTTCCCTTTGGTAACCGTAAGAGTTTTCTATTGATATTAACTAAAGCCGTCAGACAGTGGAAGAGGTTGTCTCTTGAATGCTGGGCTCTCGGTCACTGGAAGCAATCGAGGAAGACTGGACGGGCACCTGTACAAAGTGCTGTGGAAGGGGCTCCTATGTGGGTGGAGGATGAAATCTGATGACCTCTAAGGACCCTTTCAATCTGAAACTGTGATCAGCCTGACGCGTTTTTTTCACTTTCCCTCAGAGTCCGTATCATTGTTCCTCAAAGTGCTAGCCCTGGGAAAACTAAGAATACCAAGGGGCTAGAAGCAGCTAATTTCAAAACGGCTTTTCGAAAATGACAGCTGGTGACAGAGCCTCCCTTGAGCACGTGAACCTTTCCCATGGGAGCACCTGCATCCTTCCTGCAACTGCGGCTGACACCCCTCCTCTCATGTTCACTGGTCTTTCCTGTTGCTGAACTTACTCACTCTATAGTCTGTGCCTCACAGCTTACCGTTCCATCATTCTCTATCTCTCGTGTGTTACTTTAATATTCTCGGTTGGAATGGAAGAATCTGGAGAGCACAAAAGCCCCGGGGGGGTCTTCGTTTTTCTTCCAGTGCTAAGCAAGCGACGGAGCCCAGGTACTGCTGCTGCAGAGGAGTCGGGCCTACCCACGTCTCTCCCCTTTAACGGCACGCTGCTCGCGAGGACACAGAAACCCTCCCTCACCTCCACGGTGAGGGACGCGTGCGCTGCGAGAAAAGGTCACAGGACGGAACGATTTGAAGAGCGCTGGTCTGCATCACACTGGGAGCCTTCCAACTCCAAACGTCAGTTCTCCTCCCGGGACAGCATTTCCGGGCCACCTCCTGCGCCTCCTGCTTCTGGGGAAGTCAGCTACGCTGCGCGAGGCCCGTAAAATGCTTCGGCACTTCTGTAAGAGCGCGCAGCTCCCAGGCCATCTCGTTAAATTAGCCGAGCTTGGGGAGGAGAAATGAAGTCCTTAGGACGAGAAGAGCTGAGGAGGAGGGCAGGAGCAGGCAGTGCCAAGAACACTGGCCTGGGGTCGCCCAGACCTGGGTTTGAGAGGCAGCTGCGCCGCGTTCTGAGCTGTCGACAACTGGCAGGTTATTTAGTCTCTCTGAGTCTCAGTTTCCTGGTCTGAAAAATGGGGCTATCAAGAGTACTCATCTCATGGGGTTTGTCGAGATTAAGTGATACCATATATGGAAAGTATTCTGCAAAATCCAGGCCCTCAGCCAATGTAGCTGCGATTACTCCACACCTCCCTTCCTTTCAGATGGACCAGCCTGTCACCTCATCAAGAGAACGGGGCCAGCATGCCCTCCGTTTTCCGGCAGCCCTTCTACAAACCTACCTACGCTACCCCCATATCACTGGTCCTGCTCCAGGCCGAGCCGTCAGGGCAAATCCCTCCCCTGGGCTGTGGGCTCCCCCTGTCCTGTGGGCAGCAAGGTCCTGCCCCCGTCACTCATCCCCCCTTTCCTGCACTGGCAACCTTCCTCTCTTGCATCTTAACGTATTTTCAAGGACACATAAAAAACTGCAACAGAAGTTAACAACCGTGAAGGGTCAGAGGAGGGGGACAGCTGGGTAAGTGAGGGACAGGAGTGGGAGAAGACCTTTCACTGTATCTTTGTAAAACTCTTTTGATTTTAACACACGTGAATGTTCCACCTCTTTTTTTTTTTGTGGTGCGCGGGCCTCTCACTGTTGTGGCCTCTCCTGTTGCGGAGCACAGGCTCCGGACGCGCAGGCTCAGCGGCCATGGCTCACGGGCCCAGCTGCTCCGCGGCATGTGGGATCTTCCCGGACCGGGGCACGAACCCGTGTCCCCTGCATCGGCAGGTGGACTCTCAACCACTGCGCCACCAGGGAACCCTTCCACCTCTTTTTAAAGGGCGTATCTTTTCAACTCCGTATCCCCGAGCTAGTACCTTCTCTATCTACTTCCTTTTAAACCAAGCTTCCTGATAACATGGCAAACACAAGGTCCTTGCTCTGTCACCTCTTAAACTCAACCCACTGCGATCTGGCTGCCACCCAGCTGCCCCAGCAACCGGCTGACCTCCCAGATCAACGGGCCGCTCTTCTGTCCTCAGTTTACCTTCTCTCTGCTCACTGCAGACCAACCCGTCCTCCATCCGGACACTCTCCCTGCCCTCAGCTCCTAAGCCATTTCTAGCGCCTGTTTTCTTTCTACCCTTGTGGGTGCCTCCTTAGTCACCCGGAAGGGCTGCTCTTGCAGGAATCAGGGGGCCAGCTTGCATTCTCGCACTGCTTCCACAGCCAGTGTATTGCCTTCTTCGCCAAGTTCACCTGCAAATACTTTTCCTGCCCATCGTTTCATCGCCACGGCCACTGCCTTCACCGGCTGTTGACACTGCTCATCAGCTTCTTGAAGATTCCTCCTACCACCAACCTTCCTTTTTCAAGCCCATCTTCCACACTGTCACTAAAGTGATCTTCATAAAACATAAACCTAAGCATAATATAGCTTCCTACTTAAAATCTTTCAACGTCCCCACTATGATCTTTCCCTTCTGGATAAAGTCCGACCCATAAGCAGGCCGCCAAGGAACCTTTCACTGGCTTCTGGTTGATGGCTACAGGCCCTCGGCCACCCATCACTCCTGCCTCCCCTAAACAAAGCACATCTCTCTGCTTGGAATACGTTTCCTTTTCTTCTTTCTTCAGCTGCTTCTTGCTTATCCTTCAACATCTGAGCCAAGTGTCCCCCTTCTTTGGAAGGGCTTTCTGGGAATTCTCAGTCTGAGTTAGGTGGACCCTTTTCTGAGTTCCCTAAGCAACCTTCTTTCAGGACCCTTGAGAGAGGCCTTATATTTGTTTGTTTATTCCCAACCAGGCTGTGAGAGCAAAGATTGACTTTTTAACCTCCAAGCCTTACTTTCTAGAACAGAGTCTGGCCCATGGTAGGTGCTCACAGACGCTTGTCAAATAAAGGAATTCCTAAGGAAGGCCGAATACCTACCGGGGAGATAGCCAGCTGTAAGATTGTCCCGTTCTTAATGTCACTGCGAGTCTGGGTAGCAAAGAGAAAAAAAGAGCAGCTAAGATAAAATATTAAAATTGTGCAAGCCAGCTGAATCAACAAGAACTTTCTGTCATTTTTGAAGTGGCCGTAACGGAGACTCTCCAGGCAGGGCCTCCTCTCCTGCTTGTTCCTTGGCAAAGAATTTCTAAGATGCTTTTCAAGTGCTTCTCAGGAAGCAGAAGCCACATTTTTCCAGCCACCAGAGGAGGACAAGGGCTGATGCTCCCTGATCTGCCCAGGAAGCAGCTCTTGACCCAGGAAGTGGAAGCTCCCTGGATGTAAGGAGGGCAAACAGCGCCGGCCCCCGGGATGGCTCACTCCAGAGCGAGGCCTGTGTTGGTCTGGCTTCTCCCTGTACTAACCTGTTCGGTGATGTAGAGCTGGGGACCGTCTGCATAACGGAGGGTGTAATACTCCGGGTTTGGCAGTGACCACCTATGTAAGAAAAAAACAGTACAGCCTGTGTG
Source organism: Aethalodelphis obliquidens (assembly GCF_003676395.1). Taxonomy (NCBI): domain Eukaryota; kingdom Metazoa; phylum Chordata; class Mammalia; order Artiodactyla; family Delphinidae; genus Aethalodelphis; species Aethalodelphis obliquidens. Next base: position 1,121,772 of record NW_020837986.1, on the reverse strand, counting down.
GCCATGCCGGGGGGCCTGTCTAGAAGCTGCAAATAAATAATCTTCAATAGAGTTGACTGAGGGATTGGGCGGTCTGTTTGACGTACAGGGGAAGAAAACCCAAAGCTTTGGGTTGAGATGTTGAACAGTACCCTCCTCAGCCCCTGTAAAGATGGGTACCACAAAAGGCGGCGCATATAATTCAGTGCAGGTCTCAGATCCCACCAGGACCTCAGGTGGGGCATTCCTGGGCTTAAAGGAAAAACTGAAGATTGACAGGTCTCAGGGACATCCCCACCGGCTACACTTTCTTCGTAAGACAACGATCCACAAAACCCCCGGACTGGGGACCCGACTAACTGCAGATCCTCGGGCAGAATTCCTTTCAAGGTCTGGCAATGCTCCTCTGTTTTTAGCCTGTCACCATCCAAAACAGGGGCAGTTTCAACTTACCCATCACAAACTTCCTTGATGATGGACGCCAGGGGCCGTTTCTGAGAGAGAGAGAGAGAGAGAGAGAGAGAGAGAGAGAGAGAGAGAGAGAGATCCTTCACCAGGAGCCACAGCCTGCTAGTACCAAGGTCCTGATGAGAGGGTCGGCCAGGCAGGGTCGTCCTGGGGCCTGAGCACGGACTTCTTCTCTGAGAGCTTTTCTCGAAGAGGAAGTCTCTCCCAGGCCATGGTGACTAGCCTTCCACAGGGTGGGACAGGGCTTGGCTTTCCTGTTGCTGGTCTTACTCCTAATGCCAGTGGTCCCCGCCCCTAAAGACATCCCCACCACGCACTCCCTGGATCCTTCCCCTTGCATCGCCGCTGCTCCCTTCCAGAGCTTACCTGGTCGATTTCGAGGAGCTGAGCGTTAGCACCTGGCCACTCGATGGCCACTTTGACGATGTCTGATGGTGGTGGCATCGTTCCCAATGGGCCCTGCTTCTCCAAGACACACAGACACAGCTGCCTGGGGAAAAGAATCAGAAAAAAGGAAAAAGTCAGAGTTTGCCTTCATTTTTCACTCTTGTTATACATTTTGGAAAATCAGAAGACAGAGAGTGCCCAAAGAAACATGTAGAACTCCTTGGTTTGAATTCTTCTAGATCATGCCACAACCTTTCCTTGGACATTTTGTCTCTTTAGATTAAATCAGCAAGTAGAAAAGGGACAAACCTATCTACCAACTGCGGATAAGCCAGCCGCAAGATCTGCCAATGTGACACTTCAGGTGAAGGGCCAGGAGGACCCCGGAGTAGAGGAGAACATTTACTGCAAAGTCCTGTCCTGGGACCTTGAGAGGGAGAAGCTTATGCCCTGAGACTGATAAGGACAGACACAGCCTTTCCTTGGCGGAGCAGTTAGCTGAAGCAGCCAGCCTGCTCTGCTCTGCAGTCATCCCGGGAAGATTCCAGAGTCAGCAGGGCCTGGCCACATGCTCTGTTACTTCCTCCCTACTTATTGCTGCCACTCCTCCCCCCGCAAAGGGACACAACGCGGAGCCTCCACCGTGTGGGATGACACAGACTTCAGAAAATGGAGAAGAGAAGCGGGACAGGAAATGCTATTTTAGTCCCAATTGCCAAAGGCAAGGGCTGCTGAGAGCACAAGTATAGGGAGGTAAGGACCCTCATACAAAGGACCAACTATCGGAGGACAAGGCTTCAGAAGTACTTCTGACCCACTGCTCTCCAAAATAAAGGAAAATAAATCATTTTGAACAAGTCTGGAAGATGGGCCCACGTGACTGGTATCCTAGGCAACTCTGTGAGCTTAGTGGTGTTCCAGGCAGTAGCTAAAGCATTCTCTCCAAGGTCTGATGAGGGGAAGCCACCCCGCTGATGGATTATTTCAATGTTGTTTACACTCCATGCCTGCAGCTTCAGGAGAGGCCTCTCTCTTCACGAAAGAGGCCTTTCTCCTGCACCCCCAGGTTTAGCCACTTGCCCACAATCCACGCCTCACTAATGGAGACCACCCACCTCTCCTGGAACATGCGGCATAGCTGTGCTGAGCTGGTATTTGTGGAGGCCATCAATTTTTCAGCCCAAACACAGCTGTTATTTCTCACAGCCTTGTAAGTACTAACCTCTTTGGCGACAGGGGTACAAGTCCCTTCCCCTACGAACCCACAGGTCTCAGAAAGAGGGAAGCTTTCCCAGCCATTTCCTGACCAGGATGGGGTGCTTCAGAAGTCGACTGTCAAAAATACCAGCACTTCCAGAACATGGCAGCACAGAAGAGATGGTTTTCAGTGTGCCATCACTTACTCTGTTGAGTCCCCTCAGCAGCCTTGTGAAGTAGGCAGCACAGGATTACCTCCATTTGAAGACAACAAAACTGAAACTCAGTGTGGTTAAGGTGCCCCATTCACCCAGCGCACAAGCAGTGAAGGTGACAGAACATGGAGTTGACTTTGACTAGTGCTACCCACCCCCAACCCACCCCCACCTCCGGCTGAGCTAGCCTGAATTTCTGCTCACTGCAGCTAAATCAAGCCTAGAGGTGAAGTGGGCCGGTCTCACGGCCCTGAGAGCTTCCACAGCTTCTGCAGCTCCGGGCAGAATTTCTCACATGTAATTTTTATGTGCCTAGACACACAACAAACCTCTGAAAAGAAACGGGCCCATCAGAAGAAGTCCTGGTTGAGATGCTCTGCTCCAGTGACACAGCAAAGCAGGGGTGGTACCGTGAATCTCAGGACACCTAGGGCAGGAGTCCCCATCCTTATCTAAATCTGCCATAATTAGGAGGCATGACTGTACAGTTGTGAGATCGTTTTTTTTGACTGAGATACAATCTACAAATAATAAAATGCAGAGCTTATGTGTATATATGTATATATAAATATATATACAAAATAGAAATACACATACCGTCCTGTAACCACCACCCAAAACAAGACACTGAACATTTTCACACCCCCAGAATTCCCTCCTACCTCCTTCCAGTCAACCCCACACCTGCCAGCCCTCCCAGAGGCAACTTGTTTCTGATTTCCAACACCATGGATTTGTTCTGCCTGCTTTTGTACTTCATATATGTGGAAATGCACAATATGGCCTTTAAGACCATTTGTTATTTAGTTTAGTTTCTTCTTCTTCTTAAAATAAGTAGGCAGTGTAGGTGCGAGAGGAAGAGCACTGGGCTGAGATGATTTTCCCTGCTGAAGCATCTGGATTCACAGCCAGAGGACTCAGGACCTAGTCACAGCTCCAACACTGAGTGTCTGGGTGATGTACACATGTCCCTCTCCAAAAGAAGTTACACCCTTATTTCAGTGGTGCTGCTAAGAAACAAATCATATTTTTTGGAACTCTCTTCTGTTTGTTTGTTTCTGTTTTTTTCTGTGCGTGGCATGTGGGATCTTAGTTCCCTGACCAGGGATTGAACCCGCATCCCCTGCATTGGAAGAGCGGAGTCTTAACCACAGGACTGCCAGGGACGTCCCTAGAACTCCTTTCTGGATACTGTCTTCGGAGATAAACAAAGCTAAAGTTCATTATTTTACAGTTCCACTTTACTGTGACACCACACGGCATTTCCTAGGTTGATTATCTCTCTTTTTTAAAATACTTATTTATTTTCCTTATTTTTTTTTTGGCTGTATCGGGTCTTAGTTGCAGCACACAGATCTTTTCGTTAGGGTGCGCAGTCTGCTCGGGTTTCTCTCCAGTTGTGACACACGGGCTCCAGGGCGTGTGGGCTCTGTAGTTTGCGGCATGTGGGCTCTCTCGTTGAGGCACATGAGCTCAGTAGTTGTGGCGCGCAGGCTTAGTTGCCCCACAGCATGTGGGATCTTAGTTCCCCAACCAGGGATGGAACCCACGTCCCCTGCATTGGAAGGCAGATTCTTTACCACTGGATCACCAGGGAAGTCCCTATCTCTTTCTTTATAAAAGGCAGCCCTGAGTGATTCTTGTATGTTCCAAAAATTCATATCCATTTTAAAGCACGGGGATTTGCAACCACCAGGACTATTCCAGAGATACTATAAGCCCTGATTCTCAGTGACTTTGCCCTTTCCCAATATGCCCAGGCAGCCCATGTGTCCTGGCACTCTCGCCACCCATGCCACAGCCAACAGGACCGAGGTGAACACTCAACCTTAGCTGGACTAATCCAATTCTCTCTCTTGAGCTTAAAGACACAGACTAAAGAAGATGGATGACAATGGGCCCTGGAGCAGAAAGGTCACAGTCAGCCTCAGAGCAGGTACCGCGGCAAGCCAAAGATACCAAGAAGCAAAAACCAAGAGCCTTGCAGAGGAAGCTATTCAGCAAGAAGAATCCAGAAATGTGTGGATGAGTGGAGGCCAGAAACCAGAAACCACAAAGTCCCAGAAAGAGGTGGAAGAAGCCTGTGTCTGAAGACTTTCCAGACTCCATGGCTACACCTCCTACAGTTGGGGTACCTGAAGTTCCCCTGTTTCCTGCCAATAAAACTCCTTTCAATTAAACTAGCCTGCGTTTCTACTCATTGCAACTAAAAAGCCTAAGCATAAGGGTGACCCCCCAGCTTTGAAGGAGCTCTACATGGAGGGCTGAAGAGACAGCAGCCTAACAGGCACAAGATGATAGCACTGAGCAGGCCCTTGGTTAACACTGGCTGAAATAATGAACAGCAAAACCCACTTAGATAAGTGGTTTGTTTAAAACCGTTCAGTTTTGTGGTGACTTTATGGCAAGTCATCCTGTATGTAACAGCAATGTGCAGACAGCCTATTTACATTTGATCACACGTCTGTAGCATTATTACCGCTGATGCTCACCCGAACCCTGGAAGTCATCCCATTGTAGATGAGGCAACTGAAGTTCACATGGGATGAGAAACGTATCTTCCACATGTCTCCTTCCCACCTCTTCCCCACAAAAAAAGAAAGAAAGAAATCACATCAGAACTGGGTCTCAGGACTGTGCGTTAGGACTTCAAAGTGGGCTCTCTTCCCTCTACATAATACTTCCTTTGCTGAGGATGATGACATTAGCTAACATTTACACAGTGCTGGGACACTGTTCTAAGGGCTTTACACAGATTAATTCATTTAATCCACGCAGCAGCCCTGTGTGATGCATCATCCTGGTTTTATAGACAAGAAATAGAGGGACTTCCCTGGTGGCACAGTGGTTAAGAATCTGCCTGCCAATGCAGGGTACGTGGGTTCGATCCCTGGCCCAGGAAGATCCCACATGCTGCGGAGCAACTAAGCCCGTGCACCACAACTACTGAGCCTGTGCCCTAGAGCCCGCGTGCCGCAACTACTAAGCCCGCGTGCCTAGAGCCTGTGCTCCGCAACAAGAGAAGCCACTGCAATAAGCCCGCGCACCGCAACGAAGAGTAGCCCCCGCTCGTCGCAACTAGAGAAAGCCCGCGCACAGCAACAAAGACCCAACACAGCCATAAATAAATAAATAAATAAAATTTAAAAAAGAAATAGAGGCGCAGAGAAATTAAGTACTGTGCTCAGTGTCACACAGCTAGTAAGCGGCACGGCCAGAATCTGACCCCAGCCAGTCTGGCTGTTTGAAAGCCACGTGAAAGCAGGTGGCACGGTTCCCACAGCAGGCGCTCAGTGGAGGATCTGGGTTCCCTGGACCTGAAGATGAAGCACACCGGGGCTCAGAGACCAACGACAAGAGCTCACCATTGTGACAGACAACGGAGCCCACTGTCTAAAGAAGGTGACCCCCACTCCCCTGTGTGGTGTTCAGCCCTTCACAGTCTAGCCAGACCTTCCTGGACTACTTGCTGTTTCTATAAGGCAGCCCATGTTCCTCCTCCTCCTCTGTATCTTTGCATGTTTTTCCTTCCTTCGACTGTCAGGAGAGCTCATATTCAAGCTTCAGAGCCCCACTCAGATGTCACTTCCTCTCTGTACCAGTCTTAGTTCCTCACGCCACCCCCGTTTCTCTAGCAAAGTGAAACAGGACGGGCCCGTGTTCTTGTGGCATTCTGTCCGCAGCTCTGTGATGGCTCCTGTCCCACCCCATTATAGTTTTATATTCCCACAGCTCTCTCCTCCCCCGGGGCAAGGCCAACCCTGCAGCTTCATCGGCTGGCACAGCGCCTGGCACACGGATACGGTTCCATGAGCATCTGCTCAAATCCAACAGCTCTGACTTCCTCAACTCCTACAAACCAGGGCCGGCTCCACACGGCAGTGGACAGGCAGGAAGCACTCTGGTTGTGTGTTCCCTCCTCGACCCACCACCTTCCAACTCCACAGCATTTTCACTGTTTTCACATCTAACATTAGGACGTGTCTCACTGGAAAATCAGATTTAGCACCCCTGACTCTAGTTAAAAGATGGCGGAAAACATCCCTCCGCTTTTCTCCCTATGGAAACGTCGGGAGATAGGAGACTAGAAGAATACTATTCTCCAGGTAACGGTCCCCAGATAAAGGATCTCCTTGTGGGGAGCCCTTTCAGCTCTCATTTGCTCACTCTTTTCATTTTCACTTTAGAAAGGAAGTGGGAATTAGGTCGAAGCAATTCAGTAACATTGCAAAATTCTCAGGGTTATAAATAGCCTCTCGCTCTACCATTCAGCGTCACTATAGAGTTCAAGAGCAAACAGCCAAGATGAGGGAGCGGTGGTTCCACATCCAGGCCCAGGAGGCGAAGAAGTCATCAACCCCTTCTGATTAAACGACTCTGCATCCCACCCTCCCACCCCCTTCCAAGTATTACAGATATAAATATGATTGGGAAAGCTCTACATGCCACCAAACAGGAGAGAGGCACACACTGATCTGGCGAAGATAATCCTATACTCTAAGGCAGGAAGATGACAGCTCAGGTTTTCAAAGGCAAAGTCGGGGAAACAAGAGAAAAACAGGACCTTCCGTGTCTCCAATGAGTGTCCTTTAAGTGGCTTCTGGAAGGTGTGCTTATAAAATCAGCACAGTTACAAAAGGCCCCACAGAGCTCCATCAATCAATCGCCCCTGCAGGGACGGCTCCAGGGAGATGGATTCTGAGCCCAGCGGAAAGGAAGTGGAAGACAATCCCTCCCCATTAGTAAGGAATTCAGATGGAGGAAGGCCAGAAGGCTCCAGCTCCGCACTCTCCCCCCCTCATTCCTTTAAGGATAAGGATTGACGGGTGCTTTTGTTCGGCTCTTTTGCTTCTGATTCGGTGGGGGAGGCATGGGTGAGTTTGGTTTATGTTTCCTGCAAGAGAAAGCACCGCTCCAGGAAGGCAACCAGAGGTCAAACCCTCTTTCTAATCGAGAGCACAATCTCAACAGAGGCTTCTCCCTCTGAAATCTTCTGCAGTGAGAAGTGACTTAACTTCCCTTAGTTCGGACCCCTGAATGCGGGTGAGACTCTAAGGTACAGGGAGGGAAGCTGGGTTCGAAGATTCAGGTCCTGACGTTTACTGCTAGAAACACCGAGAAGGACCATCATACCAATGGCAGCTGAGATTTCTCCCTTCTGTTGAAATTTTTGGACACAAGACTCACCCGAACACGTAGTTAAAAGCCACTAACTTAGAGCCACAAGGGCAGTGAGGAAGGGCGTGGGAACAGGGTAACTGTTTGGGCTTCTTCTCACGTAACACCTACCCTAAGAAGCACTCAGCTCTCCTCTTCGGTTTAGAAACCTTCTGCAAGGTCCCTATCCTTGCACAACTGAGCTTAGACTCCGCAGGAGAGCACCAGCTCCTTCCAGGCCCACCATGGCCTTCAGACCGCCCTCGCAGATACTCCGAATGTCACTGCAGACCACCTTGTTCCCCCAAACATCAGGCTCTTCTAAGTCTTACTGGGGCCTCTGCCATTACTCCCTCCACCTGGTCCAGCTGCCAAACTTCTACTCGAGCTTCAAGGCCCAGCTCAGTCACTCTTCTGTGTGGCCTTCCTGGTCCTCTCCCCTCAGACAAAATGAACTGCGCCCTCATCTGCCCTCCCGTCTTTTACACACACTGTCACAATCCCACTGATTCATAACTGTCTATGTGCAGCCTTTCCTCGTGCTATTCAGAGTGTGATCCGCACTCCAGCACCACCGATGTTGCCTGGGAGCCTGTAACACAGAATCACCCACTCCAGCCCAGACCCCCTGAATCAGAACCTGCCTTCAAACAAGATCCCCAGGTGCAGACTCTACACCAGTGGGTCTCAGCTCTGGCTGTGCCTCATCCGTGCCCAACCCAGGTCACTGCAAACCACCCCCCAGCCCCCCCACCCAGGTGAACCTAATGGGAAGCCAGGGCTGGGAGCCACAGCTCAGGGGCTGCTAGCTGAGGGCAGGGACTCATCAAGTCCGCATCTACTCCCCTGCCCACAGTGCCTGGCACACAGCTGTGCCCACAGAGTTCCACACCAAAAATACCCTCCAGGATGCCCCTAGACCTGACCGCCTCTAAAAGAGAACAGAAACTCTAATGACAGAGGACGAGCCATTGCCTAGAACTCCACACGGCCCTACAGTCATCGAGATGGACGTAGAAGGGGGTCTGTGTTTCCAGTCCACTTGCCTCAGTTTCTGGAACTGAAACAGAAACTGAAGTGGAAAACACAGATGAACCAGAAGTACTGTCTGCCTTCACGGGACCGCGGCTGCCGCGGGAAGGCAGAGCCTGTGTGGGGACGGGGTGTGCGGGGCTGAGAAGCCCTGGGTTATGACTGAAACCCCGGGCTGGGGGCCCGACTCCTTCAATACTGACCCCAACCACACAGCATTGTTCTCACTGCAAAACCAGGCCAAGCCTCTCATTTTACAAATAAGGGAACTGAGGTCCAGAGAAGCTGGCAAGGCCACACCAGCAGTCAGGAACCAAAGAAGGCCTCGGCGCTCCCTTCTGGGTTAGTCCTGCCCCTGCAGCACAGGAGACCTGACTGCCCAGCTCTGCCATGAGGACAAGCCTCTTTGGACTTCAGGTCCTGATATGCATGAGGAGGTCTCGTCCAACCTTGACCTTCTAGCGAGGCAGAGTAACTTAACGAGGTAAGGAGCTTGTGTTCTGGAGTGGAACAGACCTAGGTTTGGATCCCAGTTCTAAGAATTTCCTTATCTGTTAAATGGGGATTCGAATCAACCCTACTCCATAAAGTTGCTGTGAACATTGGGTGGGATAATATACGTAAATCATTTAAGCATAATACCTGACACAGAGTAAGCAGAATTCCAACAGTGTGAACTTGAAGAAGTTGCAAAAGCACTGTAACCATGTTTCCCTGGCATAAAAGAGCCCTACCTGCCAGGCTTTAGTATACTGATGACAGAATGAGAGAACATATGTGAAGGCAATCGGGGAGGAAAATCAATATAAAATTCTTCTTATTATTATTATTATTTTTCTCCTAGCAGAAGAACCTTGGAGAGCTTCATAGTCAGTTCCAGAGCAGTGGCCTATACAATGCCTGGCACATAACAGGTGCTCAACAAATCTTTTCTAGTGACTCAATTAAAACCAGTATGTCTAATGGGTTTACAAACTCTGGCTGCTTAAGCAGCCAGACAGGTAAGTAAATATGCCAAGCAGCATCTATGTGGGAACTGTAGCAAACTACGAAGTACCCCCCTACCCCTGCAGAGGAATCCAAATCCGCACTTGGAAACACATTACCCAGCGTGGCCTAGACAGCCACTGCAGCCTCTGCACACCACTGTTTCCGGTTCTTCATTACAGCGCCCGGTGTCCTGCACCTCATCTAATCATTCTGTGGTCTGGTCTGGTCTTTCCAAGTACCCAGTAGGCGTCCTGAAGATGAGGGCTGTGATCTATACTCCCCAGCCACCCTAAATGGCCTAGAACAGTGCTGGTCCCACGGGAGTGGGGACCTCAACTCAGTGAGCAACTGTTGAACTGAACAGCCAGACTGTTAACTCAGGCCCTGTACAAGATGCTGCGGCCTGGGTACATTTTTCTACCCAGGTCCTGGGACCAGGCTGAGTTGGTGCTGAATGTGCTGAGCTCCGGTGACTGGATCAAGAAGCACTGGCCTTGCAGGTTTTTTCTTCAACTGCATCAAATCCACTTGTTCCTGAGCCACCTAGGCAGGTGGTACTGATGCACCCAGACACACTGTCTCTTCGTGGATGAAACCGAATATGCATATACCCACAGGTGCCATTGTTTTCTAGAAGTTTAGCCCCCACTTCCTGCACCCCCAGACTCCCCTGGCACCTCCTCGAGGCAGCATAGGGTACAGAAGGACCAAACTCCACATGAACAGATGGAGGTCCTGGTCCTCCCCTTGCCTCCTCCCCTCACAAAGTTTAGGACGGTTGCTGGCAGGCAGCATAACTTCTAGGAGCTTCATCATGTTTACTAGTAAAATGCAGACAACAATAATTATCTCAAAAGGTTAAAGGCAATTAAATGCCACAGGTATGTAAAGCTTCTAGCACTGCTCGCCCCTACGTGTGGCTACTGAGCACCTGTAATGTGTTTACCATGAGCTGAGATGGGCTCTGAGTGTAGAACACAGGCCAGATTTCAAGGGCTTAGTACACACACAGAAATGTGAAATATTAATAATGTTTTTAACATTGAGTATATGTCAAAAGAATATCATTCTGGAATCTATTAGGTTAAGTAAAATATATTACAAAACATAATGTCGCTTGTTTCCTTTTGCTTTTTTAATGTGGCTACTAAAAATTTTGCAACTACAGATATTGCATTATCTTTCCATCGGACAGCATCATTCTAGCACAGAGCCTGGCCAAGTCCTCTATTCATTTAGTACATATTTACAGTGCCTGGCTCTGGGCAAGATGCTGGAGATACAAGGAGCAAAAGCAGACACTATCTTTTTCCTAGTGGACCTTATTATCTGGTGGGAACAGACAGACATGAATATTTTCATAAATAAATGTAAAACTGCAGCTCTTCAAGTGTCGTGAAGGAGAAGTACAGAGGGTGATGAAAGTGGGGAATTCACTGGGTGGGGGAATCGAGGACCAGGGACTCCTCCTGGGGAAGTGATACTTGAGTGGAGATTTCCAAGATAAAGGGGAGTTGACAGGAATAAGCCAGGCGGGGAAGATAAGCCCAGGGAGCAGGAAGGCTGAGGGTGAAGACCCTGAGTTGGGCCAGGGCTTGGTATGTAGAAGGAACACGAAAAGACCAGTGTGACAAGAGAATTGGGCAAGAGGGGTTAGTAGACTGAGACTAGGGAGGAGAGGTCGGTGGGATTCCATCTCCAGGGCTTGGGTGAGGATCTGGGGCTGGCCCTGCAGGAGGTGGAAGCCAGCCAGTTACAAGCAACCGAGCGTCCGGCTCTGATCTGTATTTTGAAAAGATCCCTCTGACCACGGTGCGAAGCCCGCTGGGGAGCGGCGCAAGTGCCTGTGTACAGATCGGTTATGGACACTGCATCAATCCAGGTAAGAGGCGAGAGATGCCTGAACTGAGGGGGAAGCGGCGGAGATGCAAGTAGACGGTCTGGGGGGTCACTGAGCCGGCCGGATCGACGGGGCGGGGTGATGAGCAGTGTCTGTGTGTGTAGGAGGGGGTGGCGATGTCAAGGGAGACTCCGAGGCTTCGGATGGGTGCCACCCAGCCCCAAACACTCTTTGGGCTCCTATCGAGCCCTCTCCCATCTGGTCCCTCTCCCGTACCCTCCCTCCCCGCACCGTCTCGCCCCCGGGTTTCATCCTCCCACCCTCCTCCTCCCCTACCCCGCGACCCCTACCCGACCCAGCCCCCGCTCCTCTAGGCCTGGTCCGCCCTCTTTCCCACCCGTCGTCGACCCTTCTGGGTCCGGGACCCAGTGACCCTCTGGCCCGGCGGACCCACTTGGGCCGCAACCCCTCAGGGGCTTGTCGAACCTGCGCGGTGCATCCCAGGCCGGCCCTCTCCAGCCCCCCAGGCCCCGGGGCAGAAGCAGGCCGCAGCCCTCCGCCTACTTCCCGGCCCGGCCTCTCCGCCCCGCGTCCCTCGGGCCAGGGCCCTCCCTGCGGCCTGGCGCGCCCAGACCCCCGGCGCGTCCCACACTCACCAGGGAGCCGACCTAGGCCCAGCTCCCGCGCCCAGGTCTCCCAGCCGCCGCTTCACTAGCCTCCGCCGGCCCCGCCTTCTCGGGGCCCCGCCCCACGCAGGCCGACCCGGGCTCCTATTGCTCCATTTCACCGTCACGCTGAATTCTCCTTCTTCAATTGGATTGGTTGCCTGTCACTCAAAAGAGGGCGGGACCAGTTGCCGGGGCTGGGAGTGAGGAGCCGCCGGTCCCCGCCCTGCTAGCGGAGGCCTCTTAAAGACACAGGCTGTCTCCCCCGCCGCGGGCTATGGGTTTTGGAAGAATGGGATTTCTCAGCGAACGCAAGAGGCTGCATTTCTTTCCCCCCATCCCCCCATCGCTCCCCGAAACTTTTCTTTTGGCACAGCCCGTGTTCCTTGTGATAAATCAGAGGTTTTGAGGGCTCAGATGTCCTCTGGTGGCACTCAGCCCGGTGCCCAGCACGCATGTAACGCACTCAACGGTGGGATAACTGTGGTTTGGAGAACTGAGTGGGAGGTGACAGTCGTGTCAGAGGCTTTGAGCAGCCGCGGCTGCTCACCACCGAGCCGGAGCTAATTATACCGGCACCCAGGGCTGACCGTGGGCGCGGAGCAGAGGCAGAAGGGTACAGCTCAGCTGTACTGTTGGTAGGGACCCGTGGGAGGTGGTATTCGTCACTGCACCTGCAGATCGGAACAAGGCTGGGCACTGCGCCAGCGCCTCACTCGTGCCACGTCCCTTTACACTTACAGCCACTCTGATGTAGGTGTTATGTGGGTCCCCTGATCGTACAACTAGGGATGGGCAGAGCAAGAGGCCAGCCCGTGCTTGTTTGATTCTAAAGTCTATGCTCTAACGATTTTGTCTCACAGATCCTTACAACCACCCCGAGGGGTGGGTATTTTGTTGTCCGTTTTATAGATGCTCAAGGGAGAGACTCAGTAATGAAACTGATACTCAGCAAAGACACTAAATAACGACTGCCATTTAAATAGCACTTCACAGTCTGCAAAGCATCTGAGAAGCAGTTTTACATATATTGTTTCATTTGATCCTCAAAACATCTTGGAACTGAAGATGGTATTTATTAGTCCTCTTTTACTGGTGAATACAACGATGCTCACCGAGGTTGAGGCTTAGTAATAGCTAACATCACTACAGCACTTGCAGAAGTCACCAGCAAACTTTCCATAAATATCCAGATAGTGAATGCTTTTCGCTGTACAGTCTCTGTCAAAACTGTTCAGCTGTGCTGTTGTAGTGTGAAAGCAGCCACAGACAATGTAAACCCATGAGGGTGACTGTGTTCCAATGCAGCTTTATTTACAAGATAAATAGGCGTTGGCCTGTGGCTGTAAGTTGCCCACTCCCAGTCTACAGTGCTTTGGTTACCAAAGCCTTTTACAGACCATTGCTTTGTGGAATCCTCACAGCAACATTGTTATTATTCATACTCTTCTTTTTAATTATTAATGAATTATTGTTGTTTTTTAAAAATAAATAAATTTATTTATTTATTTATTGGCGGTGATGGGTCTTCGTTACTGCGCGCGGGCTTTCTCTAGTTGCGGCGAGCAGGGGATACTCTTCGTTGTGGTGCACGGGCTTCTCATTGTGGTGGCTTCTCTTGCTGCGGAGCACGGGCTTCAGTAGTTGTGGCGCGCAGGCTTAGCTGCTCCATGGAATGTGGGATCTTCCTGGACCAGGGCTCGAACCCGTGTCCCCTGCATTAGCAGGCGGATTCTCCACTGTGCCACCAGGGAAGCCCGAATTATCATTGTTGATGATGTTATCATCCTCGTCATTTTACAAAGGAAAATCAAAGGCTTCGCAAGGTTAAGGAGTATACCTGAGGTCAACTCAGGAACTAGAACTCAGGTCCAGCTTTCCTCATTTCCAATTTCATCTTCTGACTACAAAACTGGGTTGTGAGAAGGCATGAGAATTCCACCTTCGTCTAGCAGATCTTTTTCCTGCCCCATTGCAAGATGACAGGCCAAGTTCATTTTACCTTTCCCAGGCTCCAGGGGTAACTCCTGTAATTCCTCTCTTCGGGAACATTCTCCCACTTCTTCATGCCTTCCCCGTTTACTGCAGCCCATAAACACCTCTCCCTCCCTGAACCCCCAAGGGCTTATACCAAGCAACCTTTTATATTTTTATCACTTTTTAAAAACTTTTTATTTTACATTGGAGTATAGTTCATTAACAATGTTGTGTTAGTTTCAGGTGTACAGCAAAGTGATTCAGTTATACATATGCATGTGTCTATTCTTTTTCAAATTCTTTTCCCATTTAGGTTGTTACATAATATTGAGCAGAATTCCCTGTGCTATACAATAGGTCCTTGCTGGTTATCTATTTTAAATATAGCAGTGTGTACATGTCAATCCCCAACTCTCTAACTCTCCCCCCCACCTCTCCTGGTAACCATAAGTTCGTTCTCTAGTCTGTGAGTATGTTTCCCCAGCAGCCTTTTATTACTAAGAATAGAATCTGCTGGAAAATAGGCTCCACGTGGGCAATGACTTCCGTGGAGTCTGCTAGCTGTCCGCCAAAACCCCTTCTCCCAGCCTTGTGATGATGATAATGTGCTAGGGGATGATAGGATCACCAAATAGAAAGTACCAGTGTCCCTGAATGGAGCAGAATTGCTACCTGCTGACCTGGAACATTCTAGATCGCTTCATACTCTCATGTGAAAGAGAAGTAATCCTTGTTCTTTAAGCCACTGATATTTTGGGGGGAGAGGGGGTTGAGTGAAAGCTTCCTTAAATTTTGTGCCCTGGGTACCTCACTTGCTTCACCCTAGTCCTGGCCCTGCTCAGTACACATTTATCCAAGGAATAAATCATTCACTTTAGCTTTACAATACTTTGTCTCTTTCCCCCCCTGATTTGCCAGTGCAGGTTCTTTAATTGCAAGTTTCAGGAACCAACTCTGGCTAATTTTAGCAGAAAAGGAGTATATTGGCAGGCTAGTAGCTAATTCACAGAGGTGACAGGAAGCTGGAGGACTAGGCTTAGAAAAGGCTGGAGATGCTTTGGGCGTTTAGGTAAGCAAAATGCATTAGTTCCATTCTTTTCTCCCCTTTCTTTTTTATTTTATTTTATTTTATTTTATTTTTTAACATCTTTATTGGAGTATAATTGCTTTACAATGGTGTGTTAGTTTCTGCTTTATAACAAAGTGAATCAGTTATACATATACATATGTTCCCATATCTCTTCCCTCTTGTGTCTCTCTCCCTCCCACCCTCCCTATCCCACCCCTCCAGGCAGTCACAAAGCACCGAGCTGATGTCCCTGTGCTATGCGGCTGCTTCCCACTAGCTATCTACCTTACATTTGGTAGTGTGTATATGTCCATGCCTCTCTCTCTTGCTTTGTCACAGCTTACCCTTCCCCCTCCCCATATCCTCAAGTCCATTCTCTAGTAGGTCTGTGTCTTTATTCCTGTCTTACTCCTAGGTTCTTCATGACATTTTTTCCCCTTAAATTCCATATATATGTGTTAGCATACGGTATTTGTCTTTCTCTTTCTGACTTACTTCACTCTGTATGACAGACTCTAGGTCTATCCACCTCATTACAAATAGCTCAATTTCATTTCTTTTTATAGCTGAGTAATATTCCATTGTATATACGTGCCACACCATCTTTATCCATTCATCCGATGATGGACACTTAGGTTGTTTCCATCTCCGGGCTATTGTAAATAGAGCTGCAATGAACATTTTGGTACATGACTCTTTTTGAATTATGGTTTTCTCAGGGTATATGCCCAGTAGTGGGATTGCTGGGTCATATGGTAGTTCTATTTGTAGTTTTTTAAGGAACCTCCATACTGTTCTCCACAGTGGCTGTATCAATTTACATTCCCACCAGCAGTGCAAGAGGGTTCCCTTTTCTCCACACCCTCTCCAGCATTTATTGTTTCTAGATTTTTTGATGATGGCCATTCTGACTGGTGTGAGATGGTATCTCATTGTAGTTTTGATTTGCATTTCTCTCATGATTAATGGTGTTGAGCATTCTTTCATGTGTTTGTTGACAGTCTGTATATCTTCTTTGGAGAAATGTCTATTTAGGTCTTCTGCCCATTTTTGGATTGGGTTTTTTCTCCCCTTTCTTGATCAGACCTTTTTTTTTTTTTTTTTGCATTACCCGGGCCCCTCACGGTTGTGGCCTCTCCCGTTGTGGAGCACAGGCTCCGGACACGCAGGCTCAGCAGCCATGACTCACGGGCACAGCCGCTCTGCGGCACGTGGGATCCTCCCGGACCGGGGCACGAACCCATGTCCCCTGCATCGGCAGGCGGACTCTCAACCACTGCGCCACCAGGGAAGCCCATCAGATCAGACCTTTCTTTGATCAGAGTCAGGGTCCCTGGAGCAAGAGTCCGGTGGCTGAGCTCAGGTAACATGCCCTCCCCTTAGCTAAGGAAGGCAGGCGCCCAGACTGACAGCTCCACCAAGACTACTACACAAGACAAGAATTCCAGATCCCTCCACCTCCACTCCCAGCTGCTACCCCTGGGCAACTGAGGCCAGATGCCCTGTTTTCAGGCTGAGATCAGCTAAGAGATGTACCTGAAGCTGAATGTTATCATTATACGAATCCAGCACAGTGTATGGCAGCTGGTGTGGCAAAATAGTTATGATCCCTCGGCCTTGTAAGTATACAGAGCCCTTTGTAACTGTTGGACTGCTCTTCGCAGGCCCCTAAGACCGAAGAAAGAGTCCGGAGACAGAGACAGAGACATCAGTGGCTTATTGGGCAGGGGTCTCTTACACAAAGGGTTCCAGAGTGACACCCCACTGTGTGTGGTAGATGGTGGGCAAGACATGGCAGCAGTCTCCCTTTGCAACCTGGGGGAGAAGGAGGGTACTGTTTATAGGGGGAATTGGCACATCAGTTACCAGGGACTAATTAAGCCCTATAATTAAGAGAATTGGATAGTCATGTGAGTGAAGCAGGACCTGGTTGAGCAGGGGATGTAGAGAGAGCAAGAAAACAGCCATCCTGAATGGCCTAACCATACAGTTACTTACCAGCTGTGCGTTCTTGGGTAAGTTACTAGATCTCTCTGAGGCTGTCTCCTCATCTGTACAATGGGGATAATAACAGTACCAACCCTGATGGATTGTCATGAGAATTAAATGAGATACAGTAAATGTCCAATACCTAGCAGGGTGCCAGGCACATAATAAGTGCTCAATAAATTGTATATACTTTTAATAATTACAGCAGGCCTTCAATAACTATTCATTGTATTTTCTTAGTTCCTCTAAAACCACATCTGAAACTGGAGCATATCAAAATACTTCTCCCAGTTCTCCAATCCTTTGACTTCCACATTTGTGTAGTCTGCCCTTTGTGGCCTCACTTCCCCCCTTACCCAGCTCACTGCCTTACCCTGTTCTTCACTATCATCATGCCCTTGTGTTCACCCTCAACTCCCGTGCCCCCTTCTCTCTCCATCTACTCACCTGCAGAATCCCAACTGTGCTTAAGCCTAAATCACCACATGTCACACCTGTGCTCAGCAATTAACTGGGGCCAGAGGAAAATACAGACCCTCAAATGGGTCCTCCCCATCATGGGGAAATCCCTGGCCAATTCACTCTCACTCACCCAGAGGCTATCTCGAATCTTCTCTCTTCTGCCCTCAACTCCTTACTCTTAACTGATGACCTTCTTATCTCGCTGACAAAAAAAAAAAGAAAAAAGAAAAGAAGGAAAGAATAAAGAAGGGAAAAGAAACAATAAGAAGAAAACAATCTCATCTTCTCATTGCAAATCCACCAATCTACCTGCATCAGAGCCTGAGTGTTCTGCGTCTCCTCCTGTTACAAATGCACCTTCTCTGATCCTCCGTCAGGGCAATCCTATAGGTGCAGGTGTATTTCATCCCCTCTCCCCTACAAATCGATGCCTTGGTTATTCCTATCAGCATCCACCTATGCCGTACTGTGGTCCATCTTTAGAGTGCTGGGGGGCTTAGACAATATTGTCGCCATCATCTAAAAGACTTCAGATGGTCTGGCACTTGACTACTTTCCATGCTCCCGTAGCTCACTCTGCTTGAGTCTTACAGCTCTAATTTCCCATAGCTCACTCTGCTTGAGTCTTACAGCTCTAATTTCCCATAGCTCACTCTGCTTGAGTCTTACAGCTCTAATTTCCCATTCCTTGAACACAGTTTCTTCCCACCTCTGTGCCTTTGCACTTGCTGTTCCCTCTCCTGGAATGCTCTTTCCCCAATCATCACATGGCTTACTCTTCACTTTATTCAATAGGTCATGGTCTAATACCTCTTTAGGCAAGTCTTCCCTGACCACACTATCTTCTCTGATCCAGCCCCTCCAACCCCACTCTGTTTCCTTATCCTGCTCCAGTCTCCTTTATTGCACTTGATGTCATATGACTACTTTGTTTTCTGACTTCCACGTTACTTATAGACTCCATGACAGCAGGGATGCTGATAGTCGTGTCCCTGGCTATATTCCCAGCACCTAGAGCGTATCTAGTACACAGTACATGGTCAAGATCTTATGTATTGCACCATCAAATAAACAAAAAGACACCATGGATAACTGGTCTCTATGAACTTGACTCATGCTGTGGTTGAATCTTCCTAAACACTCATAAGTTAAGCATGTCCCTTCTCACAAACAATTATTGTTGAAATACAATTCCTGCCACCATATCAGAAGGATTTCTGATATGGTGGCTCATAAAAATCGAAACCTACATTTAGCTGCTAAAAGAAATAGAACCCATATTTATTATGGGTCTACTATGTGCCAAGACTTATGTTGGGGACTGTTACATACATGATCTCATTTAAAACTGCGAAATTTAGGGACTTCCCTGGTGGCACAGTGGTTAAGAATCTGCCTGCCAATGCAGGGGACACAGGTTCGAGCCCTGGTGCAGGAAGATCCCACATGCCGCGGAGCAACTAAGCCCGTGTGCCTGGAGGCCGTGCTCCGCAACAAGAGAAGCCACCGCAATGAGAAGCCCATGCACCACAATGAAGAGTAGTCCACTTGCTGCAACTAGAGAAAGCCCGTGTGCAGCAGCGAAGACCCAATGCAGCCAAAAATAAATACATAAATAAATTTATTAAAAAAATACAAACTGCCAATTTTCAATGGAGCTCTAGGGTGTCCTTTTATTTATTATGATTTTTATTTCATTTTTGGCTGCATTGGGTCTTCGTTGCAGTGTGCAGGCTTTTCTCTTGTTGCGGCAAGCAGGGCCTACTCTTCGTTGCAGTGCACAGGCTTCTCATTGTGGTGGCTTCTCTTGTTGTGGAGCACGGGTTCCAGGCACACGGGCTTCAGTAGTTGTGGCACACAGCCTCAGTAGTTGTGGCTCGCAGGCTCTAGAGTGCAGGCTCAGTAGTTGTGGTACACGGGCTTAGTTGCTCCACAGCATGTGGGATCTTCCCGGACCAGGGATCGAACCTGTGTCCCCTATATTGGCAGGTGGATTCTTAGCTACTGCACCACCAAGGAAGCCCCAGGGTGCCCATTTTACAGATGAGGAAGACTGAGGTTTAGAGATGCAAAGAAACTTGGCACACAGCCTGTTTTGTACCCAAGTCAGTCTTACCTCACAGTACATGACCTTCTCTTTATACTCATCACTGAAAACAATACACCTGGGCGTTTCACTCTTTTCGTCAAACACTTGTTAGGCCGGGATTACATATGAGACTTTGCGCTAAGGTCTTTACATGATTTATCTCCTTCGATCCTCACATTCCTATGAGGTACATACTCTTATTACCTTTGTTATACAAATGAAGAAACTGAGGCACCGAGAGTTAGCCATTTGCCCAGGGTTATTTGGTGGAGGGGTGAAGCCAATATTAAAATCCAATTCTAATTTCAAGACCTGGGTCTCTCCTGCAACATTGCGCTGTCTCCCTTAAGACATCTCTCTGCCTCAGAAAGAGAAGAAAAAAGACTAAACCAGGCGACTAAAGCGTCATTAAGAGAAGTCATGGTGACTTGGTTCTTTCAGTGGGAAGCAAAGGGCAGGAGGCAGACAGCAAGTCTAGCTTCAGCCCTTGCAGGTTGGGGGTTCACATAACGGACTTAATTTGCGAAGATCGTTCCTCCAGGAACTGGGGGCTTACCTTATATGTGTGTGAGCGGAAGCGGAGCAGGGCGTGGGAGGTGGAGACCTTGGTGAGCTGTCAGCTGTCAGCCCCGGCAGGGACCTGCTCCAGCCACTTGTGTGAGCCCGGAGCCCTCTGCTGGCGTAGGAAATCATCTACCAGCATCCGTATCTCCGTGTGTGTGCGCGCGCGCGGGCGCGTGTTGCGGCAGGGCATCAGGGGACCGTATTCAGTGTATTCAGTGAGATTTGCAAAATGGCTAGCACACCTAGTAAACAGAACTAATAGCTACCACTTACCAATATAGCATTAGGGTAGGGACAGGCACTGTTTCAAGGATTTTACATTAATTTTATTTACTCTTAGGGACTTTTACATACTGCATTTAATTGAACCTTCACCCCAACCCGCTGGAGTCAGAATTATTATTATTATTACTCCCATTTTTCACAAAAGGAAACTGAAGCACAGACAGGTTAAGTCATTTGCTCTATGGCTTTTAAGTGGCAGATCTGGGGCTTGAACAAGTGGACTCTAACCTTGGCGTCCATGCCCTGGAAACCACCAAATGGCCATTCTTTAGATCCGGAGCGCCCTGCCCACCCCCCGCCCCGGCAAGTACCCTGTAAATGGCTTCACTGAGAGAGGACACACAGCAATGGCTCAATAATTTCTTAGAAAATGGCAAGCATACTAGGATTTGGTGGTGAATCTGCTGCTTTCTGGACTCAAGCGGGGGCGGGGAAGGGGGCGGGGGACTGCTCTTACAGCCCACTGCATCCCTCCAAACCGGAGATGAGCCCCTGGCCAACGCGAAGCTGGGCTCCCTGGATCTAATTCTCCAGCGGGAAGATCTTAGTTACAACAGAAGCAGAGCATCCTAAATAATAATGTGAAATACTTAGCAGCCAGTGAGGCATGACTACTGACGGATCAGAACAGACAGCTGCTGGAGAAGATTCCTAGAGGGTTTCTCTGCCCCTTCCAGGGCCGCTTTGCTTTAACCCTTTAGTTACTGGAATGTGGGGCGGTGAAGGGGTTAGAGGTGGCAGGAGAGGTCAGGGCTGCTGGGGGAGTGGAGAAAACGCTCAGGGGTTTGAGGCGTCTACTATTTACCAGCTAATAATGCGTGAGAATTTCACTACTTTGACGATTGCTGTGGCTATGCAGGCTGAGTATTGCCATGTTTACCGTGGGTCCTCAGGCAGTTTGCTTGACCTCTCTGAAATGTATTATCCTCATCTGTAAAATAGGGATAATACTAGAAATTGATTCGTGGGGCTGGTGAGGGAGTTATATGAGGTAAAACCAAGTAAAGTTTCTGCTTGTAGCTCTGAGTAGGCGTTCAGTCATTGGGGGTTGTTATTAATGGCCAAACAGATGTGGGGTGTGTGTGTGTGTGTGTGTGTGTGTGTGTGTGTTGGGTGTGGGGGGAGAGTGAGGTAGCCTTGCTGACCCAGGGCCCCTTTGACTCATCATCCCTTGTCTTCATCCCTCTAATTGTAAGCCCAGCCCTAGAGATCAGAGCCTTGGTGTGGGGTGAGGGTTCCTGTATTGGCCGATGCTTCCTTTGCTCCCTAAACTCCTCCATGAGTGTTATTGAACTGGCCTGGTTTGTCTGGAGCAGGTGCCTGTTTCTTGAGAAGCTGAGGTGGCCATGGTAGAAGAAATGAAGACCTACTCTTAGGACTTCCCTAGAGGTTCAGTGGTTAAGACTCCATGCTTCCACTACAGAGGTCGCAGCTTTGATCCCTGGTCGGGGAGCTAAGATCCCACATGCCATGGCCAGAAAATTAATCTTGCTAGAGGGCCTGGCCGTGGAGGTCTGGCTAGGGGAGGAGACCATGTGGAGGGGCTCCTGTTTATTGTAGGAAGACTCCCCTACTTGAGAGTTTATCTGTTCTTTCCACAAATATTTGCTGAGTGCTTGGTGTACGCCAGCCACTGGTTGTATAGTGGTGAGCAAAACAAACGCAGTCTCTGCCCTCAGAGCATTCATAGCCCTGCAGGGAGATAGACAGCAAAGAAACAAGCAAATAAGTAACTAAATTAATTAATTAATTTAAAAATGTGTTATTATAAACAGGGATAAATGTTATAGGAGAATGATTAGGCTCATTTCCCCACATTTCAGCAACTAAAGCAGAAGGACTGCACAGTCATGGAGGTCCTCTCTGAGGAGGTGATGATTATATTGAGACTTGATGGATGAATAGGAGTTTTCCAGGTGAAGGGTGAAGGGGAGAGTGTTCCAGGCAGAAGGGCCAGCAGTGTGGGAAGACCTGGAGGTAGGAGAGATCCTGACTTGAACTGGGTCGTTAGATCAAACAAAGGGAAGAGAAGGGCAGGGAGAAGCCAGCTAATGCAGGTCTTGTCAGCTCTGCTGTGGAGAGTTTCAGTTTTGTTCTACGTGCAACAGGAATCCATGAGAGGGTTGGAAGCAGGGGAATGACACGATCCAATTTGAGTTTTGCAAAAAGATCTCTTGGGTGCTGTGATCAGATTGTGTTGAGAATGGCTGGTAGGATTCAAAGATGGAAGCAGGAGGACCAAATGGGATGTGAATATTAAAAAGCCTGTGCACTCCTAGGAAAAGACTGATTTTTCTATAGTCCTAGTAATAAATAAATAAGAGAACTGGTCTTAAACCTGTCTAACAGGTCAAGGGCAACTCATGTCACTGATCCTGCCTCTGAAACCAACCAATCAGTGACAGTCTGTGCTTTGAAAACCAGCTAATCTGCAGTGGATTCACTGAAAGGAACATGCTTCTGAGGCTGGCATCACCCCACTCCCGCTTTTGGAACCAATGTAATCCCGAAGCAAACTCTTCCCCAAACCTATGTAAGATTAACCGTTTGCTTTGCTCATGAGGCTATGCTGAGCAGCCATGTGCTCCTGTACATAAGGAAGCACTAAATCTACCTGGTCGCCATCCTGAGTCGTGGTCTCATCCTCCAACAGAGCTCCTTACAGTCATCCAGGCTACGGATGACGATAGTTTGTCCTCTTGTCACTGCTGAGGATGTCCTGCTGGGGTCTGTGCTGCTGACTCTCGCTGGTCCAGTCTTCAATGGCTGACCAATCCTCTTCTGAAGTTCACCCACTTCCATTGGAGATTTTATGTCTTCATTTAGGTGTACGGTCACATCTTGGCCTAGGGGATGGTCTACCCCTTCCAGGCTATGTATGAGTCAGGGTCTATCTAGTCAGGAGTTAGAAACCACACCAGTTATTTAAAAGAGATCAATCAATATAAAGCATTATTAACTAGGTATAAAGTTGTTAAGTAGAAAACTAAAAAAGGATCAAAAGAACTCGATGTTGTCACAGAGGCAGTGACTGCAGGAAGCATCTACCACCTCTAAGGCTCAAGGAACAAAGGAAACACATTGGCGTTATTAAAACTTAGACGTGGTTTCAGAAACCTCTGAGGAGGGGTTCCTGGCCAGCTTGTGCTGGTGTCTGAGCTCAGAGGAGGGGCTATGAGTGTGGGATGCAGACCTTTGATGACGGGGTGCTGCACAGCAGGTGCTGGTGTCTGTAGGGGCATAAGAAGCCTTCTGATAGTGTTTAAAAACCTGCAAACTGGATTCAACCGGTGTCACAGGAAGTAATGGCCACTGCCAAGGTCATTGAGTGATGCTGGAGTGGTGCTCACAGGAATCCCACGAAAGAAGATGGGAGGGCTTCCCTGGTGGCGCAGTGGTTAAGAATCCGCCTGCCAATGCAGGGGACACAGGTTCAAGCCCTGGTCTGGGAAGATCCCATGTGCCACGGAGCAACTAAGCCTGTGCACCACAACTACTGAGCCTGCGTTCTAGAGCCTGCGAGCCACAACTACTGAGCCCGCGTGCCTAGAGCCCGTGCTCCGCAACTAGAGTAGCCACCACCATCCACAACTAGAGAAAGCCCGCGCACAGCAACGAAGACCCAACGCGGCCAAAAATAAATAAATAAAATAAATTTTTTTTAAAATGGGGAAGGGCTTCCCTGGTGGCACAGTGGTTGAGAGTCCGCCTGCCGATGCAGGGGATGGGGGTTCGTGCCCCGGTCCGGGAATATCCCACATGCCGCGGAGCATAGAATGTCACCTATTCAGTTATCAAGCTATTGTCTCTCAGCTGAAACCCACCTCTCCACACGCTGCTTTGTGGTGCTGGCACTGGGATTCTGAGAACTGCACTGCGGCTTTGCCAGCAGCCCCCTTCTAGTCTCTGCTAAGGGGAAGGGGGAGTACTCACAGGAGCTGCAAGCCTGGAAGATGAAAAGGACCTGGTCTTCCCTTTTTTTTTTTTTTTTTTTGCTGTACGCGGGCCTCTCACTGTTGTGGCCTCTCCCGTTGCGGAGCACAGGCTCCAGACGCGCAGGCTCAGCGGCCATGGCTCACGGGCCCAGCCGCTCTGCGGCATGTGGGATCTTCCCGGACCGGGGCACGAACCCGTGTCCCCTGCATCGGCAGCGGACTCTCAACCACTGCGCCACCAGGGAAGCCCCAGAGCATCCATTTCTTGAGTCAGAAAGAACTCCATCTGTCTGACTGCTGAGCGCAGAAGCCTAAACCACTGCCTTGTGAATTTCTTCAGGTTTATCATTCTATAAAACGGGGATAATGACATCTGCCTTTCAGGGTGGTGGTGAGGGTTAACTGGCTTCACATATTAAATAAAAACATAAAAAGCCATTTTGGGAGACAGATGCTGGGCAGATTCCCACTCCCACTCACCAGCCTGCCAATTTGTAGTTCAAGTTCGTGCCTCGGCAAAGTTACAAAGCAGTCCGTGTCGTGGATCTGGGCGTGGGAGAGGTGGCGGTGTTCTCACCTGGTTGAAACCAAGGATGTAAAATCCTTGAATGCCACTGTCTCAGCAAATACTAACAGGGATAATAATAATAATGGTAACATGCTTCCATTTAATGAGGGCCTACTATATATGTGCCAGGTTTTTTACATTTATTATTCTGCTTTGTATATTCATCCAACAAGTATTTAGCTCACTACATACCAGGCATCGTGTTATGTTAACTCTAATCATCACAATGAAATGGAGTGGTAGGTATTATTATTCCTGGTTAACAGGCGATGAAACAGAGTTAAGAAAGCAAATAGAACCAGACTATAGGAAAAGTATCATGAAAAGCTTGGTCACATGAGAGAGCTTATCACATCAATGTTTTTCAAAAGCATCCCAAAGTTTTGTAAATGAAAAAGTTTTTTCTTTTTAAAATAAAACTAATAATTCTTTTAAAAATAAAAATCTCAATAGATGGGTTGAAGGGCAAAATAGTTTGAAGAGTTAGTAAGTAAACCAGAAGATCAAGCTAAGGAAGTCTCCCAAAATGCAGTGCAAAAGAAGAAATACATGGGAAGTATGAACAAAGTATTAAGAAAGAGATGCACAAGTTCACTGTCTGCTTAACGTGAGTTACAGAATGAGAGAAGAAAGTGAAGGAAGGAGAGAATCCCTGAAGCAAGGCAATAATTCAAGCCATTTTCTTAAAACTTAAATACATGAGCTCTTATATTGAGAGGACCTAGTTTAGGTCCTCTACAGTTCACAGGAATAGTGTCCTGTAATTTATAAGAAGACTGTCAAAGGCCTACAACTAATTACATCATGATGAAATTTCAGGACACCAAGGATAAAAAGGAAGTGAAATAAAATTATCTAGGGTGGAATGAGAATACAATAATCAGCCTTCTCATTTGCAACTTTGTAAGCAAGAAAACAACAGAATGATATCTCCAAATTTCTCTGGCCAAATACTTGTGAATTTAGGAATCTTTACCCAACCAAGCTATCAAGCAAACGTAAGAGCATCATAAAGACATTTTAAGACACAAGCAGACTAAAAAAGTTTGCAACTCACAGTCCATACAGAATAGCATTTCTCAACAGGGTCCTGCTGGCATTTTGGGTGGAACAATTGTTCATCATGTAAGACGGATCCCCACGCTGCAGGTTGCTTAGTGTCTTTCACTGCCGTCTACTAAATGCCAGTAGCATTCCTCCTCCATCACTATGACAATGCAAAACACCCCTACATTGGGAAGGGGTGCAGGATAGCCTCTGGTTGAGAGCCCACTGGTGTAGAAGATATACTCCAACAAAGAGAAAATAAATTTAGGAAGAAAATGTGTGATATAAGAAGCACAGGTAAGCAAGGAAACCAGAAAGGTTTATTTATTTATTTATTTAATCAAACAAAATCATTTGTTTTAATAGCTCCAAGTGCAAATACAGCAAGTCAGTACACAAAGTTTCAAGATACAGCTTTAAGTATAATGAAAACTTGATGTGCAAAAATGAAAGGGTACGTAGCAGAAATAAAGCCCAGTGTTTAAAAAATTCAAGTAACCTGAAAACCTTTAGACTAAAATAGTCTTTCATCAATTCAGAAATGCCTTAATTTATAGATAAGAGTAGTACATTGTAATCAAAAAGGACTTCTCAAAGAAAGAGAATCACCCCAAACTGGTCAGCTCCAGATAAGAGTAGAAATTCCCAGTGCTGGCTGTTTCAGAGTTAGCACTCCCTCACACTGTACAGATTGGTGTGGTTCAACCCATGGCATTTGATCTTTAAGCAAATTCCAAAAAAGTGTTTAAAGTTCAATGCTACTAAGAGTTCTTGAAATGGCCACTATATATTTAAAAGATTTGAAGAGGGCTTCCCTGGTGGCACAGTGGTTAAGAATCCGCCTGCCAGTGCAGGGGACACGGGTTCGAGCCCTGGTCTGGGAAGATCCCACATGCCACGGAGCAACTAAGCCTGTGCACCACAACTACTGAGCCTGCGCTCTAGAGCCCGCGAGCCACAACTACTGAGCCCATGTGTTACAACTATTGAAACCCGCACGCCTAGAGCCCATGCTCCAAAACAAAGAGAAGTCACCACAATGAGAAACCCGCGCACCACAATGAAGAGTAGACCCCGCTCACTGCAACTAGAGAAAGCCCGCTCGCTCAGCAACAAAGACCCAATGCAGCCAAAAATAAATAAATAAAAGTAAATTTAAAAAATAAAATAAAATAAAATAAAATAAAAGGTTTGAAGACCAATTTCAGCTTCAGGCCTATAGTACAACTTGGGGAAAAGACCTACATTAATACTCGTTCCATTACTTAAATCCTTTTTGTGAGGTTAGCAACATGGCCTTTAAAGCTTCCTCAGAGAAACTGTACTTAAACATATAAAAGTTCCCACTAGGAAGATAATTAAAAGTTGTTAATGTATTTTTTATCACTTAGCAACCAAGACATGTTTATTTCCACTCCCCAGAAGCAATGTTAGCTACTAACTTCAATTCAGGAAATGTGTATCTTCAGGAAGGTTTATGTGAGATGTTTATTCAGTCTTTTTCTCAACCTTCATCTTCTCATTGTAGGCAGTAAATTGAGAGTCTGTTCCAAAAAGTCTATCCCACCATGTAAATGTCGAAACATAGTTTCCAATGAAGTTCATGTGGTGGAAATCCTGACTGCTGAGAACCAGCATAGAAAGGAATGAGACTTAAAGGGTTGAGAGGAATGTCATAACCACTATGGACATCAACAGTTTCTATCAAACTAATGGTCACCCAGGCCCAAGGAAGAAGAACATGATCACATAAAAGCATGATTCCAATGAAAAAATCCAGTTCCAAGAATTAGGGTTTCCAGAGGATGTACGTATACAGCTTCCATTCCAAATGGAGCCTGAAACTCATGATGAATTTTTTATGAATTTTTATGAATTTTATGAATATGATTATATAGTGTTTTGTGGTGTAAGAGCCTATGCAGGAAGTAGTGCCATGTATCCTCAATCACTGCACAGCCAAACCATCTTGCCAAAAGCATGTACCATCTTGGCATTGTTTGCCAATCATAAGGAGTATTGAAATACTCTGTAGAATAATAGGTTCCACAAATCAAAGGAAGCTGGATACAAAAGTGATTAAAGAGAAGTACTTTAAAACATTTCCATTGATTTCCCCACGTTTCTGGTTTATCCTTTTGAATTTTGTACTTTTTCATGTAAGGTATAAATTGAAACAAAAATGCAGGTAAACAGAACAAGAAACAAAGGACCTCATGAACTATGAGGCATCCCCATGTTGCCATCTGGAACTTTGTATAATTATTCAACATATAGTTCCAAGCATTTTTAAATGGTTCCTGCAGAGGATTCTCAGGTAAAAGTGACTCCACAGCCAAGGATGCTGAACTAAAGATGCTGATACTTTCATTTGTTGCCATTTTTCAAATCTCTGCAGACATCCTTATAATTCTGCGCACCACTGGGAAAGGTTTATTTTTAAGTTTAAATAAATATCTTTACTTATAATAATTAACTAAAAGCTAAGATGATAACATGGGGTTGAGAGGTATGAAATCTGGGAAGGAGGTAGGAGAGAAAAGTAAAAGCCTGCTAAGATTCTCATTTTATTTAGTGGGAAGATACAGATGTTAATTAACTCTAGATGTTGATTAAGAATATGCTTAACTATGTGCGTCAAAGGTATAAAGATAATAGGAACAGAATATACATTTTCCAAGTCATCAGAAGAAAAATTAATTGAGGACAAACAAAATGCTATCAACTAACCAAAAAGCAGGGGTGAAAGAGAAGCATGAAAACAGCATATGCAATAGAAAATCCATGGTAAATTGGTAGAACATGTGCAAATATATCAATAACCATAATAAATGTAAATCTATTACATTCACCGTTAAAAGACAAAGACTCTTGAGTTTAAAAAGTCAAACTGTGTGATGTTTTATAAGAGACAGCAAAAACAGGGCAATATAGAAAAACTGAAAATACTGAGATGGAAAAAGGTATTCCAGGCAAATGCCAGCAAAGGGAAAGCACCAATTTTAGCATTAGGCAAAATAGATTTCAAGGCAAAAATAATCAGTATGATTTGAAAAGACAAAAATAGATTTTGATGAAATATTTAATCTACCAATAAGTTTAGTCTTTGTGCTTATATGTGCCTAGTAACATAGAATTGAGATATATAATACTAAACCTGATAGAATTACAAGAAAAAACAACAAATCCACAGTTTTGTGAGAAACTTTAACTTACCTGTTAGAAATCCACAGAATGAGTAGTCAAAAAATCAAGTAAGGTGTTACCGTGATTAACAAGATGTATACAATAGATTTATATGGAGATACGTTTTCCCTGTTCACACACGCGTGATAACTTTTACAAAAATTGTCCTTATTTGAAATAATAGTTTTTTCCTTTTAACCCCCCTTCTCACTTTTCTCCTATTCTCATATTTTCTTTCCTCCCTTCCTATTTGTCTCTCCATCTGTACCATCTGCTTTTCCTCCTCCCAGGTAGCCTTGCTAGCAGATGTATTATATTCCTCTATATTTTTTCATGCTCATAAACTCAGATGCAAATGTATATACCTATGTAGATTTCTGTCCGTATCTCTTACAGAAATCGAACCACAGTTTATAGTACATTTCTCTGCATCTTGCAGAGATGAAAGATAAAAGTTCCCTCAAGTCACTAGATAGAGGTTTAAGAAATTCTTTTTTAATGGCTGTGCGACATGTCATGATATAAATGTACCACAAAGTATTCAACTATTCTTCTGAGTAGACACTTTGTTTTTAGGGTTTTATTGCAATCATGTTGATTGTTGATGTGAATAACCACAGCTACATATATTCTGGTGCTTTGATTTCAATGGGATGGATTCCTGGGCATGAGATTGCTGGGTCAAAGAGTATGTGGAGTTGTTTTACTTTGATATACATTTTGCCAGATTGCTCTCCAACAAGGTCACCGCTACTGGAATGTGGTGAAGAGAGTCCCTTCCCAGCTTGTAGTAGATGTTATCATGCTCCCGATTGATTTGCTAGTGTGATGTGAGTAAAGTGATATCTCAGTGTTACGTAATTTGCATTTCCCTGACTCCTAGGGAAGTTGAACATCTTTTTAGGTTTATTCACCATTTGGATTTGTTCTTCTATGAATAGTCTAGTGATAGTGTCTAGCCAGTTTAATGCTGATACTAATCTGCAGATGCTCTTTGTATATATAGATATTAACCCTTTATCTGTCATCTGCATTGCAGATGGGTCACAAGATCTGATTGAGGGCTAAGTAGGTATAGTGTTACAGGTGTTCTAAGATTTTAATGGTTTGATTTTTTAGATTTGTCTTTAACTCATTTGGAATTTATTTTTGTTTAAACGATGTGAAATAGGGTTCTGATTTTATTTCTTCAATCTCTACACTATCTGCTATACTATCCACTAGCTGCGTGTGACAATTACATTATTTGAAATGTGACTGGTCTGAATTGAAATGGGCTGTAAGTTTAAAATATACACCGGATTTCCAAGACTTGATATAAGAAAAAAGAATGAAAAATGTCTCTTTAATAACTTTTATATTGATTACATGTTGAAATCATAATATTTTGGATATATTGGATTACATAAAGTATTAAAATTAACTTCATATATTTCTTTTTTACTTTTTAATGTGTCCCAGAGAAAAATTTTAATTACATACACAGCTTACATTATATTCCCATTGCACAGCACTATTCCAGATCATCGGTCATGCCAGAACTATTTTTAAAATATTTTTGTTCTCTTTCACTTATCTTTTATCTGCCTCCTGAGAGGTGTATCTATTTAATTGCTTATAGTAGACATCTGTCTGATTCATCACTTCCCATCATCTTTTGAATAGCTTTTTTATATTTGGAGAAATTATTCATCAGAACTCAAATTCCCAGCCTCCCTCACCATTAGGATGTGTGTATTTGACCTTCATGGAATGAATGGGAAGTGAGCTACACGGGGAATCAGGTTCTATATGGAGTTTCCATTTCCATGGGTCCAGATGGCACAGGCAATGAGCTTTGACAGTGCAGCCCCAACAGTAGTTTCAAGGTCAAGGTCCTGGCTTTGGGAGGGTGGTGACAGCAGCAGCAGTTTCCTCATCAGGCAGAACTGGGTATGGTTCGGGGC
This sequence comes from Aethalodelphis obliquidens, assembly GCF_003676395.1. Taxonomy (NCBI): domain Eukaryota; kingdom Metazoa; phylum Chordata; class Mammalia; order Artiodactyla; family Delphinidae; genus Aethalodelphis; species Aethalodelphis obliquidens. The sequence goes on along the minus strand of NW_020837986.1, from coordinate 1,090,725 downwards.
ATTGCTTAACCTTCAGTCTGGCTTTTCAGCCCTCACAATGACATAGTGAGCTACTCGATATCTCTTTAAACAACTTGCTTGCTCCTGAATCATCAGGATCAGCTTCTTTTGCAATATAGAACTCACTATAGAACCCTGACTGCTATACTGGGATGGTTTTCCTCCAAGAAGAGATTTGGGATTTATTTTTTCTTACTATTTAAAAAATATCTTCCATCTTAATGATTTCTCTCTTCCTACTTTTTTTCAGCTTATTTTCTTGTTCTTTTTCTATTTCTCAAGGAGACTATTGTCTTATCCTGGGTTCCCCAGAAAATAGAGCCTGTGTCAAAAGTTTACATGCTAACACTTCACTGGGTTTGTGGAACAACAGAAACCAGGTTGAAGGAAAAAGTGAGGCAGGGAGGGAGGAGAGCAAAGGTAAGAGGCTGTATTCCTGAGAGGTTCACAGTTTTGTAACCAGTGTGGCTAATTCCTTGGGCTCACAGTACATCCTCAGAGAGGTTGTATGAACTCCTCTGTCTTAGAGCATCCCTCAGGAGGAGAAGGTGAGAAGAATTTATCCATTGGGTCCTTCCTGTCCCCCATCTCCTATGGTTCAAAGTCTGCCCCACAGGGCATTAACCTGATGCATCCAGGCAGTATTACCTGGCCTCTGGGGAAGCCAGAGCCTCCTGGACCAATCTGGCCACTGCATATAGTGGTCTGTCTCTCCCTTTCTGTCTGTGCTACTGTGGGGCTCCTCAGCCTGTAGTGCAGTCGATGGCAGAGGCCATGACCTGGCTTAATGACCAGGGAATAGCTTGCTGTTCCCTGTAGAGCCTCTCCATCTAGGAGTCAAGGCAAATGATTTAGGGGTGAGGTTGGTGAGTAGTGGGGTTGAGGGGGGAATGCCACAGAGATCTGTGGTGGTGCATAACCTAAGGGTAGCAATTCTACCCATTGCACCATACAGATCTGCTTTCACCCTCTTGTAACCTATGGAGCACATACAAGAACAAGATGCCCTCATTTCTTCTCTAAGAGGGAAGCTATAAGTCAGTCTTTCAAGGTGGTAGCTGTTCATTGAAGCAGGGCAGTGCCTGGGGACAGAGAGAGTAAGGGGGTGACAGGTGTGGAAGAAGAGTACGGTGTAGGGTGTGGCTATGGATCTGAGCAATGCTTAAATTGAATCACATAAAGTATCAAGTTCTTTCCATTTAGTGATGAAGTTACTTAAGGCTAAAAAATTTCCTTTGAAATTTTTTCTATCTCCCGTAAGTTTTCCAATGAAGAATTCTCCATTTCTTTGTTTTCTAGATAATTTGTAATTTCATTTTTCTTTCCTTTGATTCAAGTGTTCCCAAACAGTGTGTTTCTTAGATTTAATTTCCATGTAGTGAGCATATTTTGGTGACTTTAAAAACTATTTACTTCATTTTTATTGAATGATGAGCAGAGATGATAGCCTATGAAATATCTAATTTATTGAATTTTTCAAGATTTTCCTTATAGCCAAGTGGATGATAAATTTTAGTAAATGCTCATGTATGTATAAAAATGTACATTCTGTATTTGAAGAAACATTTATTTATTTGAGTTTGTAGATTGCCCTTATTCTTAAGTGATACATGCTTATGAGTGAAGGGTCACAATATTGGTAACTTATTTTCAAATGATTCAGAAAAAAATGTGTATATATGTATAAAAAGAGAGAAAGAAATAAAGCAAATACAGCAAAATCATAACAATTGGTGAATCTAAATGGTTCGTATAGAGATGTTTATTGTAGCATTCTTCTGCCTTTTCTGGGGATTTGAAATTTTACAAAATATAAAGGTGAAAATAAAATCCCTTTACTCTATTTTTAATAGGTGTCTCAGTGGGACCAAAATTAGACTTGAATATTCCATCTGCTATCTTTCCCTGGGACCTCTTCATTATTTTAAATCTTTTATTTGTTTTTCTAATAAAGTTATTTAAATCTGTAATTCTTCCTTTGAATTTTTGTTTGGTCACACTTCAAAGATTTTTATATTTTGTGTTCTCATTGTTATTCATTAAAATAATTTATAATTTCTATTCTGATTTTCTCTCTAACCTGATGGTAGCTAAAAGAGTGAATTTTGGATATTCATGTCTATAGCGATCTTGGTGGTGGTGAGGTTTTTGTTTTTTCTTTGGCTATTCTTGTTGATGTGTTCTGGTTTCATTGCATTATAGTCTGTGAAATGGCCTATAGTATTTCTGCCTTTTGACTACAGTAAGTTCCCTACATACGAATGAGTTCCATTCTGAGAGCAAGTTCATAAGTCTAATTTGTTTGTAAGTCCAGCAAAGTTAGCTTACATACCCAGCTAACACAATTGGCTATACAGCACTGTAATGTAATAGGTTTATAATACTTTTCACACAAATAGTACATAAAAAACAAACACAAAAAATAAAATTTTTTTTTTTTTTTTGCGATACGCGGGCCTCTCACTGCTGTGGCCTCTCCCGCTGCGGAGCACAGGCTCCGGACGCGCAGGCTCAGCGGCCATGGCTCATGGGCCCAGCCGCTCCGCGGCATGTGGGATCCTCCCGGACCGGGGCATGAACCCGTGTCCCCTGCATCGGCAGGCGGACTCTCAACCACTGCGCCACCAGGGAAGCCCCAAAATAAAACATTTTTAATCTTACAGTACAGTACCTTGAAAAGTACAGTAGTACAGCACAACAGCTGGCATACAGGGGCTGGCATCAAGTGAACAGGCAAGAAGAGTTACTGAGGAAGGTGAGCTGCAATTTCACTCACGCCTGATGCTGATGGAACGCATGTTCACATCTTTGAAAGTTCTCAACTTGAAGGTTCGTATGTAGGGGACTTACTGTATGCGGAAGTGTCCTATGAATTCTGGGGAAACGGTTGCTTGAATACATCCTTGCTGCCCTCATCTTTCAATTTAAAACCAGCTATTGAACATTTTTTGAGGCCAGCAGCTTTTTTGTTTTTGAGGCCAGCATTTTTTGAGGTTTTAGGGTAGAAGCAAGATCTAGTGATCTCTGGGGGCTAGTCTGAGTTCAGTGAGAGCCGGGCCACCAGAGGCTGGCCCCAGTAGGGACGGTCAGAAGGAAAGAGGTAACATCTGGGAACACTTGACTTACGCAAATCCAAGAACTTCCTGAGGGAGCTGTGTGCCTGCCCCTGTGAGTACTCTTCAGCCTTACTGCTCCAGTGCTCAGAAAGCCGAGGGGGAGTAAATCGGTGTGCTCAATCCTTTCTACCCTGGGAAAATGCCAGATGAGGAGACGAAGGAGCAGAGGGAGTCCTTCTGGGACCAGCGACCCACCAGCCGGAGCACTGCTGACCCAGAAGAGCAAAGACTGCTGGGCGGTCCATGACTCAAGAGCCTGACCTGCCGCAGGTCCCCAGCAGCTGAACACGCACCCCGGGGAGTCAGCGAAGGAAAATACCAACGTACCTGCGGGGTCTTCGAAATGAGAAAGAGAGAGAACTGGTGTATCACAGAGAACAGCCAGTACAAACCTACAGGAGAAGAGAGAAGGTAATCTGAACAGAAACTGACGATGAAAATGACACCGAAGGATCCACAGATACAGTGTGACGCGCATGCGCGCGTGCACACGCACAAACACACACACACTCATGTTCTGGATCGAAGGAAAATCTCATATTCAGACTAAACATTTCAGGAGATGAATCAAAGGAGAGGAAGGTTACTGGTGCAACTGGATGTGGAATACCAAATGGAGAAATAAAACACATATCAAAAATTTAAAGAGATGGAAATGATGAGGTGAAATCAGAGAGGTTGGGGGGATGATGGAGGCAACCAAATACCTGTCTATTTGAATTATTCAATATTGGAATTATTATTATCGGAAAAATGGAAATTCATCAAATGGAAGAAGTGGAAGGCAGGCAATAACGAAACAAAACAATGGAGGAAATTTTCCCTGAAATTTTTCCAACAAAGACCTGATCAGAAGATTTTAAGGGGTCACTGAATTCCAAACAGAGCTTCTCCCCACACACCCACCCAAAAAAACGAACACCAAGTATACATATAAAGCTTACCAACCTCCAGAGAGGGAAAATAAGTAACTTACAATGAAAATCAGTGAGGCTGGCATTGGACTTCTCATCTGCAATACTGGAAGTAAATGATGATGTAATAATATCTACAGACTTTTGAGGGGAAAAGGGAATCCTAAAGGAAGACTAATAATAATACGGGACTATAAATACTGAAGGATCTCAGCCTGGTACTTGGGGAGGGGCAGGTGGAGAGGAAAAAATTAAAGCATTTAAATCTCTTTGGGGCTTGGGGAGCATGATGTAAAAGAATTACAATCGGTCTTTTTTTTTTCTTTTTTTTTTGCGTTACGCGTGCCTCTCACTGTTGTGGCCTCTCCCATTGCGGAGCACAGGCTCCAGACACGCAGGCTCAGTGGCCATGGCTCACGGGCCCAGCCGCTCCGTGGCATGTGGGGTCTTCCCAGACTGGGGCACGAACCCGTGTCCCCTGCCTCGGCAGGCGGACTCTCAACCACTGCGCCACCAGGGAAGCCCAATTGGTCATCTTAATGTGAAGAAATAGATGGTGTTTTTCATATAATGGAAGATTATATAATTGTGATTATGTATTTTTTTTCTGAATATGAAAAAGAAAAGGTAATTGCTAGCTCTATAGAACACCAAAATCTAAAAGAAAAACAGAGGGAATTCCCTGGCTGTCCAGTGGTTAGGACTCCACGTTCTCACTGCCAAGGGCCCGCATCCAATCCCTGGTTGGGGAATTAAGATTCCACAAGCTGTGAGGCCCAGCCAAAGAAACCCCAAACAACAACTACAAAAAACCCTCATTAAGCTGTATACTTAAGAGGTGTGTAATTTGTTGTATGTAAATTATACTTAAAAAAAAATAAAAGAAAAACAGATAATAAATGGCCATATTATCAAGCCAGAAAAACAAGAAAAAGGAAGAGAAATAACAAAGTAAATAAATAGTAAGCTCGAATTAAAATGGAAGGAATAAAATAAAATATATCCATTTTTACAGTAATCTCAAAGGGACTGAATTGTCCTATTAAAACGCAAGGTGTGCTAAATAGGATTAGAGAACAAAACCCAGGCATATGCTACTGTTAGGAATCCTGTATCAGCCAGAAATGCGGGTAACAGAAACCTGAATCACAGTGGTTTAAACATATGAGAAATTTGTTTTTCCTTGTGTAACAAGAGGTAGGTGCAGAGCTAGGGCAGCTGCTCAGAAAAGCTCTAATCTCTACTGTCAATTCTAGATTCCCCTCACCCTTGGCACCTCTGCTGGATATGGTGGCTTACCTGGTGGTGTGACCTTCAACCCTCATTCCTAAGGGATCTGAGCCCTTCCTGGTAACTATGCTGTTCTCAGTTTGAGGCCATGATGGATGGATATGTCCATCTACCATCAAAATTGGGCACCTCCTCCATATCCCAAGCTCAGGCTTCTTCCTCCTCTGTCAACTGGTCATAAGGAACCCACTTCCCACTGCATACAACCATAGGTTTTTTTTTCTTTTGGCAGTGCCAAGTGGCTTGTGGGACCTTAGTTCCCTCACCAGGGATTGAACCCGGGCCCCCAGCACTGGAAGCTTGGAGTCCTAGCCACTGGACAGCCAGGGAATTCCCTCAGCCATAGGTTTAAGCCAAGGAGCAGGCAACAGGTGGATGAAATGGGGGTCAGGGTTGCTTACTCACTCAGCTTGCTTGTGCCATCTGGCCCTCCTCTGCTCAATCTTGGCAACTCCGGTGGGAGGGTGAGGGCATGCGGCATCTCTGAAGAAGTCCTCCCAGGAGAGACTCCTTTTGAATCACTGAAAGTGGTGTCTCTCAGAGGAGTCAGAAAGGGGCAGAGGGACATTCTGAACAATGACAAGACCTCCAGTTAGGAATTGTTGAGGTTGGACACTGCCATGGCAGTCCCCAAATTATAGGAGAAAGAATTATGCTACGTGTCCCTAACTTCAGGTGTGGTACAACGATGGCATCTTCTCTTCATTCATCTCCCCTTATTCCAGTGTTTCCCAACCTTTATTTTTTTAAGTTATAGCTCCTCCAAGGGGACTTTTTAGATATTATTTTTCCTAATTGTCCTCCCCATAAAAATTTAATACCACAGATATACTGCGTATCTATTTATGAAATATGGTCCTTTGAGGGCCACAAACCATTGTAATAGCTAAGAATTTTTTCAGGCTTCAAGAACAAACTTTCACCCCCTTGGGGGCAATATTGCCCCTGTTGAGAATGCATGTCTATTCCGTTAAGAAAAAACTAAAGCAGGAAGGAAAAAAGCAGTATTATAATTTAAATTATCTGATATGTTTTTTTGACAGAAACGCAGTGACACACGTAACTGTGAAAAATGTCTCCCCAGCACTGTGCATTAATGTGGGTTAATGAAAATGGGTGGCTGAAATGAGGAGAGTGGGGATTGGAAGGCAGACCGCTTTCAGCCGGAGCAGAGACGTGGTGGAGTCTTTCATGTGCGACTAGAGCCCTCTGCTGGCCATTTTGGGAACATACCCTAGTAAATTTAATGTAGCCCATTCATTTACCTTCTATTTCCCCAGCATCCCTAACGTGTCATTGATGAGCTCTAGGCTTGGGTTTGAGGCTCAGCAAGGTTTAATAACCTTATGAGAAAAGGTTATTAAAGCCAGAACCACACAGTGGTAAGTAGTAAAGCTGGCATTCAAAGTCAGGTTTGTCTGAATCCAAAGCCCATACTTTCCTCCTCAGGAGGTTGAGTTTCATTTATTTATTCACCTATAGCTGTCCAACTGCTCCAGCACCATTTGTTGAAGTCTATTCTCCTCCACTGAATTCCTTCTGCACCTTTGTAAAAAACCAGTTGGGCATATTTGTGTGGGTCTATTTCCCATATAAAGCTTCCTCCCTAATTGTAAGCCCCTCCTTCCTCCATAGATGTAACTGCTATCCTAGATTTTCTGTTAACCATCCACTGGCTTTCCTTTGTAGTTGTACTGCTTATATATGTATCCCTCAACAGTGTACTGTTGAATTCTTTGTTTTTGAACTTTATATAAATGCAATAATATGGTATTTATATTTTCCTTTTTTATTAAACATTATTGTTTTAAGATAACAATCATGATGTGTATAACTGAGCTTCATTTTCATTGGTGTATGTTATTCCCATTGTATAAACATATCAATATTCATCTAGTCTATTGTTAATGGACATTTGCTACTTTCTCTTTTTTTCAATTGTCATTACAAAACCCTGAAAGGTTGCAATGAACCTTCTTGTACATGTTTGTTGGTGCAGATGTGCAAGAGTTTCTTTAGGGCAAGGTTTTCCTGTGATGGAGTTGCTGGCATCCTGGATGAGCCCCTTCTCCTGTCCTTTCTCTGACATGGTGCAGGGTATTGCGTATCTTTGGTCCTCCCACACACTAAATGCCTGAAGCACCCTCAGTCATAGTGACAACGAATCACCCCAGTATTTCCAAACACCCTTTAGAACGCCCAGTTGTTTTAGGGTATGTATCTAGAAGTACAATTGTTGAGGCACACATTATGTCACTGTTCAATTTTCACTTACATACTGTATTGTTGAGATTCAGAGAGAGGTGGGTTCCCTATGTAAATCCAACATACACGTAATTCATGTTATATAACACACTCATGCACTATATACCTATCCATATACTTCAGAAGGTCTTCACATATATATTTAACACTGCTGTGCCAATGACCTTAACTTATTCCCGACAAAAGCTCCACTTTCACATTCTATTAAGAACTGAATATTTTATTATCTTTTTTTGTAACAAGTTTGGTATCACACCTGAAATACGACTTCTATTTCCACAAGAACATTTTCCCACAAGAACATTTTTATCCATATCCCTTAAAATAATACATTTGCCCTCCATATTTTTGAATACTTCTTGAGAGCTTTCACACAATCAAAGCATACATAGAGAGCTCCTATTTCGCTCCTATGTTACTTCTGTAATTCCAATTAGCTCTAACCTGTTGATAAAGACTTTCCTACATGTGTTGACATCTAAGCGGTTCTGTCCTATGATTTTGCTGATGTTCAATGGCTATGAACTGCAGAGGATGGCTTCTGCACGTGGAGAGTGTTGGTGGGAGTTTTCTTCTTATGTTTTTTTCTTTGATGTTTGGTGAGGGCTGACCTCTGGCTGAAGGTTTTTCTACATTCATTACATTCATAGGGTTTTTCCCCTGTGTGAATTCTCTGATGTTTTGTGAGGGCTGACTTTTCATAGAAGGTTTTCCCACATTCGGGACATCTGTAGGGTTTCTCTCCTGTATGAGTTCTCTGATGTACAATGAGGTTGGCTTTCACGCAGAAAGATTTCCAGCATTCATTACATTTATAGGGTTTCTCTCCTGTGTGGGTCCTTTGATGTTGAGTAAGGTTTGACTTAACACAGAAGGTTTTCCCACATTCATTACATTTATAGGGTTTCTCTCCTGTGTGAGTTCTCTGATGTACGGTGAGGGCTGACTTCTGACAGAAGGATTTTCCACATTCACGACATTTGTAGGGTTTTTCTCCTGTGTGAGTTCTCTGATGCTCAGTGAGGTTGGACTTTACAAAAAAGGACTTCCCACATTCACTACATTCATAGGGCTTTTTTCCTGTGTGCACACTCTGATGTTGAGAAAAGTCTGTTTTCTTAGGGAAGCTGTCCCCACATTTATTACAGTCATAGGTTTTCTTCCCTTTGTGAGCCCTCTGATTTTGAGTGAGGTGTGATTTCTTATTTAAGACCCTCCCACTTTCACTACACTCATTATTTGGTTCCCCCAAGCACATTCTCTGATGTTGACTGAGTTTCAACGTCTTGTGGGAGGATTTCTCACACTTACTACCTTTAAAGCTTTTCTTGCTCGTGTTAATTCTCTGCTTTAGAGCGAGGCAGGACTCCTTTTTCACAGCTTTCTCACTATCATTACACTTACTGGGTTTTTCCGTTGTGTGAGTTCTCAGATGTTGAGTCAGGTGTGGCTTTTTGTGGAAGGATTTCCCACACTGGTTACAGTCATAGATTTTCTCTTCTGTATCAGTTCGTTCATTTTGAGTGTGGGATGACTTCTGCAAGGCTTCCTCACTTCTGTTATACTCATCAGGTTTTCCTCCTGTGTGCACTCTCTGATGTTGAGTAAGGTTCGACTTCTCGCTAAAAGATTTCCCCAATTTGTTACATTCACAGTGAGCTCTCTGATGTGCACGTTTTGACTTCAAGCATGAGGATTTCCTATTTTTACTGGATTCGTGTGGTTTCCTTTCCTTAAGAGTTCTTGGACAAGCACCAAGCTTTAACTTTTGGAGGAAGGCTTGTCCATATTTGTTACCTTCAGAGGGTTTCTCTCTTGTATGAGCTCTCTTACATGCAACAAAGGCTGTTTTTCTGTGAAAAGCTTTCTCACAATGATTATATTCAAGACATTGCTCCAAAGCTGAATTCTTCTGACACTGAATAAAGTCCTCAATTTGTCTGTGGGATTTCCTCTTTTGATCATTTTCACTGGGCTTGTTCCCTGTATGGGTTTTCTCATTTACAGTAGTAAGGAATCCACATCCATTGAAATCATTAGATATTTTTCTCACACTGCTTCTATTACTAATAACTAATTCAAAAACACTTTTCAAGTTTGTTACAAATGGGTCACATTGATGGGATATTTTTTTTGAGGGCACTGGATTTGTGGTCATATTAAGTGTTTCTCTGAAGGTCTTATTTCTATCCTCAGTCAATGTTTTGTTGTTGATGAATAAACCTTGCCTCAAATACTTGTCTTCATTTTCTTGGCTTATCTCTTCCATGTTATTGGTTCTTTGGACTTATAGAAATATAAAAAATTAACATACATTATAAATCTTAACACATTTCTTAAGGAATAGGCTTGTATACAAATGCCCTAAGTTAAGTTAATTCTTAGGTTTCAGACACAGTCTCCTGGGATGAAAGAACTTCTAAGCACATATTTATCCTACTCTTTTAGTTGGTACATGAAAACAAAAACAAAAATACATATTGCAGTAGAAAAAGGGAGAGAAAGCTGAAAATTAATACTAGAAGCTTCGGCTTGTTACAAAAATTACCTCAAAATGGATGGAGAGTTTGAAATAAAACACAAGGAGTGGTGAAGTGAGTCCAAAGGATGTCAGGAAAACAAGTGATCCAAGGATGGAGGGTATTAAAAGAATGGGGCAAAGATAAGGGACACTGAATAGGGAGACAAGGAAGACTAAAGGGTGATCAAGGGAAGGGTCAGGGAAAAGATAGAGGATAAGCCATGTTTGCATATCATTTGATTCTATCAGAGCTAATCAATAGTTATTTGTCTTGACTGACAACTCTACTTTTCCCTCTTTCAATCTGCTGACGTACTGTACCAAATGACTGTGCCCTGTCACAATACTAATTTTTAATTTCACTTTTAAAATACTGAAGTATAATTGATTTACAATATTGTGTTAATTTTAGGTGTACAGCAAAGTGATTCGGTTATGCATGTACATATGTATATACCTATATTCTTTTTTCGATTCTTTTCCATTATAGTTTAATACAAGATATTGAATATAGTTCCCTGTGCGATACAGTAAAACCTTGTTGTTTAATTCTACTTTCACATCATTTTTTATTCCTCTCTGATTTCTCTTTTTTTGTGAGAACTCAAGCACCTGGCTATTCGACTTGGTCTTAGGACCTTTATTAATCTTTGTCTTAAAATTTTTTGGCTGTGAGTGATTATTATTATCTTCTACTATTTTCATTTTATGCAATAACATTGGTTATATGCTTAAAAACTTAAGACTTCTCTGTAGCAGATAAAACAAATAGAGGCCGATATGCTAGCAAGAAAAATCTGATATTGGATTTTCATACTTAGACTTTATACTAGATTTTTATACCTAAATTCACAACACATGTTCAACTGATCATCCCACAAGCCTACAGTATTGCCAGCTCCTATCAGACCAGGGTATTTAATTCCATCAATTGTGTGTTTCCAACAACAAATACACTCTCATGGTCTTCACTTAGCACATATTATGTCCTTAGCTCTACTCAGAACCTAGATATCCTTCAGAGTAATGCTACTATTCCACTGTTAAAAAAAAATCTCAACACTTTAAGTTCCATTTGTGGTAAAATCGCCAAGTAAATACTGTCTGCATAATATGTTCTAACTCTATTTCCACAGCTACGTTACTTTCTCTCTATTTCTGTGAACAAGCCTGACTTTAATTGCTTTTGGCAGTTTTTCCACTTTTTTTTAAAGTTTGGGATTTCAGCTGCCTCGAACCTATAAGAAAAATGGAATTGACATTAAATTTTTTTTCCTTGTGGCCTTTGGATAATTTGCAGGGGGAAAAAAAGGGCGATGCTGACTACATTTGCATCTGCATATTGGGAATTCACTCTTTCCTTCTAAAAAACACTTTTTTTCACGTGGCTCCTGGGAAACCCCTGACTCCTGATTCTCCCTCTACCATAGTGGGTGCTCCTTCTTGGTCTCTTTTGCTAGAGCCCTATGTCTCCGTGACCTCCAAATGTAATGCTCAAGGGTGCAGTCCCTGACCTCTTCTCTTACCTACTATCTTACTCAGAGTAGAATTCAGTCTTACCAGGCCTATAAAGCTTTGCCTCTAGCTAACTCTCTGACATCATCTGCTGTTTTCTCCTCACTGAACCCTCTCCGGTCCCACCAACTTCCCTGCTGTTCTCTGACTACACCAGGCATGCTCCTGTCTCACAGTCTTGGCATCTGCTGTTCCTTGATCTGGAATCTCTCAGATAACCCGTCGCTCACTCCATCCCTTCATTCAAGACTCCATTCTACTCTCCTGTTCAACTGTCCACCTCCTCAAAGGGGCCTTCCCTGACTTCCTTTTGAAAAAGGACTCCCTGTCGGTCTCCATCCCCTTCATCTGACTTTAATTTATCAGAGTACCAATTACTACCAGACATGTTACATATGGATCTGCTATTTGGATCTACTGACAGGAGCAGAGACTTTGCTTTGTATCTCCTGTGACTTAGAACATGACTGGTGCATAGCTGGTGCTTCGTAAATATTTATTGAATCAAATGATCCATCAACAAATGCATATTTACAGAACATTTGGCACAGGAGGGAACGTAAAGGATAGCCATTATTGCACAGAGAGAAAAACAGAGAAATAAAGGTCTAGGATGAGGAAGGCAGCAACTGGATTCTACAAAAACCAAGCGAATCTCTCTCTATAAAAGTCAAACAGAAAACAAAGAGCATTTATATATGAGAGTGATATATGGAGGCTTAATATCTAAGGTATGGTAGTCATCTGCCGTCACTCCTAAAAGTCTGGAGCCTCTAAAAGAGATTCCTAAAACCCATTTCAAAGATATTACCCCCTGAACTGGCCACTTTGGATCCAGTTTCCCCTGGCTGCCTTCCAGGTGACCGCATTAACTCACCTGGGTGGCTCTCACTTGGGAGTTGTCCCTTTAATATCCACGGTTCTTCTTCTTGTTCCAACTTGAGTATCAGCTCAGGTTTGGAAACACAGTGACCTGTTGTGGGAAACGACATGGGACTTGGCAAAGTTGCTTAGGAGTCAATCCCTTTGAAGAATCAGAAGGGAGAAGCTTTAGGAGCTGTAGAATGATGGGGACCCTTTCACTAGGGAGGTGAGAATACAATATCCTTTCAAGTTCCCTAAAAGGTTTTTGAATCCAAAACCTCATGTGCATGATGCGCCACAGTGACTTGGTTCCTAAGACAGGAAATGCATGCTGTTGGGAGCTGCACGGGAAGCTGGGCTTACCCAGGGACACCAGGTGCCCGTAGTTCTCCAGCATCACATCCCTGTACAGGAGCCTCTGAGCACGGTCCAGCAACTGCCACTCCTTCTGGGTGAAGTCCAATGATACATCCTCGAACAACACCGATCCCTGTAATAGCCCAAGGCTGCTCAGTCTGCAGTGCTCAAGACCAGATGGCACGGGAAATATGTAGGGGGTACTGATCCTACCGTATTCACTGTAAAGAGTTGCCCAGAAAATGTTATAAAGGTCGTCTACCACATACCTTCCATCATGTTATACAGGCAGACCCCAGAGATATTGCAGGTTTGGTTCCAGACTACTGCAATTGAGTCACACGAATTTTGGGGGGTTTCTCAGTGCATATGAACATTATATTTATGCTATTTACTAAGCGTGCAATAGCATTATATCTAAAAAAGCAATGTACATGCCTTAATTTAAAAACACTTTATTGCTTAAAAAATGCTAACAATCGAGCCTTCAGCAAGTTGTAATCTTTTTGCTGGTGGAGGGTCTAGCCGTGATGTTGGTGGCTGATCAGGGTGGTGGCTGCTGAGAGCTGAGGTGACCATGGCAATTTCTTAAAATAAGACAACAATGAGTTTTGCCACATTGATTGATTCTTCCTTTCATGAACGATTTCTCTTTAGCATGCAATGTTGTTTGATAGCATTTTACCCACAGTAGGACTTGTTTCAAAATTGGAGTCAATCCTCTTAAATCCTGCCACTGCTTTATCAACTAAGTATGTGTAATATTCTAAATCCTTTGTTGTCATTTCAACAATCTTTGCAGCATCTTTCCCAGGAGTAGATTCCATCTCAAGGAACCACTTTCTTTGCTCATCCAAAAGATGCAACTCCTCATCTGCTAAAGTTTTATCATGAGATGGCAGCAATTCAATCACATCTTCAGGCACCACTTCTAATTTTAATCCTATTGCTATTTCCACCACCTCTGAAGTTACTTCCTCCACTGAAGTCTTGAACTCCTCAAAGTCATCCTTGGGGGTTAGAATCAACTTCTTCCAAACTCTTGTTAATGTTGATATGTTGACTTCTTCCCATGAATCACAAATGTTCTTCATGGCATCTAGAATGGTAAATGCTTTCCAAAACGTTTTCAATTTATTTTGCCCAGATCCATCGGAGGAATACCCATCTACAGCAGCTATCACCTTATTTTTTTAATTAATTAATTTATTTATTTTTGGCTGCTTTGGGTCTTTGTTGCTGTGCGTGGGCTTTCTCTGGTTGCAGCGAGCAGGGAGTACTCTTTCATTGTGGTGACAGACTTCTCATTGTGGTGGCTTCTCTTGTTGCAGAGCACAGGCTGTAGGCATGCAGGCTTCAGTAGTTGTGGCACGCGGGCTCAGCAGTTGTGGCTCACGGGCTCTAGAGCGCAGGCTCAGTAGTTGTGGCACACGGGATTAGTTGCTCTGCGGCATGTGGGATCTTTCTGGACCAGGGCTTGAACCTGTGTCCCCTGCACTGGCAGGTGGATTCTTAACCACTGCACCACCAGGGAAGTCCAGTTATCACCTTATGAAGTGTACTTCTTAAAGAAATTACTCCTTGCTCCATGAGCTGCACAATGCATGTTGTGTTAGCAGGCATGAGAACCACATTAATGTCATCGTCCATCTCCATCATAGCTACTGAGTGACCAGGTGCACTGTCAATGAGCAGTAATATTTTGAAAGGAATCTTTTTTTGGGGGGGCAGTGGGTCTCAACAGTGGGATTAAAATATTCAGAAAACCATGTTATAAACAGATGTGCTGGCATCCAGGCTTTGTTATTCCATTTATAGAGCCCAGGCAGAGTAGATTTAGCATAATTCTTAAGGGTCCTAGGATTTTCAGAATGGTAAATGAGCATTGGCTTCAACTTCAAGTCACCAGCTGCATTAGCCACTAACAAGAGAGTCAGCCTGTCCTTTGAAGCCAGGCATTGACTTCTCCTCTCTAGCTATGAAAGTCCTAGATAGCAGCTTCCTGACCTCTCTCAGCCTTCATAATACTGAAGAGAGTTACGGTCTTTCTCTAGATTAGTCTTTGGCTTAAGGAAATGTGGCTGCTTTGATCTTCTATCCAGACCACTAAAACTTTCTCCGTATCAGCAATACGGCTGTTTCGCTTTCTTATCATTTGCGTGTTCACTGAAGTAGCACTTTTAATTTCCTTCAAGAACTTTTCCTTTGCATTCACAACTTGGCTAACTGTTTCGCACAAAAGGCCTAGCTTTCAGCCTGTCTCAACTTTCAACATGCCTCCCTCGCTAAGCTTAATCATTTCTAGCTTTTGATTTTTAATGAGAAACATTCAACTGTTCCTTTCACTTGATCACTTAGAAGCCATCATAGGGCTATTAAGTGGCCTAATTTCAATAGTGTTGTATCTCAGGGGGTAGGGGGGTCTAAGGAGAGGGAGAGAGATGGGGGAAGAGCTGGTCAGTGAAGCAGTCAGAACACACAGAACATTTATAGATTAAGTTTGCCGTCTTATATGGGCAAAGTTCGTGGTGCCCCAAAACAATTATAATAGTAACATCAAAGATCACTGATCACAGATCACCCTAACAAATACAATAATAATGAAAAAGTTTGAAATATTACAAGAATTGCCAAAATGTGACACAGAGACACGAAGTGGGCAAATGCTGTTGTAAAAATGGCACCAATAGGCGCAGTGGTTGAGAGTCCGCCTGCCGATGCAGGGGACACGGGTTCGTGCCCTGGTCCAGGAAGATCCCACATGCCGCGGAGCGGCTAGGCCCGTGAGCCATGGCCGCTAAGCCTGAGCATCCGGAGCCTGTGCTCCGCAACGGGAGAGGCCACAACAGTGAGAGAACCGCGTACCGCAAAAAAAAAAAAAAAAAAAAAAA